>NC_141602.1:11562548-11916298 GCF_047967505.1 Dipteris shenzhenensis | reverse complement strand
TACATTCGAGCTATAGTGATCTTTTCGTAACACCATGCACCTGCTAAAATTCAAGTGAAACAAAAGCTACCCATTCCAAATGAGTACAAAACTAGTGCTCCCCTAGCCTCCAATTTTCTCCTTATGCCCTGGCTCGAAGAAATGTAGTTAAATGCCACTACATGAATATATTAAAAACGAGAGGAGGAAGGCATGGTTTCACATGTAAGCCTTGAAATGATCATGGGAGCCTTGAAATGATCATGAGAGCAGTAAGTGGCGAGCAAATTATTAAAAAACAAGCTGGAAATAAGTAGTTGTACAAGATTGAAATTCATTTATGTTATAGGTGTAATGCAACTGTCCAGCCATACCATGGCATCAATGATCATATCTCCCATTTTCATTAATTGTACGTTTCTTCAAAACACTATCAAGTCTCTCATTCCTCGTCATGATTATTCCGAAATGAGCAACTGGAACAAAACCGCCGATTTGGTACGGTATTTAAATTGCCTTGGAAGTCTTCAACGGCTGGCTTTCAGTGACGGACCTTACGAAGATTGGACTTTGATTTGGAACCGTAATGAGCTAATTTGAACTAATACTCGAACTAGTATCCCGTCTCTGCATTATGAACCAAAGAATCGTGGCAGGGCGAGACAGTTCTGAACTCGAGTCGCAGGACCGCATGGGATCAGCCATGGCAGCGATGAAAATGCGAGTATGCATGAGACACGAAAGTTCCAACCAGTTGCGCGATCCTAAACTCCGGATTGCGTAATCGAACAAGAGCGATCACGGGCAGAAGTTTTGCGAGAGAATAATTGAAGGTTGTGTGCGCGATCCTAAACTCCGGATTGCGTTATCGAACAAGAGCGATCACGAGCAGAAGTTTTGCGAGAGAGTAATTGAAGATCTTTTAAAAGAGCGAGGCACAACTTGGTTGTATAAAAAAACTGCGTTTTGGGGTACATCAAGGGGAGGGGAGGGGAGGGAGCTTTGATACAAGGGCCGAGCAACCTCGAGAGAGAGGAGGAGGAGGAGGAGCTGGGAAAAATATGAAGCTGAGGGAAGGAAGCAAGAGAATAGGGAGCAAAATGTGCTGGGAAGCAAGGATCGATGGATCAGCAAGCAGCAGAAGGCTGGGAGAAGTGGAGTTGGGGGGGATGTTTAGCGAAGCCGAGGGTGGTACGATTGTCCAAGGTGGTGGCGAGGCGTTCACAAGAAGGGCACATGGTGAGGGTAGCTGCCGGAAGTGGCATATAGAAATCGTGGGCAATCACGCAGGGTGGTGCCACTTTGATCGCCCTTAGCTCTTGCACTTCCTTCTGTAACCTCCTGTTCTCCTCCGTCAACGACTCGCAGCACCTCTTCAATAGCTCGCAGTCTACTTCCGTTTGCTTCAGCTTCGTCCTGCACATCATCCCACATACATCCTTTCCTTCAGCCTCCTATCACACCTTCACCCTCCTATCATACACTCTACCCTCATTCATTCATTCCCCCCCACTCCACCCCTCGGCTCCTTACCTTGCTCTCCTGTTCTGAAACCACACTTCCACTTGTCGTGGCCTCAGATTTAACTGCTTCGCCAACGCGTTCTTTTGCTTCTGCATACCAACGCATTATCAACACTCGTTTAGAAACAGACCTTAGTACACGTATCTATAACTAAGCGTAGCTCCCACGCCAATGCAAATCGGGACAATGCTGCGAGGGCTTGCAGTACCGGATTGAGCGTGCTGTGCTCCTTGAAGCTTTCTTCCAGCAGAGCGGATTGGTCTTTGGAGAGCCTGAGCTTCTTTCTCGTTCCTCCGTTTTCCTCTTCGTCGCTGCCCCTTGAACTGACTTCGCAAGTTCTATCTTGCTCCCCGTCCGATAATTTCTCTCTTTCCCGCTTCGTGGGAAGCCCGTTGTCTCCTCTGCCTGCAGATTCAGCTGCTGCGAAGGGTGAGAACATGCAGGTGGGGGACGATTCGTCTGAATCATCGCATTCGGCGCTCGATGGTGTTTGATTCACGTCTATCCCTCTGTGCACCGCAGTGCTCGTGTGACTAGGCTGCTGCCACAGAAACGAGGGGGCAGGCGAGGAGGTCACCACTCGATGCGATGCTGGGCGCAGCGGCAGGAGATCCAGCTGCACAGGAGGCGATTGCCGGACTCGTCCAGCGTCAAATCCATTGTTCGGGACCATAAAACTGAGCGGGACAGCGGCCACGGTTTGAGGTAACCTGCCTCCAGGAGACGAGAACGCCTCAAACCTGCCTCCTCCAGGAGACAACATACTTACGGAAGAAGCCATACGTCCGGGGGAAGCCATGCTCGGAGCATCGTAACCGAGGCCGAGGGTGGTATTACAAGAAGGGGAGGGCCTATGGAAGAGCTCGGGGCCGAGGCGGAGGACCTGGTCTTTACAATCCGCGATCTGCATAGTGATGCAGGCCTAACCGGGGACGCGGGGCGCGGAAGAAGCGTCCGGGGGCGGCAAGATGATGGATGTATGAACTGAGGAGGGGGGGGGGGGGGGGGGACGTAAATAGAGGAAGGCGACAGAAGAAGCAAGTGCTGGGGAACCTTAGGAGTTTCCACCGAAAGGGGGTTAAGGGGGGGGGGGGGTGCAGGATAAGAGTAGGAGGGGGAGAGACCCCACAGAAGGGAAGGGGGGGGAGTTGGGAGTGTCGAAGGGGGAGGGGGAGCCGAGGGGGAAGACAAAAGGGGCGGAGCTATGGCGAGCTATGGCGGAAAGAGGGAGCTTGAAGCTTTGAGGAAGACGACGATACACAGAACAGAAGCACAAGAAGAAGAAGAAGAACCCACAACAACAAGAAAGCTGTCAACAACAGAAAGAAGACGATGAAGAAGACTGATGTGTTTCCAAATGACCCAGCATCCCTTTATGGACACCCACTTCTATTTGCCCCTCCTATTAATCAAGCTTAGTCCTTAATCCCCTTCTTACGGCCTCGCATCCCGCATTATTGTCCCATGATTCTTCCGCGCGTGCCTCGTGAATGGACTACATCCTATCATCCCCATCATGATGCCCATCATCATGCCCATCATCACCCGCCCCCCGGTTTCGCCGGTCAAATCTCTCCACCGGCTGCTCCCGGTCACCACCCCCGGTCCCCATGCGCCTACCCACGTTCGCCCACCGCCACCTGCCCACGTCGCCCCCCCCCCGCCGCAGCTCCCACATGACCCACTGGGCCCTCCACCCCCCCATCACTCCCGCCCGACACGACAAATCATTCCTACAACTCCCCCCGGGCCCCGCCCCTGCCCCTTTCATGCGCCGCGCCGCCACGTCACCTTGTCCCCCCGCCTCCCGACTTCGCCTGCCATCATCCCGATTATTGCCCGGAGCCATCCAGCACCTCCCACGTGGCATCGCCTCGAACGTGGAGTGCTCCGAGTCTCCGGTCATCATTACACCACCTCGGCTGTCCCCTAGTCCCCCTATGATTTCGGCCCATTCCCTTGGCCTGGCAGTCAAACTGATAGTCAAACTTTCGGACCCCCCCCCTTGGGCGCTCATTCATCAGCCGCGATTCATCTATCATGAATGTGGAAATTCGTAAATCGCGCACGGTTTTTTTATTTAATTCAAAAAGAGCCTCCCGAGGGCAAAAAGGAAAGCGAAAAAAAAAAATCAAAATAATTGGTGCCTCACACCCGACCGAACCATTTCAAAATTCAGTTCAATAAAACGGCAAAAACTAATGAATGGAGCACTCATGATGAGTAGTTCATTTCGTAATAAGTAAACTAATTCGGAAAAGATCGTAACCAGCAATTTTTCCTGTTAAAAATTCCTTGCTTGATTATTTACATTCCCAGACCCACATGAACACGTTTTTCTGCTCATACTTTATCCATAAATTATTCTCACCGCACGCACCGTATAGTAAGAAAATAACGTTGGAACTCTATGGTAAAATCAGCCGCCCCTTTTTCGCTACGCTTTATCAAAAAGGCCCCTTTTACCTTATGGCCGGGCTTTCAGTTTTAACCACCGTCCTCTTCCCCATTTTTTAAAAAAATGGCGACAGCAACAGTTGATGCTCTTTTATTTATGTATATATTGTACTACGTTGTTCTATTCAATGGTTGTAGCTTTCTTATTATACTTTAATCAACGTACCTCAAGGAACTTTAATGTGACCAGACTCCTTACGAGTAAAGGCTCTTTCAGTACGTTCTACCTCATTCGAACCCTTGATTTGACAAGCCTCCTTTCAAAGCCCTAATAATAATTTGGCTGTTGCGTTACGCAACCCAAGTGTGTCTAGATTTTGTGTACTTGAATCTCCCAAAATCGTTAGGTGGGGATTTGCGTGATGAAGCCTTGTGTAGGCACATTATTGACTTTGACTATACAGATAATAGACAAAGCTTTTTTCATAAATGGCCCATCTCCCCTTATTCACGTTCAAGGCTTGTGTAGTGTCAAGATTCAAGGCCCTTGGTTGGAACAAAAGATTTTCTCAATCATTGAATATAGAACAATATCTTTCATTCTATCCCAAGCACTCATAATTCATGAAGAATGCACTCACCCACCTTCTAGAGTTCTCATCACACACAAACGCACATGCGTACCCTACATTTCAACATATATTATTGGCAAAACTATTTACGTTGCTCATGATTGGCCACACAATCTTATCCATTCCAACAAGGTGTCTTTTGTAATTCTTGGAAAATATACTAGATTATGCAGCAAGTCTACACTTGCCCTCTCATTTTGGAAGACAAACCCATTCTCTAATTCTCTAAAAGTAAAGAAAAGTTTCATGATCTTTGTGTGCATCATTACATGCGCAATGCCATCTTGCTTGAAAGGTGGTCAAAGATTTGCTAAGGTGGATATCCTCCCTTCAAAGAGCTTTACCTTTCCATTCTATTCTTTTACTAGTATACCCCTTTAACAATGATGAGTACCTTTAAAATAATCAACATATGCAACATGATGGAAACTCCATGTGAAATTATATGCTATTATCACAACACCTACTTCATCAGGATGTATACACCTCAATATATCTTGCTCTCCAAAAGAGGTTTTACATCGAACAATTACAATGTATTGACGTCCTAAAGTTGTTGAGATTGCTCGATCTATGTGCAATGTTGAATAACACTGTATATGATTTGCACAAGTAAGCATGCCGTATAAAACAAGTTTCATATCCAGTAAATATATTGCATTTTCAAAAACAAAATTCATGAAAAAACCACCAAGAAGGAACATAGCTAAATATCTAATTTAAAATTCATTCAACTAAGTAGTTTTGGGTGATGCTCTTGATGTGATTATGAACTATGGATTTTGTACTTTTATCAATGTGCGATACCACAAGAGATCCATTCCTTAATCATCATTCCATGAAATGTATCAAAAGAATTTGTTAAACAACTATTGATTAAGCATAATGTACCATATTTCAAACATGTAAAAAATCTCAATCATGATGATGAATCCGCTATGAATTAATACTTTAACTCAAGGGACTTAAAGGTATTTGAATTTCTTATGTCAATACAAAAGGGACTTTAAGGTACTCAAATTCCGTCTATCAACACTCATTATATAGACTCATATGTCAATACAAAACTCATAGATGTAGGTGTTGTTATCCCGTAATTTTGTTGTCAATCGAAAAAGCAATGAGTCTTCTCCAAACTTAGTATTTATATTAGAAACTCCTACATGAGATGTTATTTGTCATTGCAATCTTGGAGCATTCACACCCCTCATGTATGAATATTGTATGTAACCCCACAAGAAAATAAAGCCCCTTCTGTTGAACTCCTGTGTTATCTTACATATTGCTTAGTGACCTCCTCGAGACTACAATTAACTTTTTATGCTCCTAGAAAGATGAATGAGACAAGGATGAGGGGGGATTTCATCCAAAATCCTTCTAGCACATGAATTGTTTAGATAAGTCAAATAAGATGTTTTGACACCAAACCTGCAAGAGTTTGTGTAATTGGTCCATGACAAATATGAGTTAACCTCATATTTGAACTTGAGGAACTTCCATTACCTTGGAGTACACGCAATGTCACAAATCATAACGATGTGACATAGTTCTTGAGTGTTGGTGACTTTAAGGTTTAGATGTAAACAAGCTAGAGAGGTATAGTTCAAATTGCAAGTGAAAGAAATTCTCATTTCATTGAGGTAATAAAGTTATTTTATTTGATAGATGATGTATATTTCCTTTATTAAGTGATTTGGATGCAATATTTCCACAAAACTCTATTGGAATGACATCTCTAACCAACCATGTCCTTTTTGCTGTGGTACTAATATATTTCTAATGAATTATCATCTTTATATGATTGTTAAATATTAATATTTTTCCCAATACTACTAGCTATGATTTAATGTTTTCCCCTAATATAGACTTTTGGCATAGATTTATCATTATATTCAGTTGGGTTTTTAAAGCGACAATGGTATCTTAATTAATTCTCATATACATGTATTGATGGGAATAATCTCTCAACCCGATTCTTGTCTTCCAAACTCAAGTAGCCAACTCCAAGAGCATAGAATCTTTCATTTATTCATGCCTTTCTCACATTATTATTAGATCAATAAAGCAAAACTTTACAACACATTGCTCAAATCTATAGAAATTCAATATATTGAGCATCACGCATTGAGATTATTCTATAAATAATCACTACAGTAACTTCTATATAGTCGGTGATATAGATTCTTTGATTTTCAAAACTATTACTCCATTTTTTGTGTTTCACAAGGGCACTAGATCTTTAGCTTAGATATTGCTTTCTTTAGCTTATATAGTTTCTAAGTACTTTAGCAACTACCTAGGTCTCTCTATCTTATTGAAAGTGAGGTATCAATTAATTTTCAAGAAATAAAGTAATAAAAAATATAGAATAAGTGAGTCTTTTTGGATCATATTCTACTAACTTAGGCTTTCTTGGGATCTAGTTTATTTAGGTATGGTTGTTCTTCTTTCAATCTTTCATAGCATGTCATCTCCAAATATTGAAAGTTTCTTAGCTCCCAATATTTTGCCTATGTAAATGAGAAAATTATATGCAATCTATCACTTTTGGTAATTCCATTTATAATCTCAAATGTGGAGGATGTTGGCATGAGTGCACAAGATGTTAATATGGACTATGTAAGCTTGATATCTGCATTAACATTTTCCATTCATCAATCTGATCTCTGTGACGTGTGATTCTACAACATTCTAAAGATTTTAAAAGGATAGTAAGTAACTTCCTCGTAACTTCTAGCATCATTTTCATCTAGAAATGGATATATAAAGGTCTACGAAAATTTAGTTGGGTGTTGGCCATCTCAATATGCTTTCAAGCCAAAAAAACATTATATACATGAATGGAGGTTTAAATGAAGACGATGCAAATTTTAATGTTAATGGGCAAAACCAACATAAGTGGAAAGAAAGATTTATGCCAACTTTTAAGTCATTTTAGTTATGCATTGGAAAAAACGTGCACCGCCATCTAGGCATATCACCTTTCTAGTAGTAAGTACTCAAGTGTCTTATATTATCACAAAAAAATGAAAATAGTGAGAAAAAATCCTTTCTCTATGAATCCCAATTGGCTAAAATTATGCCCTCTTTTGTAAAGAATGTCTTGAAATGATTCTTCAAGTTGGAAAATAGGATATTGGTATGTGCTAATATGGTCCATACATTTGAGGAGAACCCTCAAGAGGAGATATGAAGAAAGAGATAGTGGAGATGATAGACATTGAAGCAGGTGAGGGAGATGGGGGATAATAGCCTCAAGGGTGTAATATAGGCCTATAGCATTGTCTTTAAAACATGGGTTAAATTAATCTATGAATTCAAAGCATAAGATGATCTATGTAATTAGGAGGTAACTAGATGTTTAGCACATTTACTAAGAAAACCCAAAGTTTTAAAATGAAGAAAGAAAGCTAGGGCCCATGCCCCTCTTCAAGACATGAACACACCAATCACAATATCCAAGAGATGTTTGGTATGACTACTTTGAGATGTGGCATAGAAGAAGGAATTTTATGCTGAAACATGTGGGCAAAGGGAGAGAATGCATGAGCTTCATGGTAGATGGAGAGGATCCATGGTTACACAAATGGAGAAGTACAAAGTGCAAACAATGGATCAAGAGAGTTGGTGGGAATAAGATAAAATCTTGTATATACAAAAAGGTTCATTCCATTTCATCATTTTAATAAGACCCAAGTACATCCTTATATAGCCCCACGGACTCTTTCTTTAACATCACCCCTTAGGTCACTCACTCACACATCATCAACCACATCACCCTGTCTCATCTATTCTAGTCACTTATAATCACTTACAATCCAATCAATGTTTCACACTTTCACACACTCAATCTTGATGGACTCTCATCCTCTCACAAAGCACTCTATCCTATCCATGGACACTACCATACCACCAAGAAAGATCACATTCTCAACACCCTCTGTTGATTAAGATTCTAGACCTTACTTTCTTATGACCTCTACATCAAGCGCCCATTTTACATGGCTATAGACCAAGCCAATAACACCAAGGATTCCTTCACCTCTCATGTAGATTAAACCCCCTAGGTAGCTACAAAACCCTCTCTCAAGCAAATATGTACCCCATTGGATCCTAACATTCTCAATTCCTATGTTTAGACCCCATCACCGAGCCATCACCCATGGCTATGAGTAGATCAAATCATAGAAATCTTGACTATAAGACTCCTCTCTCACTTCTGACAAACCCATACATTTATTACATTTATTTTAGGCATACTACCAAGTAACTCACACACAATTTCTTTGATTCATTCCTTTTGAGATGTTCCCTTAGGAAGAGCACCCCTCCAAATCTTGGCACTAGATGGTGAATGCATGCTTCCAAAGAATAAAAGCAACATGCTTCAGAGGACTATAAACAACCCATTGATTGAGATGATTGCCTATAATTATGCCACGCTTGAAGATTGGACCACCAGTACTAATAATTTTAGTGGTTGTAGAGGTATAGAACCACTAGTAATAGTACGTAATAGACCTATTACTGGTGGTGATAATGATAACAATAATGGTAATAGTACTGCCTCGGCTATATAACAAGCCCACCGAGCTATTCTTCATGATTTGGGCTTGAGAGGTAATTTTCCTCTCTCAACTTAAGCCCCACCCTAGGGCTTGGCCTATGGAGTGGTTCATGATCCTTGCACTCATAAGGTAGGGGGCTAAAGTGCACTAGTCCTTAGGTGCAAGTGCCTACAGTCTCTCAAAGTGCGAGGTGGTCTTGGATATTTTGTATTTGCATTCATAAAATGAATTCTATAGGAGTGTTAAAAAATCCTTCAAAAAAATAAGTGCCTATAGTACGACATTGGATGAGGATTGGGCACAATGGATTCTCCAGTGCAAGCAAGACCATGCTTGAAAACAATGGCTTCCATTAGAATTATGGGTTTTTTGCACTATAAGGGAGATATATATCCACAATCCAATGTGTTTTTTCTTTGTTGGAATATCAACTAAATTGTGCAATTTTTCTTTAATGCCAATAAATATTTTGATGTGGAGGTCATATTCTAAAGCAATCACTCTTTTAGTCCATTGTGTTATGGGTGAAAGAAAGATTAGGTGGTACAATTGTTTTCAAAAAGTAGTATGTTTGATAGGGTTAAAAGTAAGGGTGCTTTAAAGTCTAGTTTGGTAGAAGTTGAAATGAGCCTTGGTGGAATTGATAGATTTTGAAGAAAGGACTACAATTATTACTATTAGTGTGACACACTCAAGGTTTTTATCCTTCTAGAATCCTCCCCCAGCTAGCAACTTCTTTCCTCATTCTTCGTCAACTCATCCTTGAGACTACCTATGTACTCTTACCATCCATTACCTATCCTTGACTCTATGCCTACCTTCACTGTCCATTTTCATGTGTAGATCCCTAAAGATGTTGCTTTCCATAGGAGTTGGAAGCAGCTTGTAACTTATGGGGATGAATTGATTAAGTACCTATGTGTGTACTTGCCTCAAAAAATGTGATGTCTATATCATCCCTCCTTATTTATATTCCAAGAAAATCATAGAGGTCTCCCATTTCCTTCATGTCAGACTCCAAGGTGAGCTGAATTTTGGCTTTTTGAGATGTGATGTCCATTGTAACCAGTGATGATCAAATCATCAACATAAAGAGCTACAAGAAGGATGTCTTCTATAATCTTTTTGACTCGTAGAAGGATGGAACTAAATCGAGTGGTTAAAAGAAATGCATGAAAATGATGGTAAATCCTTGCATTCCACATGTTGTGATTAGTTCCAATTCGAATTCCAATCCAATTGCAATTCCAACCATGGGTTCTAGAGTATATGTTGAAGGTGGTTTGACCTCCCTAAAAATCTTGTTGAAGTATGGGTCATTGGGCTGATCATCATCCATGCACATATGGTGGGATGTATGTGTATATGTTGTATACATAGAGTAGATGGTTTAGAGCATAGGGAATGCTGGAAGGGATCTAAGTCCAAGCATGAATAGCCCTTATGGACTTAGGTAGCCCACATTAGGATTTAATATATATTGTATCATGTTTATCTTTTTGGGAAGACAGAAGAGTGTACATTTTACATAGCCAATAGGCTGATGGTCGTAGTTTGGAAACCACTCGTCAATGAAAATTTTTCATCGTACAAAGTGTTGAGATGCTTACTAAAAGGTTGCTAGGTTAATTCATGTTGCTTTTTGTAGTAAAGTTTGCTTGTGAAGGTTTGGAAACTCAAGGCTAAGAGATGAGGAGTCTGTAGTTGTGAGAGAGATTAGGAAAACTTGGGAAAAAGCAAAGAAGAACCAATTTTGAGCTTGTAATAATGAAGTTACTCCTTGTGAAAATGCTTTAGAAAAAGGTAGCCATGAGCAATTTGCAAAATGGACACACTTCATCTTGTATGACAATGTATAGAAGCCAACCCTAAGAGGTCATAAACAAATAGCCACTTATCGAGGCCAATAAGAAGAGTTTGCAAGCATTAGCTTAGAGTGTTGGTTGTGGAGAACTATCACAAGTAGGGGAGGTCACATTGGGTAGTTGTTGAAGTTTATCTAAGTAGTAGAAGGCTTGCTTGAAAAATGAAAGTAGTAGAAGCCAAAAGAGAGGCACAACCATGAGGAGCTCAAAAGGCCACTACTATAGCAAAAGCTCAGCACAACTATGAAGTTGAGAAAATGAGCTTGTTGGGCTATGTAAAATGGATAGGAATATGTGAAGAAGATTGACAAAAGAGTTAGAAAAATCTTGCTCAAATAAAGCCACAAACTATTTGAAGCTTGAAGGAGTGGAGAATGCAATAATGTAGATGTGTGGAAAGGTTGTTGTCGAATTGCCCCAAGCTCCATGCACAATCACCTTGATTGCCTCCATTTTTTGGTGTTTGGAGGGATGCTATCTTGTGTCATAATATAATAATAAAGAAGGCCAAGAATAGATCAGACTTGAAGGACATGGAGATAGTGGCAAATAGAAAATATAATTGGGAAACAGTGACTTTGACATACTAAATAGGGGATGAAGAGTATAATAAAAATTTCAAATGGTCCATAGATTGGATAAAGAATGCATTGAACAATACTAAGAAGGAGACTCCACTTTTGCAATGCATGCAAGCCAGGTTATACATCTTGTACCACAAACAATAGGGATTATAAAGGAGAAAAAAACAACACCATGGACATTAGCAACATGGGCTCAACCTTCAAACCTTGTGATAGTCCACAAGGTAAGCTTCCAAGGGTCAAAGTTCATGTCAGAGTTATTATCTTTGATAGGACATCAAGAAATCACTTGAGTAGTTATGGTATGAAAGACCTAACCCGCCTTTTTGAACAAGTTTTTTCTTCATTGCTATGATTGAGGATATACATGTGGGTATGAAGCGTTTAGATGTTTTTGAGGGCCTTGGCATGCATCATCGACATGTTTAGTGGTGGCATTGTGAATTTAAAACAATAATCAAAGAGGCATTGCATTACATAGAAGATTAGGTGGATGCACTTTAAGATCTTTGTGTTGGTATGGTGGAATAGAAGGACAACTTGAAGGAATGCATAGGTTTATACAAAAGCATAATCAACAAGGAAAAACCTATGGAAGTCAACCAATATTCTTAATCAATTTAAGGTGTTTGATCTAGAAGGAAGACAGAGTCAGCAACCAATGGTTGAAACTCCACATACAAAGTGGCTCAACTTACACAGCTCTCAGCATTAACATCAACTTCCATCCACAAAGCTTATTATGCTATCATCTTTTAGGTTTCATCCACAAAGGAGAAGGAAAGAAAAATTAAAGCTAAAGCATAGTCAAAAGATGAATCTGATTGTTGTGATGGTAGAGGCGTGTAAACTATGTGGTCCATTGGTAGCTTGGAAAGGAACGATGGGCATGCAGAGTGATGCAATCTGTGTGAAAGCATATGGCGAGGGTGGGTTGTGACTACCAATAATAGACCTCTTGCCCTAATTGACTTACATCATGATTAGTCTCTAAAAAGGAAAGAAATATGTTCATGGTTACAATTGTGGGATAGGAGTCAGGCTTTTAGAAGCCCTTGGTGGTGGTGCATGAGCAATTCGGGCTCTTTGATGGCAAAATAATTCTAGTTCTTTCCCAAGTGCCTTCTAATTGGCCTTCCAACTACATACCCTTGCTGAAATGGGGGTGAATGAGTGGGCTTATTAGCAAGACAAGTTTGTGAAAATTATCCACACATAGGAGATTGATGGATAAACAATTATTGACTGCATGTCTGAATAAAGCGTGGACTTTGAGGTAAAGCCTAGGCTGGTGGAGTGTGATATTTCTAGAGATTTCGAATGGTTGCTGGACAAGGAAGGCCAATTTTCTTTTATGGAAGATCCTTCATATTTGGCTGCTTGTTCATGGGGAAGGTTGGCTAGATGGATTGGTGTTAACCTTAGTTTCCCTTTTTGTGGTACACGGTGGAGAATATCAAAGACTTGCTTTGGACTTGTTTGATTGTGTGAGGGATCTAGTGGCTACTTGAGGATCAGCAAGAGGAGTTGGGCTAATAGCGACATTTTCCTTAAAATGGAAATGGGGATTGGAACTAGGCAGGTCTCCCATTGACCCTTGCCTGCTTGTTGACCATACCTTTGTGCAGTAGCACATTCTTCTATTTGGGGCCTTTAATAGACATTTGGGATTGGGCACATGGCTCAATTCATAGCAGTTTCCCCTTGATCATTATTGATGGATTTTGGTACAATCATTGCTAAGAAAGACTCGTGATAGGGGATTGCTTGCTTGAAAGTGTTTAAGCTCCTGTTCCCATGATCTATAGGTGCAGTGGAGGTGCAAGAAGTCTCCAAAGAGGGGTGGTGAATTTGCCACCAGCCATTCAAGCCACACACAGGGTGCACAGAGCAGAGGAGCACTAGAGAAGAGATATCAGATATGTTAGAGTACAAAACGGAGGTGTATGTGGTACAAACCCATTGGGCGGAGCACTTCCCAAGAAGATTCCATCTGACATGGCCTTCAAATGTTCAAACAAATCCCACAGGGCCTCCATGGATCACAATGGTCCAAAGCACCATCTGCACACGACGTTCAAAGCCCCACGCATGAACTCAGGAAGTGGTGATGCCATCACCAAGGTCTAAATCTTCTTGAAGACCAGTTCATTCCATATTGCATTCAATGTAATTGCTTGAACTGGTTGCCAAACATCCCAAATGTTGAGTTTACCTTTGTCACCTCGTAATGCAATTTTGCATGTGACCCTGATAACAATATCAGCATTACAAAACAATTGCCCAAATTTTCTCCACATATTCTTGAATCTATTGCATTCCCATATCAGATGGTAGTGTCTCTCCTTATTAATTCCACAAAGAGCACAAAGAGGGGAGATATCTAAGAACCATTTGGCCAATCTTTCTCTTATCGGGCAACTTCGCATGAATAACCTTCCAAACGAAAATATTTAGCCTAAGTGACGGAGTTGCTTTCCATGTTTGTCGCAATCTTTTCTTCCAAACTAGCACCCTATCATTAGGGGCATAAAGTATCCAAGTTTTTTGAACCTCTATAAAAAACCATATATCTCTCTGAACCTTAAGATCTTCAGTTGAACATCTATGAAGTGGTTTACTAGTTTTGAGAGAAAAGCCTCAAAGTCTTTAGCATGCTTTAATGCATTGCTTATAGGCCATTCATCCTTAAGCATAGCAAAGACAACTTGAAGAAATATGCATTCCCCTTGGTTAGACAAAATTGTGTTACAATTTCATTAATGGGGACTCGGGAGCCAATCTCCCCTATTAAGCATCCCACATGTCAAGCCACCTACGAATGTCCTTTTTGTCGATTTTAATGGAAAATTTTGAATTGACTTCAACAAGGCACAAGTTACAAGTGAAAGCCCAATTAGAAATCCATTTTCTCCTCTCCAATAAGGCATCCCTTGCCATAGACTGCAGTCCTTGTAAGAAAACAATACAACGTCTGTGCTCAAAAGATAACAGGATCTCGTATGCAAGAGAGAAAAGTAGATATTAAGTATAGCACCATGTATACTTCTACCTTGCACGAACCCATATTGTCGAGGGTGAAATCAGCCTAGAAAGAAAAAAATTGATTGGGTTAGCCAACATCTTAGCAATAATTTTATATATGCAGTTCAAGATTGTCAGAGGTCTCCAACAACTTGGGAGGGTTCTATTTTGAGTTTTTGGCACCAATTCAATCAGTCCCATGTTGAAGCTCATTGGAATACACCCTTTTTCAACACACCAATCAACCAAGCATACCATGTCTTGTCCACAAAGGTTCTAGTTGTGTTGAAAGAACTCAATAGGGAAACTGTCTAGTCCCAGTGCCTTCGTATATCTAATTTCCATCTGAGAAAAGGGTCTCTAAAGTTGCAATGCTTCGTGCAGTAGAACAAAACGCTAGAGACCATCAAGAAAAATATTAGCACGGGTTTCCAAATCTAGTCCAAGATTGCTTAGATCCTACACTGACCTGGAAGATCTGAGGGAAGGATCTCAGCAATCTTGAAATCATGATGTGAAGATTGTGGGAGAGAGGGAAGGAGTCTCACTTGAGGCTTTCTCACATGCACAATGGGGGAGTACACACGAAGGTGGAGGCTGAAAAACAGTTTTCCTCTTCTTAGTTGTGTAAGCCAAAAGAACTCTAGTACAAAGAAATAGAAGAACCCTATATGTGGGTCTCAAACCAAACTCAACTAACTAAGGTGGCATACTAACTGAGCCACAAACTATAGTAGATAAGGATAGCTGTCATCCAGCTATTATTCGTGGGCGGTGTACCAACCGCATCTCCAGCTAACAAGTCGGTGACATAAGTACACAATGGTCACCCTGGCATATCTCGAGTGGAGCTCGATATCTCAACACTCCCCCTCGAGCTCAATCCCAAATCCTGCACACCAAGCATGTCTCTGAACTTGCGCAGCTTCTCTACGCCCAATGCTTTCGTGAATATGTCAGCTACCTGATCCTCTGTGCTGACATAAACTAGATCAATAAGACCTAGTAAAACCTTCTTCCGCACATAGTGATAATGCTCCTCAATGTGCTTTGTTCTGGCATGAAAGACTGGGTTCTTTGCCAAGTGTATACTGCTCATGTTGTCACAATAAATGACAACCGGCCCATCTGTAGACTGATGCATATCATAGAGTAGCTTATGCAACCAAGCTACCTCACATGCAGCCATTGCTGCACCCCTGTACTCAGCCTCTGTGCTCGACAAGGCAACTGTAGGCTGTTTCTTGCTGCTCCAAGTGACTGCAGCACTCCCAAAAGAGAACACATATCCACTGGTAGATCGTCTATCAGAAATGCTACCAGCCCAATCAGCATCAGTGTATCCATGCAACTGTATCTGAACCCCAACCTCATAAAATAGTCCATACTGCAATGTGGACTTCACATACCTGAGTATGCGTCTAGCCGCATCCAAATGTGGTTTCCTTGGAGCCTGCATAAACTGACTTACCAACCCAACAGCATAGCTCAAATCTGGCCTGGTAATAGTCATGTAAATCAAACTTCCTACTATGCATCTGTACATAGTAGGGTCTTCCAGAAGCTCACCTGCATCTATGCTCAGCTTCACATTCTGCTCCAAAGGAACTGAAATAGGCTTACAGCCTGTCATCCCATATTTGGACAGCATGTCCAATCCATACTGCCTCTGCAAGAGCTATATCCCACTTGGTGATCTAATCACCTCAATGCCCAAGAAATAACGCAGCTCTCCCAAATCCTTCATCTCAAACTTCTGCCTTAATAGCATTTTCACATGAAGGATATCTTCATCACTATCACCTGTGATGATCAAATCATCAACATAAATGACCAGCAGCATAATCCCTTTCTCTATTTTTCTCACATAGAGTGAGAAATCTGCCTTGGAAATCTGAAAGCCAATAATGACAAGATACTGTCCTATCTTGTCAGACCATGCTCTAGGTGCTTGCTTCAAGCCATACAAGGCTTTCTTCAACCTGCAAACAAACTCAGGATGAGTAGCATGAACATAACCTGCTGGCTGCTCCATAAAGACCTCTTCTTGCAAATCACCATGCAAGAAGGCATTCTTTACATCCATCTGATGTAAAGACCATCCCTTTGATGCAGCCATAGCAATGGCTGCTCTTACGGTTGCCATTCTTGCAACCGGGCTGAAAGTTTCTTCATAATCAATGCCATATGTCTGTGCATACCCCTTGACAACTAATCTTGCCTTGTATCTATTCACAGAACCATCTGCATTGTGCTTGATCTTATAAACCCACTTACAACCAATTGCATTCTTGCCTTTAGGCAAAGGCACCAATTCCCATGTAGCATTAGCATCCAAGGCATCCATTTCTTCATCCATGGCTTTCTCCCATTTTTCATTTCCCATGGCTTGCTCAAAAGAAGTGGGTTCTGGTTCCTGTATCACTTTGACCATATAGGCATAGTGAATGGCTGTAAATCCATCATATTTCAGCCTATCCACAGGATACCTAACCCTGGTAGACCTGCGCAAAATAGGCTCACTTCCAGGTGCTCTCAAAACATCCCTGGTCTTCCTTACTCCAGGTGTAACAACAGAAGGAATACCCAACTCATCATCAATGCTCTGTTCTGAGCCACTGGATTCACCATCCACATAAGAGTGACCTACATTCACATCAAACATGGGCTGATCTACCTTCTCTTTTCCTTTTCGTGATACCTGCATACCACTATCTGCATTGCTTTGAGGAGATTCTCCTGATCTCAATCTACCTGTCCATGGTGAAGTATGTGAACCACTGCTAGAGGACACTGCAGGTCCACTGATATTTTGTGATTGCTGCTGTGAATTCTGTGCAGCAATACCATTTTGTGCATCTACATCAATCATCACATTTACTGGTTTATACCAGCTGCTCATCTCATCAAAAACAACATCTCTGCTCACTGTGAACTTACGTGTAGAAGGGTTATAGCATCTATACCCTTTCTGCTACAGAAGAATAACCAATAAAGAATCACTTCTCAGCTTTTGGATCCAACTTGGACCTCAACTCATCTGGCACATGGACATAGGCAATGCAACCAAAAATCTTCAAATGAGAAATATCTGGTTTCCTACCAGTATACATCTCCTCTGGCGTCATGCCATGTATTGCTGCAGTGGGAGTCCTGTTCATGATATAGACTGTTGTAGCAACTGCTTCAGCCCAATAATAATCTGGTAGATCTTTTTCATTTAGCATAGCCCGAGATACCTCTCCAATATGCCTGTTTTTTCTTTCTGCAATTCCATTTTGCTGTGGGGTATGACTACATGAATATTGCTGCTTTATACCATGCTCCTGCAAGAACCTTGCAAACTCATTTGAGAGGTACTCTCCCCCTCCATCTGACCTTAGGCATTTTATTTGCAGGCCTGTTTCTTTTTCAACCATAGCTTTGAAAGTGAAGTGCCCAAACACTTCACTTTTCTTTTTCATAAAATACACCCATAGTTTTCTGCTGAAGTCATCAATAAATGTGACAAAATAGTGACAGCCTCCAATAGATGCAGCTTTTGTAGTCGACACATCAGAGTGGATTAATTCCAATGGCTTTTTACTCTCTTGAACATGCCTAGGAAAAGGTTTCCTTGCCTGTTTTCCAAATTGACAGGCTTCACAAACCTTGTGCATTTCTGCAACCTTGAATTTAGGCAATCTTGCAACAATATTTTGGGCTTGCATTGATTTTAGTCACTATATATTAACATGACCAATGCGTTTGTGCCAGATATCAATATCTGCAACTACACCGGTCCCATGTGCAAACATTGCTACACTCAATTCAGGCATGTTTGCATCCAACGTAAACATCCTGCCCTTCTTCTTTCCTTTTGCTATCAAGCGACCGTTATTTTTCATATCCTCAACAAAGCATCCATGAGGATTAAATCTAACCTGCAAGCCCTGCTCAACCATTTGACCAACAGAAACCAGGTTCTTGGTGATGTTCGGGACATGAAATACATCAGACAAGTATTTCTTTTTCCCATCCTGCATAGACAAAGGAATTTTGCCAATCTGCATAATAGGATGTGCAGTATCATCACCAGTCTCCACAAATCCTGGTTTTTCCATTTTTCTTGCATCCTGCATCCATTCAGCGTGACCTGTCATGTGGTTTGACGCACCCGAGTCAACATACCACACATCATTGCTTTCTTCTGCACTTGTTACAGAATTTGTCATATGCTGCACCATAAACAAATGCTCATTTCTGTCATCGCCCTGTCTACTAGAGGATGCATAATTGCCTTGCTGCAATTTTCCACTCATAATGTCATTCTGCTTTTTGTAGCAGTCTTTAGCCATATGACCCATTTTGCCACAATAGTAGCATTCAACATTGCTGTTTGCATTTTGGCTTCTCTGCCATCCACCACGGCCTCTTTGGCTCCCCCTGCCTCTAGAGTTACCACGTCCTCCTGCATAGGACTGGTTTTCTTGTGTTTGCTGCATATTCTGATTTCTACCACGGCCTGCAGATCGGCCTCCTCTACCTCTGCCTCTACCTCTGCCAGCATTTGAGTAGAAGACAGTTTCTTTTGAAGTTCCTGCTGAAGAAGATGCACCCCCATTTCTCTGCTCTTCAGAAATTAGAAGAGCAATCAACTCCTCAAAATCAGGAAAGTTTTCACGGACGGCAATGGATGTCCGAAACTGTGCATAATCCTTTCCTAGACCATTCAAGGTCACAGAAACCAAATCATCATCATCCACTGGCGACCCAATGGAAGCAAGTGCATCTGCAATTTTCTTCACTTTCATGTGGTAGTCATTTATGCTCAAATTTTCTCTCTGCACATTGTGCAACTCCTGTTTGAGTTGCATTTTCCTGGCTTGCGTATTTGTGCTATACATTTTTGCCAAAGTATCCCATGCCTCCTTTGGCGTATTTGCATCCTGAATATGCACAATCATGGAGTCCGAAATACTGATAGACAGCCAGTACATAACTTTCCTGGCTCTCTCATGCCATCCTTTGAATGCCTGCATTTCCTGTTGACTGGGAACATTAGGAAGAATAGGTTCTTCTTCATTTCCTGTAATGAATTCCCAATAGCCTTTTCCCATCAAGAAATTCGTCATTCTAAACTTCCATGCCTAGAAGTTGTTCTTGTCAAGCTTTTCAGTGACAATCTGTGAAAGAGAATCAGATGCCATTACAGAACACTGCAAAATATTCTGTCACTGTAAAAAACACAGCTTTTGCCTCACACGGGCAGATCTGCAAAACCGACGAGAGTGGTATTTCACCACACAGTCACTTCCTAGTGATGATTTTGCATCAACAGGCAATAGGCATGAATCTGCAACTCCCAATATCTCTGCACACAGGCATACGATGCAATTTCTGTGGCACCTTTCCACCGACTAGCCGCGCAGTGGTCGCACAGCAAAAAATAGGGCCTTTTCCTGAGTGCCTGTAAAGAACTTCCGCCTTCAAAACGGGCCCCGAAACGGCCTCAAATCAGAAAAATAAAGTCACTGAGGGCTTCGCCTATGCCCGCAGCATATACTGCGCTCTCGCCACACCGCGAAGGGCGTCTCAATCTGAAACAGTGCACTCCTGCACTTCTGGCTGTGCTACCTGTAGAGATTTGCTCCCAAACTCGAAATAGGAAAGCAACACTGGTCCTCTTACCAGGACACCACGAACTTGGCTTGCTTTCTTGAGCTCCTTACAACGAACAAGGCTCTGATACCATGTGAAGATTGTGGGAGAGAGGGAAGGAGTCTCACTTGAGGCTTTCTCACATGCACAATGGGGGAGTACACACAAAGGTGGAGGCTGAAAAACAGTTTTCCTCTTCTTAGTTGTGTAAGCCAAAAGAACTCTAGTACAAAGAAATAGAAGAACCCTATACGTGGGTCTCAAACCAAACTCAACTAACTAAGGTGGCATACTAACTGAGCCACAAACTATAGTAGATAAGGATAGCTGTCATCCAGCTATTATTCGTGGGCGGTGTACCAACCGCAATTCCAGCTAACAAGTCGGTGACATAAGTACACAACGGTCACCCTGGCATATCTCGAGTGGAGCTCGATATCTCAACACATGATACATAGCATTGCCCCATGTTGATATTCTCTTTCAATTGTTTTTTCTTGATAGCTCGGAAGAAGTATGCTAGTGGGTGATTACCTTTGTCAAGCCATTTCAAGCACGCTTGGACCTTAAGAGTGGCAAGCTTTGCATGTTGCAAGGCTCTTAGGAAATTATCTGTGGTGGCAAGTAAGGATGGAAGTGTCGGGTCCAATGGACAATCATTGAAAGCCAAGAGTAAGCAATTCCTTATCCACTCGCCAATCTATTATCCATTCTTATTTTATGAGCTCATCTTTTCCCAAATCTTTTAGCAACCATATTGACTTCTCTGATGCATGACTCCCATTGTGCTATAGGGTTAACACCTTAGTTCTTAGTAGATTGCCAAGCACACTGAACAGCCCCATCAAACTCTTTCAAACCCAAAAACATGTGTTGAGCTTAAAAGGGATCGGGTCTTTATCTATTTCTAATATACTTTGGATCTCAAACGTAACCAACAGGGGAAGGTGTGTAGGTGAAACTATGCTTAAGATTAAGTCTCCTTGTATCATAGAGCCAAAACTATGTTTGAGATTAGAGCCAATCCACCAAGCACCTTCACTGAAATAAATCCTCAGAAGTCTTGCATCTCTCCATGAATTGTCCGAGTGTCATTTAAAGGATTTGAGCTGCTTTAGAGAGTCAAAAACTACCCAATCAACGATGGAACGAGTATTTGCGAAATCACTCCAGGCTTCTTCTTCTTCTAATAGCGACATCTTTGGACCATCATGAGATTTGTCTCCTACTTCAGTCACACAATTCTAATCGCCAAAAAAAATTGTTGACTTGCCTTCTAAAGTTTGTCCCCAAAATTGAGCCCTGGCAATCGACTAATTAGGCGCATACACAGGAGCTATGCAGAAAAGAACATCCTGAAAGCAAGCTTCACTTATCTTCTCCCTAATTGCTAACGGCCACAATTCTAGGCGAAAGCGAATTCTTGATTAACAAAGCAACTCCACCTTTTCTGGGACGCGGACAATTATTAAATAACGTATAATCAAGGAACTTCAAACTTTAAACCTTCAACGTTAAAGTTACTCGTCTTCGTCTCCTGAAGAGCCAAGACATCCAGACGATAGGTCCTCACGATAGACTTGATCGCTTGTTTCACCTTGAACACACACCTCTCACATTCCATGTCATCATGAGAAGGGATGCGGATCGATTTATAAGACTACTCATCAACAGAGAATCACCTTCCTCCACTTCCTCCGCCTATGATGCATAAACAGTAACAAATGTAGTGCCTTTATGGACTCTACCTTTACTTCATTTAAATGTATCAGTGAGTCGGCTGCCTTTTGAATGAGACCCACGTCAATGCGAACTCTGCGACACTACTTTCTCTCCTGTTAGTTGGAATGCATAGTGTCAGTTTCGGAGCGCAATTGCATGCAGTTTTTCAGCTTGGCCGGTCAAAACATATGTTGGACTAAGAGCCAGTGCTATAGAACAGATGTTGCTAAAATGTGTGTTATGAATTGTAGAGGACGCATTGTAGGCTACTAAGTTTTTTAAAAAAAAAAGGGGGGGGGGGGGGCGGGGGGTGGGGGGGGTAAAAGTAGCAACTTTATTAACATCAAAATGATAGAAAAAGTAAATAGAGCCTCGTGCATTGCGTGCGGTTGACCCCTAACCTAGAGAGTAAGACCACATGCTGGGGAGTAAGCCAACAATGTGGAACTTACTCCCCATCTAATAGAATGCTAATTGACTTCTATACATTAGAAATGGATAAGTATGATAATTATGAATAGTGTTTTTAGTTGCATACTCCAAATTCACAAGAGGTTGGATCTAGTGTTTTTGCACAAGAAACCAATAGTTAGAAATCAAAGGAAAGCATAGCCATTACTAAACTGTATGGTACTAGCCTGATGAAGGGAGCTAGCTAGGATATCAATGTGTGTGTTCAGACCCACCCCCTTTTTTCCCCATCATTATTTCTCTTTAATTAAGTCTTGTTAGCTTTCCTTTCTTTTTTCATTTACTTTTTCTTCAATTTGCCTTTAGTTGTTAGAAGTTTTCTTTCATTAAGGATATGGATTACCCTCCTTTGTTTTAAGGTTTAAAGTTTCTCTTTTGTGTGTGGACTACCCCCCATTATTGTCTATTATTTTACATTAATCTTCAATAATGTTCTTTAAATATCATTATTATTAAAATATTATGTAAATAATTTTTCTCTCGAGTTGTAATTCACACCCAAGCTCAAATTTTCTGACTCTAGTGTGTGCACTCTGTAAAAGGATTGGTATATGGCAATTTGTAAACCATTTTTAAAAAAAATCTAGATGGTTGGACTGGTACCTTAGTAAAGGAATAACAAGCCAAGAAGCATATGCATTGCCTGTCTACCCAAATCAAGATTTGTTGTTCTAACATATAGCTTATTTGGATTATGTAAATAAGTGTTGAGTCCATTAGGTAGTCCATGCTCCAAGGTCAGGGTCCACTTACTTGCCACCATCCAAATAAACCATATGTTAGAATAGTATAGCTTAATTTGGGTCTAGAGAGGTAATGCATATTTCCCCTGGCTTGTTATCACTTCACCTAGGAACAAGAACATTCCTCCAGATTGTAGCATACAAAAGTATAATGATTTCACAAAGGCAAGCTCTAACAATAATGCATAAACTTAATTTTAAAGGAAATGTACCAATAGAAGGAGTTGCATTTATAGCGAGGAGACCGCGCCCCCCCACCGCAACACGAGACAACTCGACAGATGCAAATACGAGACATGTTCGCAACCCACCAGAGAGCCATCACTGTATCAGGCTTCGGTTTCATCCCGGTGCCTAGATAGATTGATTAATGTGATTATGATTATGATTATGATTCTGTTAGCATAGACTAATAGTCAGCAAGGGTCCTAGCATACCCTTTGCTTCAGCCCACTGAGGCTTGTATGAGTTCGCTTTTCTATGCACTTTGTCCAATAGGCCCGTGAGGTCTCCCATGGACATTAATATATCTTTATTTATTTATTTACTTCTTTCTTTTCTCTCTCTCTCTCTCTCTTTCCATAGAAGTGTGTTTGGCCCACTATCCGACTGATCCACTTCCATGACTAGGTTTGCATTGGGCTTTATCTGCTTGACACGCGCTGACACAAGGAGACCCTATTATGACAAATCAGGGAGCAGCAAGAGGGGACCAAACCACAGGATACAGAGGCTGACCAGACATGATGGCATGTCATAGATTTCTATGCATTTGAATCAGCTCCAAGATACAACAGGATGGAGGAGGAGGAGCTAGCTGATATGTGGGCAATATGGATTATCGAGAGAGGATTACAGAGGCTACTCGTGACACGGAGAGCGACCAGAGCACGCTTGATTGAGGTCCTACCTATCACAGCTTTCCTTAGAGGAGATTGCCCAAGACGAGGGGTCACTTTGAACACAGCTCAGCGGGTTTAGAGATCGAGGAGACCACGTCCCCCCCGCCACAACAGTGTGAGACGGCCAGATAGACGCAGATCGAAGACATTTTCGCCACTCATAAATGAGACACCAATGCCAGGTTTCGGATTCTGAGTTTTAGTCCTAGTTCCAGGTCTCTTCCTACTTCAGATAGTACATAATATGACATGACATGATATGATATAATACAACATGTTTTGTATTTGATTTTGCCTAAGCTATCGAGCTCTTTATTTCAGCATAGTACTTGGTAAGGGCCTTAGCACCAGCCCTTAGTGGCTTGTATGAGTTTTTGTTTCCCTTTTGATGTTTTCCGCACTTTGTCCCATAGGTCCGCAAGGCCTTTCATGGATGTTAATATAGTTCTCTCTCTCTCTCTCTCTCTCACATAGACATGTGGGTTCTCGTGGACATTAATAGACTTTCTCTCTCTCTCTCTCTCTATGTGGACTTGCCTTGCTATAAGGAATCTTTAAATCGCTACATAAATGTTCACAAAAAAACCTTGGAAAAACAGGCAGTCGCGCCTGTAGACGTGCTGTTAGATGCATCTATAGACACGCTATGATCGTTTTCTTATGTTTTCTTATGTGTTCTTCCCTTTCCCCTTCCTCTTTCCCCTTCCCCTTCCCCTTTAGGAAGGCAACTCCAAAAATAAGCTATATAAGATTCTTCTTCATAATTTCCAAGTGTGCTTGCTTACAGGCCGTTCTCGCGTGGGCGATTGCTGGCAATTATGCCACGATTTGCTAAGGCTTTCCATGTTCCCATGTGGAACCCCGTCTTGATCCCTGACCTCGCTGGAGCTGGAATTGTGGAGTCTCCAGTCGGGCTACGCGGTGCTTGAAAGCTAAATGATAACATTTCTTGCAGAGGTTTATGGCTAATTGATCACACAGCAGACGGAAGCCAAAAATGCAACTTTGCATAGGAGCTTGGCGGGAGGTAGACACAGGGCTAAGAGGGATCAGGGCCCCCTCTCTCCACATCTACAGTAAGCTAGCGCAGCATTCCCGTTGTGGGAACGGATTCCATGCTATGCTCATATATGCTGGGACCCTGGCATATATGCTTGCAGCGGCCAACGCGGGAATCAACTCTTAAACTTCAGATTTTTGGCGGCATAAAATCCAAGGGACTCTCCCCCCATCTCTCTCGAGTCTCTGAAGATGCTCGAAATAGTTGCCATGTGGGATGGTAGGCCTGGCTAGCAGCTAAGGGTCGTTTTTTGGGGCCCTTTAATATAAGTCGGCAAGTTTGTATATATGTATGTATATATAATATAGTGTCCCATGCCGGAAAGGTACAAATGAATGATAACAGAGGTGACGGATCTTTTATGAGGACAAGACAGCTTCCTGATGGGCAGATCTGCGATCAGTGAGATGCTCGTAATATCTATCATACAGTCTTGACCTGTTTCAATGCTTGTCTTGCTTTACGACCTGACGAGAGAGTACATGCTGGGCTCCCCATTGTTTTATCAAAACCTTTCCGTCGCCAAGTACTATACGCGATGATTCACGTCACATCCCAGACCAAGCACGCTCGTGGCCCTTGGGTGCTGGGTTTTATGCCAAAAGAAAGGAGTGTGTGATGAGCTTAAATTGCCAAATCGAATAGGCAAACAACGCGAGCTTACAAGAGCTTTCAGACAAATCCTGGTGGAGGACACCTGGGCACGTCTCGCCATATGAATAGACTCAACAAACATTGGAACAGGGGACTCTGGGCTCTAAACTTTGAAGTATGGACTCCCGAAGTTGGAGACATTTACAGAAAGTGAACTTGGGTGACAAGAACAGTTTCCGAGAAAATCGACACACTGATCAGAATAGCAGACTCGAGCAGCGGCCGGCTGGTCCCCCTCAGCCTCATGATCGAGCCATTTGATGGATCACTTGTAAAATTTAAATCGCTTTGTGACTTGACGTTGGGAGCTTCTGCATAAATAATCTAATAATAAGCACGAATTGAGAGGATATCATCATATCAATATCTATGCGGCTGAAACATTTGCAACTTGATGCATGACAAAGCAGCAAAGCTGATAGCTTCATTCTACTTTTGTTGAGGATCTTTAACTAATCTGTTCGGTTCAATGCAGCCATAAGTATGTTTCCCTGCTCCATGTCTTGCGCGATATTAATTTTCAAATTTGATTGCTAGCCATTGGCTTTTTGGGCCATGCTTTCCATGATTCCCTGGTCATTTTTGGTCACTGGTGAAATTTTTTCTCTAGTGGTGGGGAAGAGATGTTCTGATACACAATAAGCTGATCATTGATGTAGCTGTACGTCCCTTTCAACGTTGGGCCCTTCCAATGGTTGCTTTAGTGCAAATTATGAGCCATTTTTCCCATGCGGCCCACAATCAGTAGTCGGTACTCAAAGCATCATCATCTTGTGGAAGCATATAATAAAACAGTCGTGTGGGAACAAGTATCTCTTGTCCCGACTTTTCCAAGTGCCAATAATAATTAAAAGCACAAGAAAATGTTGCACGCATCTGAAATTCGAATGTGCCATGGCATCTGAAAACGAAGGTGATAAGGGTGTGATAAGATAAAAGCATCGGAAGTTGCAACTTGCAAGGAAAGCCAGTCAGAGACGGTATGATATCCGATAAGATGATGGATCATGGGAGTCGATAGGACTCGGGAGGGTCATGATTTTCAAATAGGAACAGCTTGAGTGCAAGGCAAGGGGACCATGATTGGGCTGAATAATTGGAGGCATGCTCAAATCGTGCAAGAATGAAGACATACATACATTCTTGATCAAAAAGAGGCATGGTCTTAAGAAGTGCATGAATGTTGATGGGTGGATTCAATTGGCTTTCCACATAAAGGCTAATGGGTGCATGAATGTTGATGGATGGATTCAATTCGATTTCAACACGCTATCTATTTGCTGCTTTCCACAGAAAACTTCAGTTGGCTGGTTGGTGCTTTTGCAGCAAAAAAGCCCAGATACAGCACGGCCCAAATCTATCCAATTTTATCCATGTGAGGCCTCTTTTATATGTCCGGAACTTTGAAGTCCACACAAGAATTACCGTAGCAGGTGTAGCTACAATGCCTTTTTCGTGTGTGCTTGAATTTTCGGAAGTTGGAAAGTCCTCTCCATTGCCCTCTTTGTCGTTGCTTTCTTTGATTTTTATCTCTTCTAATAACCGCTCACCCGTCCCCTCAAAATTCAGATGCTTGCACATTCGTCCTCCGCTCGTGCATGCATCTGCCTTCCCAAGATCCCGTGCAGGAAACACATCTGAAATTATACCCATTGCCCAATGGCCAATGCCCACATTGCTTTCTTTTGAAGCTCTTGTAAGTCTGTCGTTCATCTACATCCATGATCCAATCATCATTGAGCTTTCGCCATCACCGTTGGTGTGGGGGTCCGGGGATCACTTTCACTCGCCTCATGTAGTTGTTGCAGGATGCTATATATAAAGTGTACATCGTGCTCTATACAGGAGGTAGCCGGTAGCCAGTTGTGGCCCTTGTGGGTGCCCAATTTGCCATCCTGTTCATCGATACGCATTGCCATCACCAGCATTTTGCATGGCCGACACGCAGCAGACTGGACTCCTACACTGTCTCCTCAGAAATAGAAAGAAAAAGCCTTGGAACTTGGAGCGACTCTCCACTTGTCTCTGTTCATTCCAGAGCCTTTATGACAACTTTGAATCTTCCACGAAAAACCAATGTCCACACTCGAGGGTCCAGAAATCTAGACACCACTCATCATCATCATCGTCCTTCGAATTTCAAGATGCTTATCTTAATCGACGACAGCTTCAATTCCCAAATATATCCAATCCCTCGGCCTTCACCTAATACCGTGCTCCAATTTCCAATCTTTGAGCCCAACTAGACGAAATTAGTTGCCTTCCAAGTTCCATGAACCATCTAAGAGGGCATTCCCATGGGCCACGAAGAGGTTTCTTAGTCGACCAAAGTTTCAAGAACACAAAAAAAAAGGCTGGTTGCAAGAATTTTGTCTTGCTCATCGGGTTGGAAAAGCTGGCCGTTAAAATTCCAAAATATGTTGATGTTAAGCAAGCAAATAGGGGAGGAGGAACTTTAGGAGCAAGACAACGAATGAGAAGCTACTCTGAGATGCTGTTTGGGCAAAGATGAAGGTACTGTAAACAATCGTTGAGAGACTTGCAAAAGCAAAACTAGGTTTTGTCCCCTCGTTGCCTATCAAAATTTCAGCCATGAAAGCTTCCTACCATGTAGCCAGTGCATGGGAGTGTGTTCTAATACAATGGAAAGATAATAGCAAGCTACTCGCCCCCATTAGCAAGGAATTCTTGGGGTCCAACTCTCTCTCATTGAGACTCTCATTGAGAGCACATAATGATGATTCCTTAGACTTTCCTCCATAGACACAAAATTTATCAAAGATATCACATGTTTTGTTGTGGCACCAATTTTTTGTATTTTGGTGGGTAACCCTTTGTAATATACACTAACATTTGGCTTCATTAGGTAGTTTCCTTGCTTCCAAAAGGGTGTAATTTGTAGGTCCCAAATATATCTTTGATCTAGGGCTTAGAGAGATTTTCTTGGTAGTCCTTCACAAGAATCTAAATTGGAGCCACATCTTTAACATTTATTCCTTCTTATGTGCCATTTAATAAAACCAAAACAATTTTCGTATCGAGAGGAAAAGCAACCAAGAAAAAGAAACATTTATTCCATTCTACCAAACACATTTATATGAGCATTATCCTTATTCACTTTCATTAGTTTGTGACTTTTGGCTCAATGATGTTAAGTTCACCTAGATAAAGGGTTTAGGCTATGGGCAGTGTAGTAAGGATGCTAATAATAATTATGTGCTCCTTAGGCCCTAGTTTAGTAGATTTCGAGACCAGGCCTTTGTCTAAAATGAAATGGCAAAGAATTAAATTGCAAGCTACTACCTGCCTTCTAGCTTCTTATACAAAATGAACCCATGGCTTCATCCTCATGCCATCTTTGGCTTCATTGACAAGCCAACATAGAAACATCATTTTCAAACCATGCTATAGCTTCTTACTAAAGTGGAACCCTTCACACCCCAAAATCGTCCATTAGGTACCTAGATGCTAAAAGGGACCCCTTCTCCATTATCCTCATCTCAGTTTCTTGCATGAAGGACTTCGGCATGCAATTATTTTTAAGGATGCCCTCCCTTTATGGATACCAAAGTTGGAGGAAGAGGAAAAGAAAAAAGGAAAAAAGTAGAAACAACTTCTTAGAAAAAAAGGAAAAAGTGGAGGAAGACCTTCTTAGAGCACCCTTCCCCCCCCCCAACCCATGGCTTCATCCTCATGCCATCTTTGGCTTCATTGACAAGCCAACATAGAAACATCATTTTCAAACCATGCTATAGCTTCTTACTAAAGTGGAACCCTTCACACCCCAAAATCGTCCATTAGGTACCTAGATGCTAAAAGGGACCCCTTCTCCATTATCCTCATCTCAGTTTCTTGCATGAAGGACTTCGGCATGCAATTATTTTTAAGGATGCCCTCCCTTTATGGATACCAAAGTTGGAGGAAGAGGAAAAGCAAAAAGGAAAAAAGTAGAAACAACTTCTTAGAAAAAAAGGAAAAAGTGGAGGAAGACCTTCTTAGAGCACCTATTCCCCCCCCCAACCCCCCCCCCCCCCCTCTTCATTAGGGGAGAATTGGGGTCTCAAAAGGGCCTCATAAGAAATGGATTAAGAAATGGATTAGTCCTAATGAAAGGGCCAAGGCAGGTCCCAAAAAGTCCTAACCCCCCGGTTATGCCCACAAGTGACCCCACCTCTTACACAACTCTTACTCCTAGGTGGGAACCAAAAATTTCAAATTTCAAAAATTCAAAATTCAAAAATTCGAATTTTAAATTCCTTCCCTCCTTTTCTCTCCTCCCTCCCTCCCTCCCCCTCCTCACTCCCTCCTCCCCCTCCCTGCTCCTCCCCCTCCCTCCCTCCCTCCCTCCTCCCCGTCCCCTCTCCTCCGCCTCCCCTCTCCTCCCCTCCCCCCCCTCCGTCGCTCCCTCCTCCCCCTCCCTCTTCCTCCCCCTCCCCTCTCCTCCCCCTCCCTCCCTCCCTCCTCCACACCTACTCCTTCTGCCCTCCCCCACGTCTGCTCCTCCTACCCTCCCCCTCCCTCCTCCTCCACTGCTGTTCCTCCTCCCCCCTCCCTCCTGCTCCTCCCTCCTCCCTCCTCCTCCTTCCTCCCTCCTCCCTCCTCCTCCTTCCTCCTCCACACCTACTCCTCCTCACCCTCCACACCTGCTGGTCTGCCCCCCTTTCCTCCTCTCCAACTACTGGTCCTCCCTCCCCCATCCCTCCTTCTCCTCACCCTCCCTCTTCTTGCATGCTGCTCCTTCAAGCCTGCATCTCCACACCTTCTCCTTCTCTACACTCCTTTAGTCATGGCACCATCAGAGGACGTCTCCAACAAGTACCAGGTTCACTTAGAGTTGGAGGCTGAATATGTAAGCACATGTAGTCTAGGATTGAGGGGAGCTTCCAAAATCCATAGTCTTCGTTTGCAAGGAAAGAAGCATCTCGACCTTTGGGTAGAAGGATCCTTGTATCCTTTAGATCCTGCCAACCAAAAGAGCCCTCCTTTCCATACAATGCATGAGCTAGTTCAATTTGTTGGAAATGGACATGCGGGGTTGCTTGGTTATTGCAATCGGTTAAAGAATGCTCAGTCAATGGCTATGCAAGCAAGCGAGATGTGCAGAGCCCAAGTAGAGATGCTAGCACATTTAGGAAATAGTACCATTGTTGCAATGCATAACTCTATGCAGGATCTTCAAAGGGAGAACCAGGATCTTTATGATAAAGCCAAAGCATTGGACTTGGAGCGTCATGCATTGGACTTGGAGCGACATAAATTAGAAGAGTCACTATGTAAGCTAGCTGAGTCCAAAAAAGGCTTGGAAAGATCTATATACAATGAAGTACGATGAGCCGTAGAGAAGGAATGAGAGAAGGTAGAAGAACGAGTGCAAAAGATGAAAGAAACACCTTTGGGATTGAAGGAGAGGAAAAGAAGGTACTTACATAACATGGATGCATTGGCACCCACTGGTAGTGCTAGAAAGAGGAGAGTCCGGGATACAAGGTTGGTTATCAAATGTTTCAATGAGATTACACTCTTTTGTGCTACACTGTTTGTGACTAAGTTTTTATTGTGTTCTTCTTTAGGAACTTCATGGAAGATGTGATGGGAAGAATAGACGGGGATGATATTGACTGTTCATATGCTCTAGCTAGTTTATTGAAGTCAAGCAATGTCATTGGGATACTAAGGGACCCAAGACACAAGCGCCTACATGTGCAAGTTGCTGAGGAGGTGATGAAGGACTTCAAGGATATTGTGGATGCAAAGGAGATGCTTGCAGCTTGTGATACTGCCGGTGTAAGTCATGAAGCTTACACATCTGTTTTCAAAATTTTCAAGTCTGCTATTTTGGGAAAGTATAAGAAGTCTACAGTGCCCCTACCCACACCTTGGTTTGTGAGATGTGCACGGCAAGAAACAAACCAATGTACAAGAGAAATGCTTTGAGACTCCGAAAGAGTGCCATGAGACATTGAAGTGGGTTCCAGATAGAACAGGAATCCCATCGACCATCTGAAGACAAGAGGAAGGGCAAACATTGACAGTCGATGGCCATGGAACCTTTCAAGTTGAATGGCATCTTGCTGGTGATTTGAAAACCCTCAAGTGCTTGCATGGTTGTGATACAAGGGCAAATGCAATGAACACATGCTTTTATTGCATGTGTTCGCAACGTAAGCAAAAGGCTGGCTTACAATGGGAGAATGGCATTCTATCTTGCAGCCAAACGCAAGCTTTGAATCGCGACAAGAAGGATCCAAAGTGGGATCCCATCTTGCCCATCCCACTTGAGAGAGTACACATATGTACTTTACACGCAGAACTGCATGTACTTGATAAGTTGTTGTATTTGCATCTTGTTTATGCTTGGAATTTAATTCCGCAAGAAGTATCCGCACGGTGCATTGCAGAAGCTGAGAAGTTGTTGTCAGAGATGGGATTCCATGGAGGACATGTCAAACTTAAGGAGGATAAGAAAATGTCTGGGGCAACACAGAATCTTCCTACAAAAGTGTCCATGGGTGGAGGGCAGGCAAGGAGATTCCTATCGAACCACAATCTCGACAAAGACAAACATACATTATCTCAAAGTAGTTTGGGTTGGGAATACTGGAAAGCATTGTGTGAATGCACGACCAATAAGGCTTCTCATCCTCAAGTAGCAACTTTGAGAGCTAAAGTATGGACAAAGGTAGATGCATCGATAAAATTGCTTCGCCAAGTTCAAATCGATGAGATGTATTATGAAAGGTTCAAGATGGCTGTGAAAGATTTTATGCAATTAATGGTGAAAGCATGGGGGGAGTCGCACATTACGCATTACATGGTAATCTTGGCACCATCGTAATATTTAGCACTTGCTTTATAAATAATTTTTGTTGTTGATTTGATTCTCATCCTGTTTGCAACATATTCTCTATTGTACAAAATCGGGGTCCTTTGTCAAATTGGAATACACAAGGCATGGAGAAGTCGCACTATAGAGCCAAGGGAGCCTACTTCAAGAACTCAAGGCATGGTGGTGGTGTCACTCGCAGCAATGCATTGCATGAGATGTTCGACTGGTTTTTTAGATGTTTACTAGGAAGGACTTTGAAGTCTGAAAAGGCAAAGGCATCAGAACTTGCAAAAGCAGTTCAAATTGTATCAAAGAATAGAAGGCATAATGCTTGGAAAGCATCCATAGGGAGTCAAGGAGTCGCACGTTGGTTGCAAGCTAGAGTGAGAGAAGGGAGCAGATGGGTCCAACCACCAACAGAAGCTATGGTGTAATCATATACAAATATGAAATAAATATATTGCTTATTTTGACCACAATTTGTGTACTCACTCTTTAATATCTTGCTTATTTTGACCACAATTTTTGTACTCACATGACGTTGGGAAAGTGGGGACAAGGAGGGGGGAGAGAAGGGAGGGGCGTGGGGTGGGGCAAGGGGAGGGGTGGAGTGGTAGCCAGGGTGGGGGGAGGAGAGGATGGGGGTATGGGGGAGGGCGATGGGTGTGGGCAGGGCAAGTAGGGGGAGGGCAAGGGGGGGGTAGGGCGACGAGGGTGGGGGGGGTGGAGGGGTTGGGGCAGGGGCAAGGGGCACAATGAAACCCTAAATGTAATTTTAAAGGGATGTCAAAACATGATGGGCCCTTATAAAAAGTTAAAAAAAATCTAACTCTCATTATTCAATGGCAAGAGTGAAGAACACTGCTAGACCCACTAGACGCCACTCTACCCTTCCTCCTCTAGCTCCACCACCTCCATGGCATCCATGCACATGAACCTATCTGAGTCCGGTGGCGCCTCCCCCGACTCTCGTGAGCCCTCCCCCAACTTCCCCAAGTCCCGTGAGCCCACTCCCCTGTCTCCTGAGCCTTCTTCTCCTCCCAAGTCCCGTGAGCCCACTCCCCAGCCCCAAGAGCATAAGCCTTTCCCTTAGCCTTCTCCCCAGCCTTCCCCTTAGCCTTCCCCTCAGCCTCAGCCTCAACATGACCCTCAACCTTCCCCTTAGCCTTCCCCTCAGCCTCAGCCTCAGCCTGGCCCTTAGCCGACCCTTAGCCTGACCCTCAGCCTTCCCCTTAGCCTTCCCCTCAGCCTTCCCCTCCCCATGAGATCCCTCTCCCGATCGAACAAAATGTGTTCGATAACCTCCCGGATATAGAGTAGGTATCAAGGAGAAATCAGGGATTTATTAATTAAAACTACCTATTAGTAATGAAGGCACAACCAAGTACCATTTTGTATTGCTATCTAGTGAACAACCTAGCACTAACTAGCTCTACCTATCTAGAAACTTTCATTTTATTCTGCTTACTAGTGCTTATTAGCTGTTCCTAGCACTAGTAGAAGGTACGCAATGCTACTTGTAAGTATATACTAGGTAGTACGAGGGTAGTACTTAGCTATACTTCATGTGAGTTAGTGTTAGTCAGGCCACCTAGTGCCACACATTAGTGCTTGTGGATATTTCTAGTTAGTGCTAGTAGGTAGAGTGAGTTAGTGTTGCATGTTTCTTTCTCGATACAAGCTCTTTGTGGTCACAATGGATGACTTCGAGCTTGTGCTAGGTCAAACATGGCTAAGGGACAATTATGCCCTCATCAATAGCATGGATGAGCATGTGATAATCTGCAAGGCACAAGGTTGGGAGGTCGTCAAGGCTTTGTGAGATAGAGGAGAAGATTTGCCCCAGACCCTTTTGGCCATGCAGCTAAAGAAGGTTGTGATCCAACAAGAAGAGAGACCCGACATACCTGGTTGTGATCCGACAAGAAGATGAAGGACAACCTGAGGAGTAAGTTAGGAATGCCAAGCACATACCCAAAGAGGTCCAAGTTTTGCTGAATTAATATCAAGATTTGATGCCTAAGTAGTTACCAAGAGAATTGCCACCACAATGTAGTATAGATCACCGAATTGAGGTGTACCTAGGTTCGGATCCACTGCGAAGGCACCCTATCGACTCACACATGAAGAGAATGTGGAGCTAAAGGCCAATTACAGGAGTTACTTGAAGCTGGATTTATTTGGCCTTCAAAGTCATCATACAAGCCCCCCGTTCTATTTGAAAAAAGAAGGATATATGAGGCTTTATGGGCCCTAGACAAGATAATAGTGAAAATTTGGTATCCTCTACCAAAAATGCTTGAACTATCTGATTCACTCTTTCATGCTAGGTATTTTTCCAAAATTGACTACAATGGGTGATTAGCAACAGTGAGTTAGTTATAGCATTACACGACTTCATGAAACCTTTTGAGGTATAGATGGATGCCTCTGACATGGTAATCGAAGGTGTTTGCAACACATTGTCAAGAATAGGCTCCTCTAAGCCTATCGATGTAGATCCACAAAACTATGGCTTAGATGTAGTTTGATAACTTATATGCACTACATCATGCACTTGACAAAGCTGATTGGGCAAGAGATTCTTTGCTTCTAGGTTTGGATGGAATTGTTGATAAGGGGTGTAGGATTCCACCAAAATGCAAGATGGTTGGTGGGCAAGAACATATTTGCTTCTAGGTTTGGATCACATTGTTGATAAGGGTTGCAAGAGTCCACCGAAATGTAAGAAAATTCCTCTAGCCCCATTGAGGACTCCTTGACCTTGCAATGTTTGAGCAAGAAAGTATAGAAGAAATGGAAGAAGGTCAACATTGCGCATAGGAAACAAGGTGCATGAATGCAAGTCTTGAGGTGAAAAGCTCAAAGCCGTCATAGAAAAGATTATATTTTGTAGTTGTTGAATGAAGATTTTGTTGGGTGGATTTGTTTCTAGGTTTCCAACAAAAGAAAGCAAAGGGTCATTGCATATCATTGAAATCCCTAAAGTTGTAAATTCATCGGCGTTCTAGCCAAGCAAACTAGGAGTATGTGATGCAACCATTCCTAAGCCACATGCTTGCAAGAAATTATAGAAGTGCTATTAAGCAAGTATTTTGTATATTAAAAGATAGCAACGGGATGCAATCCCACCTTATTTTGATATGGTTAAGTGGAAATAAAATTTTAGAACAAAACTGTGAGTTTATTCTATTCTTATATATTATACTTGTTTCTATATGGAGTCAATTATTAGAATTGGAAATGTTTGATCCATTAGTTTGCATGCGACAAAAATAAAGAGCCCCATTCAACCCCATTCTTTTTGGAGGTCTTAATGTGGTATGGGTTGCAATTAAATTTCCCATAAGGTTGCATGTGAAACATTTTACCTATTATCGCATGTAAACATTGCAAGGCAAAGATAAGTGTGGTGTGGGCTGCAAATAAATTTCCCCATAAAGCTACCTGGGAATTTGTTTCCTTGTTATGCACTTGGATCGCACGTAATATTTATACTTAAATAGATCTTTGAATCCCACATGTAAACATTTGTAATCATATGGATCATAGTATAAAGTGAGTACACTCAATGTATACATCTTTTTGAATATATCTGATGTATACTACTATATTAATCTAAGTGCTTTCACTTTTTCTTATTACTTATACATTAGTGCTCAAAACGAGCATAATGGTTGCTATTAGCATGGTGGCTGCAACTAACACAACCAGAACAGTGGTTTCAACTACTATGGTGATCGTTATTTCATCCACCGATGGTTGTTGTTGTAAAGAGTACATTAAGAACCTATGCATTCAAGAATGGTCAAAAGAATACCACCTCTCTCTCTCTCTCTCTCGATCTCTCTAGATCTCCTCAATTTCATAAGATTTGAATGAAAATTAACTAGCATAATACTAGCATAGTGGCTACAACCAGCATGGTGGTTGTTATTTCAAACAATACAATTTTGATGTGACAATTTTGTTATTTCATAACAAGTGGGATGCCTTCCTTTGATGAAAATCTGATTGATGGTTTGACTTGAAGTATAAGGGATTGTGTGCATAATGTGTATACTTCATCCTAGTGACTAGATTACAAAAAGAGGATCAACTATTCTTTGAAACAAGATTATAATATTCAGTAAACATTCAATGACTCACATCATCCTAAGATGACACGTTACAAAAACGATAACAAGATAACCAAAAGTTCTTATTACAAGATAGCAAAATGTTCTTGTTTTATAAGCCAATTTCCTCAGAGATGCACTACCAATTTTTCTGTGCCCTTGAACTCAAGATCCATGTACTACTCAATAGAGCTTGGGGTTGGTGGGGTCCAAAGGCTTGGGGGCTCTAGGGGTAGGTGGGTGGGGGGGATCTAGGAATCGACTTGACTGAAATGTCACTAGATTGTCCACTATCCATATACTTCCTAGAGCAACTTGCCATCTATGTGAACAAGGCCACACCACTACTTTGAGGTGACACATCTACAGATTGACTAGCTGGAGCTATGAGTAAATCATTAGGCATACATTCTTGAGGTTGGGATTGGTGATGTGTGACTATATCATCTACCTAGTTGTCTATACTTTTAGGCATTTGCTGCCTAGAGTGGCTATAACTCTCTCAACTCCTGGCCCCTTGCATTTTCCAATCTATTTGTTGCTATCACCCAAGAAGTGCTTTTGCATTCTTGTGTCAGAGCGTGAGTACTCTTCATGGCAAAAGTTGCATTTCCACTTCTTTTTAGGCAACATTGTAACATAATCGTGAGCCTTTGTTGGATTTCTTCCTCATTTTTTTGGAGCCATGCTTCCAATAAAGGCTCTAAGAGAAACATACAAAAACTCATATAAGTTCTATGTATATTCACATTAGTAATCATGTTCTAGATATTGCCATATCATTTAGGATCTAGGACACATCACATTATCTTGAATCATTTGTAGTTCTATGTCCAATATCAATGTGGCTATTTGGAACACTAACTTAGAATACTCCATGCAAGCTTGCTAGACCTTGAGAGAGAGAAATCATCCAACTATCTTGTCCCCTCTCGATGTAATTGGATGATTGTGAATGTGGTAATCTACCTCTTGAAAAAGGTGTGGGATAGAAAATTGCATTTTCCCACGTCCTCTCTTTCGAGTAAGCATCTATCTGCACCATGTTCATCTGTAACATCATGCTCTATTGACAGATGTCGGTATTTTATACACACTGGTGCAGTAGCTAGCATTACTTACACAAGTACTTATAAATAATTTTACTACTACTTTCTAAGCTATGAGAAATTGTTTTACTACTAATTTCACTACAAGGCATAGGCCCTTTTCTGACGAAAATGCTGATATTTTTTACATTAATTTTTTTTTTAAAAACGGATGCAAAGGTCGTTATTAAAGTCGATTAAGAGCGGGATTAAGCTAATTAGAAATGAACCCACTATGGTAACCCATGGGCTAAGGCCCCCTTAGCATTGATTAAATTTTGTCTTGGGATAGGCCTCATTAAGAGGGCTTAGGTGACTGCCAATGTGTGCCTTTGATCTAAATTAAGATCAAAGGCTAAGATGTGTGGAGGAGGGTTTGAATTAGAGCCATTGATGAGAAAATCAGGATGGATGGCTAAGATCTAGGCGCATAATGGAGGGTTAGGATGGAGAGGCCTTTCAAGTTGGGCCCTTGATTAGGATCATGATGGAGGGCTCACAATGAGGCACCTAATAAAGAGCCTAGATCAAGTCAAAGCTCATGAATGCCATCATTAATGCTCCTTTTGGTCACCCACATTCGTGGAGTACCACATCCCTAGATCTCATCTTAGATCTAGGGCTCGGATTCAAGTGCCTCCTTGCCTTTTCTCCTCTTTAGATCTCCATCTTGGATGAAGGGCCTAGATTCAAGTGCCTCCTTGCCTTTTCTCCTTCCTAGATCTCCATCTTAGATGAAGGGGCCAGATTCTAGTGCCTCCTTGCCTTATCTCCTCCCTAGATCTCCCTCTTAGATCAAGGGGCCATATTCTAGTGCCTATCACCACCATCATCTCCTCCATTGGATGTAGATCTTTATCTATGGCCTTGATTGAAGCACGTTTCTCCTCTCATCTCCTCCATTAGATCTTTTTTTTAAATCAAGGGTGGAAATTGATCTCTATATCTTTTGATCATGTCCCTTAGATCTACCCCTTCATCTAATGGTTGGGAGTGCTCTGCCTCAAATTTAAATGTATCCCTTGAATAGAGATTTCATCAAGGGCTAGGATTGAAGCCATGGGTCCAAACTATGGGTTAGAGGTCTCCCGTGCTTAAATGTTTTTGTCTGCCCACCCTCCACCTCAACAGGGCATTACCCCACAAAAAGGAGCATTCTCATTGGTACACCCTAAATTTCTCACTAATCCCTTGAAATTAGGAAACACTAATTTGAGGCCCTTTTGAGACCCCAAATTTCCCCTTATGAATTGGTCTTTTGAATAGCAAGAGAGGAGCTCCCATATGTCACGATTTCAAGATCAGGGGAGGAGGGGCTTTGGCACTGTGCTGCAGAGGGGGAGGAAAGATTGTGCGAGGAGCTCCCGGATTATGCAGGGTCCATTACGAGAGGGGATAGAAGTTGTAGGAAGAGTGCAAGGAAGAAAGAAATGGTCAAGAGGGATAGAAGATGAAGCAGTGAAGGAAATGGAATAGTGGAGGCTTGAGATTGCAAGGGAGAACGAAATGTTCGAGAGGGATATAAGAGGAAACAGTTAAGAAAATGAAATAGCCGACTACATTGTCAAGGTGAGAGCCACCATGATGGTTGTAGCCTGACTACTATCAAGGTGAGAGACACTGCAGTGGTTGGCCTGAATTTTGAATAATTCAAGGTGGCAGTACTGACTTGCATGGTAATGAATGATTAGAGGTGGTGGCATCTAAGATTCCCAGCCATGTCCATGGTGGCGGCTAAGATCCATCGGGCTGTCATTTAATTACCAGCCACTGTAATGGCCGGAATTACTCAACTTCGAGTTACCACCATCGGGCTTGCATGCATGATTACTACGAGTGTAGTAAATCATGGTAATGAGGGATCAGAGGTGATTAGGCTTCATGATTTACTTTTGTGGGAATTATTGCCCGATGGTGGTGGCTTTCATCAGCCATGTCTGTTGTGGCTACGATTCCACCGTGCCACCGCTCACCCACCATCGTGCTTTAGCATGCATGATCACTATGAGTGCAGTAAAAATTACCAGTCATGCCACCGCTCACCCACCACTATGCTTTAGCATGCATGATCACTACAAGTGCAGTAAAAATTACCAGTCACTGGGCTCACATGCTTTATAGAGAACTAGAGTGCATGGTAATGAGTGATTAGACATGGTAATGAGAATTATTGCCCGGTGGTGGTGGCTCTCATCAGCCACATCTGTCATGGCTAAGTTAATTACCAGCTACCAGAGTGGCACCACATGGCATCTTCTTCATGATAACCAGCCCGTCTGGGGGATTCCACTGTGGTGGCCTGCAATTAATATGGATGGAACCCCGGGCTCCAACCACTGCGATGGCTCAAACTTTATAATATATATAAGATCCGTGGCATTTGGCATTTTACTACATTGCTTTGATTCGCCCATGCTCTGCTACTTTGCTCCACACCCCTCCTCTATCTATCTCTTTTCTGCCCTTGTGCTACTTTGCTCCACACTCCCTCCTTTAACGAGTCTCCCCTGCGCATCTTCTACTCACCCACTCATCTTTAGCATGCCTAGTTGGTTCCCCCCCTTGATGCTCTATGATCCCAATTATATCTGCCTTCTTATATAAGGTGATTGCATTGCACTCATGTGGAGTAGAAATGCTCGCACTAGTGGAGACCCTTCATTCCCACAAGTGACTCGACACACATCTGAATGTCATCACCTTGGATAACATGCTCACAAAGGGCCTCTTTATGGCTGTGTTGTATGGGTTCCCCCTAGATGTCGATGAAGCCCTCAATATTTTCAGAGCAGAGTACTCTCGACTTGCTGGGGGGGCCATAATTTGAGTCCTGGCAATATGCATGGTCTTCAGCCTCTCCATCGTATCCTCCTTTGGCTCCCTAAAAATTTTTAATGCAACAAGCTAGACTGGCAAAAAACCTGAGTTGTACAAATTCCCTCTTACTCAGACGATGCTCTCAGCAATGGCTGGATGTAATCTTTTGAACGAGCTCAACGATCTTTTGGCTCACTGGATGTAATGTTTTGGTCTCTAAGGCATTTATGTAATCTCTTTTTGTTCAATTTGAGGCTCTTAGTATGCACTGTTGTTAACTTTTATATTTGTATTTGAATGGTTATAGCCGCTACCTGTAATCTTTTGTTTAAGGCTCTCAGCAATTGCCGAGTTTTTATAAATGTAAGATCCTCTGTTCAATTTTTTCTCGGTATAAGTTGATAATTTTTATATAACCTGTTATTGGACGTAAATGTACATTGTAATCTCTTTTTCTCAAAATTGTACTTTTTCCATCATTTATATTTACTACAACATGGACTAAAATACTAGGAAAGAAGGCTTACAATTTCCTTGGTTTATGACCAAAATAGCACTAAAATAACTCCAACAACCCCACCGTTGTGGTTGCATGGATATGAAGGACAAATTGATGTATGGTTGTGTGCGTATGGGCTAGGAGTCCTATGCTAGGAGTGTGTGAGTGTAGGTGTGCTAGAGTAGAGGTTCTAGTGTGATTGAGAGATTCATGGGCTTGATTGAGAAATCAATGGAGTGATTTGTGGATCTAGATGCTCTAATGAGCTCACATATGGGGTCACTCTTGATGTAGCTTGTGCCTATATATTGGGCATATCTCTCATGAATAAATAACTCCATTTTGCTTCATTTGCTGAATCCTTCTTGCTACTCCAATAGGAGATACATCTAGAAAAATACAATTAAACTTTCAAAAAATGCAATTGATGATATGACCATTGAGGGGCCCCCTTTAGGGGCAAGGGCCATATCAAATTCAAATATTCACCCAAAAGCGCATCGCGTCGCGGCCCCAAAATGGCCCTAAAAATAGTTTCGCAATTGGCTATACCCAAGCTAATGTTGACCCATCACAATGCCATGTTGTAACAAGGCTAATGCCACGTTTTGTTTAAGACTAGCACTCATCTCTCTTAGGAGAGTTGTGTGTTGCAATCTTTTTAAATTGTTTAATATTTATTTTGTATTGTATTTAAGTGTGTAGATAGGATAGCACTCATCTCTCTTGCGAGAGTTGTGTGTTACAGTTTATTTTTTTCGTGTGTTGCAATTTTAATTATAATATAAATAATTATCTTTTACCTGAGACTAGCACTCATCTCTCTTAAGAGAGTTGTGTGTTGCAGTCTCAGTTTGTATAAAAATGTTTGTTTGTAGGAACTCTTGGGCTAGCCTCATCTCTCTTAAGAGAGTTGTGTGTTACAGTCCAAGCTTAGTGATATTTTCATAGATGCTTATTCTGGCACTCATCTCTCCCTTGAGAGTTGTGTGTTATAGTCTAAGTTTAGAGATGTTTTCAAGTACTTATTCTGGCACTCAACTGTCCCTTGATAGTTGTGTGTTGCAGTCTAAGTTAGATATCATGTGATGTTGTCTTAGACACTTAGTCTGGCACTCAACTGTCCCTTGATAGTTGACGCAAAGTGGGAGGATCCTGTTGTAGATGCCAGGGTCACGTACATCAAGAATGAATGGTGAGGTTACAAAGGCAAAGGAGCTACCTCGACCTCCCTTCCATCAATGCACCCATGCCCCCAAGCACAACCGCAACCACAAGCATCAATGCACCCACGCCCCCAATCAGATGCTGCCTTACATCCACCACAACCACAAGCACCAATGCACCCACGTCCCCAGTCATATGTCGCATTCCACCCAACACAGCCACAAGAACCACTGCAGCCATGCCACACGTATGCACCAGTGCATCCACCACATGTCGAACCCTGTATCCCTTTTTTCCAAGATATTTCATACCTAGAAGTTCCTCCTCCTTTTTCACATCTCCCACCACATGCACGATCACATTTCACCACATCTTTTGTGCCTCCATTTGTGCCTCCTACCCATGCGCAGACCAGTTTTCATCTCTCGTATTTTTGCCTGTACCACAAATGCACAGTCTATCTACACAAGCAGATACATTCCCATCTCCTTCATTCTCGCCTGCACAAAGCACCACACACATCACATGGCTTGCGTGATCATGTAGAAGTGCCAAGACCGATGCGGCCCATACTGCTTCAGTGATGAGACATCCGATTCACGCCGTGCAGCCATGGGCACAAGCACGAAAATAATAGTCAACATGTGCAATATTCTTGTCGCTCCCTTTGAAAGCAAAAAGATTTATGCAGTGTAAGTTGCTGAGGGTTTTTGTGTCCGTTGATGTAATGAAGGCCAGTGCATTGGAAGAAGCCACATGCTTGGGCGATGTCGTACATCAGGGCATCATCAAAGCAATAGGTCTAGTCCACGACAATAACCCAATGATACTATTTCCGTTCTAGAATGGAAATCATTTGGAAAGATGGCTAACCTACCTTGGACATGACGGAAAGCGACCATCTCCGATGTTTCATAGAGATGATGCGAAAATGCCTGCTAGAGCTTCATGGGTTTGTCAGCATGTATTTGATATTTTAAGTGCACTAGTTCACACTATTCATTACATGCACCAACACAATGTCCTGCATAATGATTTGCATGTGCAAAACATTATGCTACACTTCTCGGAGTCATCCGAGGAGGTGTATCTAGGCATTTGTGATTGGGGAATGATGACCCCATGCAGCACTAGAAAGCACTATCCCGCATTACTCAGTGACAGCCCCAACATTGTGTGAAGCTCCATTGCTAGGTTTCGCCATGTTGCTCCAGAGTGCCTTTGCACCAATCCCCCACCTTTCGATGTCGCACAAGATGTGTACACCATGTCTCATCACATCCTGAAAATCTTGGACATTTGTGCACCATCGCCAAGTATGGGGCCTGCAGAAGCTCTAATCGAGCGTTTGCGAGATTTGCGGTTCAGGGAAAGTCAACCGAACCGAATATACATCCAAGTACTGTAGATTTTTGTGGGATTTTTGACATTGCTCCAAGATGTGATATATAGCTCAGTCCAAACCAAGGACTTAGACCAGCCAATGACTGAGTCTTTCTTGGATGCCGGGATGTAACATGAGTGACCGATCATGGAACTTGTAACATTTTTAGTTTTATATATCATCCAAGTTTGGATCCACTCCATTGTTCGAACAGTTTGTATATTTATAGTGACATGATAAATGATGCAATAAGTAATGTTTAAATATTGTTTGTATAAGTAAATGATGTGATAAAAATGATGATACAATTGTCAAATATGATAAATGATTCAATAATTAATGATTAAATATTATTTGTATAATTGAATGTTGTGATAAAAATGATGGTCCAATTTTAAAATATGATAAATGATGTGACAATAAATATTTAAATATTGTTTGTATAGGTTTAATATTATTTAATTGTTTAATATTGTTTAAATATTTAATATTATTTGTGGTTACAAAATAATTTTATCTTCTTGTCATTTTTTAGGCTAAGTATGAGCATGGAGGGAGAGAACTTAGATTACATTCTCCCACAAGATCCTCCCCAACTAGAGCAACCTCCAGTCCAAGAGGGCCCACAAGGTGCTTTTGTGCCTCAAGAGGCTGATATAGCAGACCAGCTAAATCACACCGAGGCTCAAGCTATCTTACAAATGCAAAGAGAGATGCTGGGTAGAGAGGGACTAGGTATTTTTGCTGCTGGTCTAGTGGATGACGATACCATGCAAGGCGACCTGGTCTCTCTTCGACAAGTACAAAGACTATGCCCATCACAGTTCATAAGAAACACCTTGTTTCTTCGTTTAGGAAGTGCTAGGAATAAATATGCACAGCCCAAGTTGTCAGACTTGTAGCACAAAACCCTAGCCCACATCCTTCTCCAACGATTCATAGAGTTGGAAGGAAGCATCCCCAATAACTAGCAAATACCCATGTATTTCATCCAACAGGTGTATGTCTACGACGTCTTGCATCGACGCATGGATTGGAATGACAAGCATCACTTGTCAGGAATAGGAAAGGGACGTCCTACAGAGCGCAAGCGAGCAAGGATAGAGAACAGAGAGCCCGTGTCTCAGAGACCTCGTGTGCTAACTCCCTAGGCACACAGTGATCTTGTTGGCTTGGCCACATCTGCCATACCTCTCCATCAACAAGGTGTTATTGCTAAGGAGTTACAAGATCACGTTGCATCACAAGCCAAAGAGATCGAGGACCTACAAGCATGCATATAGACATTGAAGTCTGAGCTTGCACGCTACAAACAGTCCTTTGGAGTTTTGGATGCAGCTGAGGATACGCAGCTGAGGATACGCAGCTGAGGATACCGATATTTTTGATTTTGAGGACCTCACTAATATAGATTCGCAGGGTGCAGGACCAAGCACTCAGGGAATGGTAGATGTGGGTCCTACTGCATAATTATGTACATTGTAAACTTTATATATAACTTTATAATACTCTTTTGCAACGATGGTCTAAGTGATATAAGTGAGTTAAGTGGACTAAGTGATTTAAGTGGTATAAGTGATCTAAGTAGACTAGATGATTTAAGTGAATTAAGTGATCTAAGTGGACTAAGTGATTTAAGTGATCTAAGTGAATTAAGTGGTATAAGTGATTTAAATGGACTAAGTGATTTAAGTGGTATAAGTGATCTAAGTGGACTAGGTGATTTAAGTGACTTAAGTGATTAAAGTGATCTAAGTGAACTAAGTAGTATAATTGATTTAAGTAATTTTCTATGGATTTAAGTGATCTAAGTGAATTAAGTGGTATAAGTGATTTAAGTGGACTAAGTGATTTAAGTGATTTAAGTGGACTAAGTGATTTAAGTGAACAAAGTGGTATAAGTGATTTACATGGTTTTCAATGGATTAGGTGGACTTGTAAAGTTAATGCAGAAATATTAAAATATATCGATGTGAATTAGTACACATAATAGCTAGATCAACCCTTGAGACTTGAAAATATAAACTTCGATTGCGCATATTCGATTATTCTTTCCAACTTTCTGATGTTCCCTTCGATGTTGCCTTGAAAGTATTTGCAAGTCACAAGGTTGTCTCTAACTATTATGTACACCAAAATCATCCACAATCTCAATAATTACAACACAACATCACTTGTAGCCCACAAGGTTCTAGATTTCAATACAAAAGGAGACGAGATGGATATGAGCATATGCGCTCTCCCATCGCTTGACATATTCTCCCATCCAACCCCTCGCATACAACATTATACCCAATATAATTAGAGCTTCATCCACCGCTTCTATCACCTATCATATTCTTTTATCACTCTATATTGCATTCAACACAGGTATAACATCGTCTATCTCTTCGACTCCCTGTTGTCACTGAGTAGCTCAAGCTCGTCTTTCTCTTCACTGAATGCACCCTCAGCAACTAATTCTATAGTCAATCATTGTCCAGCAATTCTCATTACAACAGCTTCACTTGCTGCCCTAGTTGCAACATTAAATCCTTTCAACAATCGTAGATTTCCAAAGCAAAATACCAAATCTGTAGCTTTTGATGGCTTTAAGCGATTGCATCTCTTAGAATGAATAAAATCGTATGCACTCTAATTTCGCTCACATGCACTCGATGATGCAGCAACAGAGAGCACACGAGTTGCAACATGCTGTAACTCCAATGTCTCTCCACCATATTCCTTCCACCAAGTAGGTGCAATAGTCATCTTAATAGCATCAAGGTTGCAAGGATCTCCAAAAGAACCTTTGCGATTCGTATATCTCACTTGTTACTGGTAGGCCAATTTTCCTTGATCTCCAGGAAGTAACTTTTTACAAACCTCTCGAAAGTTACTTATGACTTCAGGATTCTGTGATTGAGCATGCATTTGATATTGTGGATGTACTGCAAACGCAGCTCCATGCAAAGGGGTGTGCATTTGCTTCCATCTCTTATCGGCCAAATATACCACTTGTTGCTTCTCCCTAGGAGCAAAGCGCACAAATTCTTTAACTTGTCATATTGCTTCTGACATCTTCCAATACACTTTACCCATAACAAAGGCATCAGCATCAACCATCCTCAATACTGTTACAAATGGTTCTACACCTTCTTTTATTCTTTCAACATTTTTCCAAAATAGAGATGATTGTATAAGATGTACACATTTAGAGCCTAGTATTGCATACTGCATCTTTTTTTCTAGCCAATTTGCCCATCGTCTATTAGCAACAGTCTCGACTAAAGCTTGATGCACTTCCAACAATCTAACAAGAACTAGAAAAGAAGTGGCAAATCTAGTTTGACAAAATTGCCTGAGTTGCTTCACAGAGTGCTCTTTGAATACTGCATGCAAGTATTGATGACTCTTTATAAAACTCACTACGACATTAGCATCTTGGAGTATTGGTTGCACAAATGGCAATTGTCCAATTTCCTTCAACAATAACTTGAGAGTATGAGTGCCACATGGCACCCATGTAAGAGTGGGATACTTTTTCTCACTACCACCAACTTTGTGGATTGCTCTTTCATATATTTTTACAATATATGCCGAAGTTTTTTCTTTTAGAGACGTATCAATACTCTCCAAAAATATAGTTCCCTTGGGAGTAATGCACATTACATTTATCAAGGGTCTGGCCTGCTTGCTAGTCCATCCATCAAATGCAAGACTGCACCCATATATAGGAATAAAGTCCAATATCTTTTTTTTCAAGCAATCCGCCATAGTTTGTTTGACGCTATCAAGATGATCGGTATGCATTTTATTATAATCTGGCAAAATAAATCCTGGTCTAGCACATAATTTCAAGGCATTATGAAACATGTTATCTCTCATGACATTGAATGGTATACCATTTTTAACAAATGCTTTTGTCCATCGTAAGTGCTCTTCATGCACTTGTTGTCGAAAAAATCCATCCTCCATAGAAGATTGTTCTCCCTTTTTTCTCTTCTTTACCTGACAGACATTAGTCACATCAAAAATCACCTGCGACCCGCTTGCTAGCATATCTACATCATCTTCATGTATGGATACACTCCTCGCATTTATTGGTGCTTCTCCTTCAACTGTCTCATCAACCTCAGTGCTTGCATCTTGTTGATTTGCACAATTTATTATTAGGGTCAGATTAATCACTTTCTTCACTTTCTCTAAATACGATTTGCATAACGGAAGAACATTAGATGGAGTGCATGTGCAAGCTCCAACGTCACTGCCTATTCTGAGAAAATGTTGCTTGATGCGAGTAGAACCACCTATGAATTTGTGTCCACAATATTTACACTGCAAGAAAGAGACCGAGGCATGTACTTTTCATATCTCCATCACGTATGACCAAATCTTGTTGCATACCATGCTTTTGAAGTTGCCAAAAACAAAATGCAAAATAAACTAATTTGAGTATACAATAGAAACATATTGCAATACACATTTTATGAAAAACAACACATATTCTTTGAAAAACACATTCGAGCATGCAATATATTAATTGTCATTCAATCACGCTCTTTTAAAATAATTCACATTCTATTGAAAGAATATTAAATATTCATTCAAAAGAAAGTGCAAGAATGAGACAATTCTTCTAATAACTTTTAAAACTTTCAATTCGTACACTTTAAATTTCTTTGTATTCTTTCACATTCTATTGAAAGAATATTACATATTCATTCAAAGAAAGTGTGAGAATACAAACACAATAAAATCATATTTCTCACATGAGGTCTAGGGAACTCAACGAGAAGATCCTAAAACTCCCACATACAAAAATTCCCACAAGAGATCTAAGGAACTCAACAAGGAGATCTTAAAACTTCCACAAACTAATTTAATAATTTCATAGACACGAAAACAAGCCCATTTCTCATAAGAGATCTAAGGAACTCAACAAGGAGATCCTAAACTCCCACATACAAAAATCTATTCACATGAGATCCTAAACTCCCACATACAAAAATCTATTCACATGAGATCTAAGAAACTCAACAAGGAGATCCTAGAACTCCCATAAACAAATTTCATAGACAAAAAACAAGCCCATTTATCACAAAAGATCTAAAGAACTCACCAAAGAGATCCTAGAACTCCCATGTACAAAAATCTATTCACATGAGATCTAAGAAACTCAACAAGGAGATCTTAGAACTCCCACAAACAAATTTCATAGACACAAAAACAAGCTCATTTATCACAAGAGATCTAAGGAACTCAACAAAGATATCCTAGAACTCCCATGTACAAAGAACTCCCACAAATAAATTTCATAGACACAAAAACAAGCCCATTTATCACAAGAGATCCAAGGAACTCACCAAAGAGATCCTAGAATTCCCATGTACAAAAATCTATTCACATGAGATCTAAGAAACTCAGCAATGAGATCTTAGAACTCCCATAAACAAATTTCATAGACACAAAAACAAGCTCATTTATCACAAGAGATCTAAGGAACTCACCAAAGAGATCCTAGAACTCCCACATACAAAAATCTATTCACATGAGATCTAAGAAACTCAACAAGGAGATCTTAGAACTCCCACAAACAAATTTCATAGACATAAAAAAAAGCCCATTTATCACAAGATATCTAAGGAACTCACCAAAGAGATCCTAAAATTCCCATGTACAAAGAACTCCCACAAATAAATTTCATAGACACAAAAACAAGACCATTTATCACAAGAGATCTAAGGAACTCACCAAAGAGATCCCAAGGAGATCTTAAAACTCCCACAAAAAAATTTCATAGATATAAAAACAAGCTCATTTATCACAAGAGATCTAAGAAACTCACCAAATAGATTCTAGAACTCCCACGTACAAAGAGATCTAAGGAACTCACCAAAGAGATCCTAGAACTCCCACGTACAAAGAACTCCCACAAATAAATTTCATAGACATTAAAATAAGCCCATTTATCACAAGAGATCTAAGGAACTCACCAAAGAGATCCGAGAATTCCCATGTACAAAAATCTATTCACATGAGATCTAAGGAACTCAACAAGGAGATCTTAAAACTCCCACAAACATATTTCTCACAAGAGATCTAAGGAACTCAACAAGGAGATCCTCAAACTCTCACAAAAAAATTTATCTCACAAGAGATCTAAAAAACTCAACAAAGAGATTCTAGAACTCCCATAAACAAATTTCAAACACATAAATATCTAAATTATTTTTATCCCAAGAGATCGAAGGAACTCAATAAAGAGAACCTAGATTTCCCACAAACAAACTTCAAACACATAAATAACTAAAATATTTTTATCACAAGAGATCGAAGGTACTCAATAAAGAGAACCTAGAACTCTAACAAACAAAAGAAAAGACCAAAACCAAAATCCAAACAAGAGATCTCAGGAACTTAGAATGAGATCCTAAAGCTCCCTAACAAAAATCTATCTTATTTGGGACCTTCTAGATTTCTTTCACAACCTTGAGGACCGTTCTCCTTCTTTTCCTTTTTAGATCTCTTATGCTTGGCTGAGGAACCAAGCGTGAGATAAGAAAAATTGGCAAACAATGAGATTATATGCAAAATCGAAGGAATGTATTCGTCCTAATATAAGTTTATTCGTACGAATACTTTATTTGTATGAATACTTATTCGTACGAATAAAAGTTATTCATACAAATATGTGGTGATGATGTGGCAATTTATATAAAAAACGTGATGTGTCACCAGTTTTTAATCTATTTTTTCTTCCATTCGAATCATTTGAGCGATTTTCTCGATTTTTTCGAATCATGAATTTGAATTTTTCTACTTAGCTTGCTCCTAGCCACTATACAATCCACTGACACATCTACATCTCACCCTGCCTCTATTGTCATGCTGTCCCAAGTCCAAGAGGAAGAGCTTAGGGATGAGGCTAACCCCAAAGTTAAGCAAGTGATGCTCGAGGCCAAGAGAAAGAGGACCAAAGAGGCAGAGGAAACCCCGATGGACATAAAGTTTGCAGTAACCCAAACAACACATTTCCCTCTGGGTGCATGATGGCTCAACGAGATGGGCGACTGAGAAATCCACTCAAAGTAGAAGTACAATGCCACATGCCTCAGACTCCAGGGCCTTGCTGAGTTGCTCTTGTGCTACATTGACATATCATTGATTACTGAGTTGCTAGAGAACCACAATGTAGTGATGGATGTCAATTTCATCCGTAAGGAGGGCTACATCACTTAGCACCACCTCGACATTGGTACAAGGGTCAACATTTGCTTGGGTGTAGCCGATTGCGGAACTATTTTTGAGGCCATTTTGGGGCCATGATGCGATGCGCTTTTGGGTGAATATTTGAATTTTGTGTGGACCCGTGCTCTCGCCAAAAATTTTCTTGACATCATGAACGTGCACTGGCATAATAATGAGATGCAATATTATCATGGTCAATAGCATAGAGCTTAACACATGGCACTATATGCATTTACTCATGAGCACAGAGACTATTGCTACTGACTACATCCCATAGCCTTTGCCTTGCCATGTTTGCTTATGCAGCTTTGCCATCTATCACTGTGCAACACAATCTTTTGCCATGCTGACCATCGAACCGGTTCGAGCACAACCACGTTGGCCTGATTACATCACAAAACTTTTGCCTTGCCACCTGTCATTACACAGCTTTGCCATCTATTGATGCACAACACAATCTTTTGTTGCGCTAACCACCGTGCTAGTTCAAGCAATGATGTTGGCATGGAGAGACCACCACATTGGCATGAAGACCATCGTGGCAGACCACCGTGGCATGTCAATCTCTAACAGGACCCCTCAAGGTCCATATCTGCAACCACCGCATTGGATGTTGGAGCTACTTTAGTTCTAAACCAAGGAAAATAGTGTTATTTTAGAGATATTTTAGTTGTATTACTCCTTTTGCAACAATTCCACTATACATGTTCTTGGAGCCATTTTAGTTCCAAGCTAAGGAAAATGTAGACATTTGCAATTTAGTATTATTTCCTTGCAACCACCATGCTCGTTATTGGAGTTATCATAGTTCTAAAGCATCGCGCTGGTTATTGGAACCATTTTCACTATAGTAAGAACAATTTTTTCAACAATTTCTTGTGCAACGATCCCTACGGTTGCAATAAAATGTAAACGAGGGCAGAAATATGCCATTTGTTCTTCTTCAGAGCCACTTTCACTACCAAAGTAACAACCAACAATAGTTTTGGCGGTAATGGTACGACATTGAAATTGAAACAAAAGAAATTACATTAAGAAATTACATATGATAGTTTTTGCGATAATAGTATTACATCAAAATTGAAACAAAATAAGTTACATCTGAAGTAAACATTTAACAAAACAGATTACATACAAAGATGCTAGCACTTTGTTTTTGTGACACTTCTTTAAGCACTTGTCACACCACCATAGTGGCAGGACTGGGTGTCACTTTTTGCCCTTGTTAGCACTTTCTTACAATTTTGACTTGGTGCCTTGTATGTAGGGGACAATACGAGCACCTCGTAGTGCTATCATAGGCAAGACTTTCTTATAATTTTAACCGGAACTCCTCATATGCAAGGGACAATACGAGCACGGGACGAGCACCTTGTAATTGAAATAACCTTTTTTATAGCAACTTCAGAAGTCAAGGCATGGGAAGAGGGAACTCAACTTGGAGGTGAGCTCAATCGAGCACAACATTCGACAACAGGGACAGGGAACTCAATATGGTGGTGAGCTCCAACACACTGACGCATGCTCTCAGTGTGTTAGAGTTGATCACCAAGTTGAGTTCCTTCCCCACTACGAAAGGTTGTGTGCAATCACGAGAGGCTCAATATCAAGTTGAGTTCTCTCCCAGTGCCTCACGGAACAATGACGACCCGTTTCCCTTGGCTCCCCATCCTGCAACATGATTGGTCATGAGGTTTTTCTTTCAAGTCTTTCAAGGAGTTGCTTTCATCATAGCGTCTTCTTTCAAGGCACTGGCGGGGTTATGAAAGAATTGCTTCTTTCAAGGCACTGGTAGAGAGAACTCAACTTGGTGGCAGTGAGCTCAATCGAGTAGAACCTTCGACAGTGGTCAGGGAACTCAATCTGGTGGTGAGCTCCAGTAGATATAGCTTATCACCAAGTTGAGTTCTCCTTCCCCAGTGCCAAAGGTTGTGCTAAATTACGAGAGTCTCATCACCAAGGTGAGTTCTCTGCCAGTGCTTGATGGAACAACGATGACCTGTTTCCCTTGGCTCCCCATCCTGCAACTCCCTTAGTCATGGCTATGGCTGGTGGAATGTTGCAGCATGGAGAGCCAAGGCAAACAATGGATCCCATGACTTAGGTAGCATTATGAAGGGGCATCGAGGTTGCAATAGAAGATTCATCATAGGGGTAGAAGGGGGCTTCGAGTGGAAGGGGGTAGGAGAGAAATTTTCTTGGGTGTGGTGAATTATTTGTTTGCCCTTAAGGCCTTTATATAGCTAGACTTTCCGCCCTCCCACTCTTTCCCCATTCGTTTCTTGTGTCAATTGTGCAACTCTGGGTGCCTATTGCTACTAAGGGCACACAATCCACCAGCTGGATTTTGTTGGTAGCCCAACCTAGCATAGGAAGTCATCTACATCATCGTCTAGCCATGACATGTGATTAGATGGTTGCCATGCTAGAATTTCTTGGTCGATAATTCAATAGGATGAGGGGCGAGGAGTGGTGGCACATACACCCAGCTTTGCTCTCGTAGCCCAACCTAGCATAGGTGGTGATATACATCATCGTCTAGCCATGAAGTGCGATTAGATGGTTACCATGGGAGAATTTCTCAGTCATTGGAGCTAAGATCATAATAATTCAATGGCATGAGGGGGGAGGAATGGTGGCACATACACCTAGCCTTGCTAGTAGCCCAGCCTAGCATAGGTGATCATATACATCATCATCTAGCCCCATGACATGCAATTAGCTGGTTGCCATGGGAGAATTTCTTGGTCATCGGAGCCAAGATCATAATAGTTCAACCATGAAGTGCAACTAGATGGTTACCATGGGAGAATTTCTCGATCATCAGAGCCAAGATCATAATAATTCAATGGCATGAGGGGGGAGGAATGGTGGCACATACACCCAGCCTTGCTAGTAGCCCAGCCTAGCATATGCGATCATATACATCATCGTCTAGCCCCATGATATGCGATTAGATGGTTGCCATGGGACAATTTCTTGGTCATCAGAGCCAAGATCATAATAATTCAATGGGATGAGGGGGGAGGAGTAGTGGTACATACACCTAGCTTTGCTAGTAGCCCAACCTAGCATAGGCAATCATATACATCATTGTCTAGCCATGATGTGCGATTAGATGGTTGCCATGGGAGAATTTCTTGGTCATCAAAAAATTCTAACAGTCTGATATGTTCTTACAGTCTATCTCCAACTTAATGCTAATCTGAGCGTGTGAGTTCGATGGTCCCTCATGAAAAGTCATTGTTATCACAGTCTGATTCTAACTCAATGCTAATCTGGGTGGCCTATGAACTAGATGGCCCCTCATGCAAAGTCATTGTTATTACAGTCAACTAAAGAAAGGAAGGATCAAAATAGGACATCAGATTAGCATTGAGTCAGTTCATACGGCTGTAATAACAATAGTTCTCATTCTAAACTATTGTTATTACAACCTAATAAACCGACTAAATGCTAATCTAAGCTTGTGAAGTCGATAGTCCCCCATGCAAAGTCATTGTTATTACAGTCTAATTTCGGCTCAATGCTAATCTGAGCTTGTGAATTAGATGGTCCCTCATGCGCAATCATTTATATTATAGTCTAATTCCAATTGAATGCTAATCTGAACTTATGAATTAGTTGGTCCCTCATGCACGATAATTGTCCCTAAAACAAGCTCGGTGGCTGTTTGGGATTAGTATATTGTTTGGGATTTATATTTTCCCTTGTTTGGGATTTATTGATTGGGATTTATTGAAACAAGCACGGTGGTTGTTTGGGATTTACTAAAGATTATATTTTGTGGGGGTTACAGTTAATCCTAAACTGACAAAAATGCATTTTGTTGCGAGTGCCTACCTCCTTATCCACACTATGCAATGTAGTTGCAGATGCTCTCAGCAGGTTAACTCTAGCATCAGCTATGGTAATGTCTACATTATATGTGGATGTTCTGAATTCATTCAAAGGGAAGTATCTTAATGATAACTTCTTTCGAAAGATCAACCTTTGACTTTCGAACAGAAGATTTTCTCATATGGACGACCTTTTGTATTATCAAGATCGTGTTACCACATGACAAGGATATTCGATGTCTTTTGTTAAAAGAGCATCATGTAGTTCCTTATGCTGCCCATCAACAAGACTTATAGATTACTTAGTGCAACATACTACTGGCCTCAGATGAAAAGTGACGTCATCAAAATGGTCACATCTTGCTTATCTTGTCAACAAATGAAAGCAAGCCGACGACTTCCAACAGGACTTCTTCAGCCTCTTCCAGTTCCAACTAAAAGGTGGGAAAGTATTCCCATGGATTTTATTACAACAATACCATGATCCTCCAAAGGTAACACTCAGATTATGGTAATTGTTGATCGATTGTCCAAAATGGCACACTTCGTTGCTTGCAAAAGAAGTGCACAAGCTCCGGACATCACCAAACTTTTCATACAACACATCTTCTGACATCATGGATTGCCTAAGAATATCGTTTCTGACAAAGAACCTAAGTTCACCAGTCACTTTTGGATTTCACTGTTCGAATCTTTGGGTACAACTCTACTATTCAGTTCAGCCTACCACCCATAATCAGATGGACAAACTGAAAGAGTCAACCAAGTTCTGGAAGAAATGCTCCGACATTATATTCAGTCCCATAAGTTGATCAAATGTTATCTGAACTTTGGAATCCAAAAGCTCTTTAAAGAACAGTGTGGGGTCTTCATGTTCATATTTGGCCTTTTCGGTGTCTGTAATTGGAACGGCTTGCTCCTCTTTGCCCTGGAGACAAGATTTCGTGGATGGAGGGTCGATGCAGAGTTGTCTAAGCGGGTCATTGTTGAAGGAAAAATCGATGAAGCCTTGACCATTTCATCTTTTGCTAGCTAGTTGCTCGTATGGCGAAGCTTTGATGGCAGCTTTGTGTTGAGGTTGTTGGAGCATCGGCTCTATCTGTCACTAGAATGAGGCATGGTGACAGAGGTCCCACAGGCATCAATCCTTTGTTTGTTGCTGCAAGCATGTGTGTGCCTCAATTGGTAGCTAGATGTAGGGGTAGAGAACTATTGTTATGTCGAGCTCCGCCGTTCGAGCTTGTGGGCTACTAAAGTGAGCACTACTCATGTATAGAGCGTGTTTTGATGCAGCCGGATACTTGCTTGCCTTAGGCCATAATTTCTTGCTTAAGTTTGCATGTGTGGTGCCGCTTGTTGTTGTGGGAGGAGTTGAAGGGGCATGCTTTGGTCGACGATCGAGTTACAGGACTCATTTAAGGCATCGCTTGCCATTGAGAGCACTGATATTACTTGCAGTTGGAGAGTCGTGGAGGTGCTCGGTTGTCATAGGGGAGCTTGTTCAAGGGAGCATGGTGGCAAGGGTTGCTAAAGCATTTGAGGGAGCTCCAAATTCATTTGTGGATGTTGAGGGCTGTGTATAGGGGTTGAGATTCAATACATGCAAAGTTTGATACTAGAAAGAAGTATCTATATTTTGATACAAAACTATAGACAAATTTTAAAAATAGGCCAAGAAAACTACATGCTCCTAATCAATTTCTTCATTGAGTCTTTGTGCTAATAGGGCTTAATACACTTGAATCTGAGTTTATCAAACTCAAAGGAAAGATTGATAGATTTTCATCCCTCTCCTTCGCTTGTGTGGTAGGCCTAGGTGGGACAATTTGGGTTTTTCCTCTCAGGTGAAGGTGGCCTCAAAACAAGACTCTTCAAAGCCATCATTTTGATGTGTGCTAGTACACATCCAAAATGGTCTTTGAAATACTTTATACCCCCTTTCATCCCCATAGCCCCTATGTTCAAGTCTCAAGGGGGAGCAATTACAAGTCCCTTAGGCTCTATATGGCCTCAAAATGGGACTCTTTGGAGAACGTTTGCACTAGCACACATCCAAAATGGGCTTCAAAAAGCCTCTATTTTTCACCTCCTTCCATCCTCATAGCCCCTAGGTTTGCAAACTAAGTGGAATGAATACAGGGTACCCTTGAGTTGAAATGGCCTCAAAATGGGACTGTTTAAAGCCATCATTTTGATGTGCACTAGCACATGTCCAAAATGGGCTTTAGAGCTCCCCCTCCCTCTGGAGCTGCCATAACTCAGGCTCATCATGCTATTCATAGGTCCAAAATAGCAAATGGTTTTCGCTTTAGTAGCTACTACTTGGAGCCCCTATTTTCCACCCCATTTGATCCCTATAGCCCCTATGTTCGAGGCTCAAGTGGGAACAATCAAAGGTTCCCTTTTCTAAGTGGTCTCAAAATGAGACTCTGTAGAGCCTCATTTTGATGTACACACATCCAAAAGGGGCTTTGGAGAGCCCCTATTTTCCACCCAATTCAGTCCTTGTAGCCCATGTGCTTGAGGCCCAAGGAGGAATGGTGCAGGGTCCCTTAGGGCTGAAGTGCCCTCAAAATAGGACTCTTCAAAGCCCCATTTTTATGTCAGCTAGTACACATCCAAAATGGGCATTGTAGAGCCCCTATTTTCCACCCCCTTGCATCCCCATAGCATCTATGTTTGAGGCATAAGGGGAACCTCGGCTTGAAGTGGCATCAAAAGGGGACTCCTTAGAGCCACTTTTTTATGTGTACTTGTTCACATCTAAAATAGGCTTTGAAGAGCCCCCATCCACCTCCTTCAATCCTTGTAGCCCTTTTGTTTTGAGGCCCAAGAGGGAACAATGTAGGGTCACCTCAAGTCAAAGTGGCGTTAAAGTAGTATTGCTTGGAGCCCCATTTTGATGGGTGCTAGTGCACCTCCAAAATGGGTGTTGGAGAGCCCCTATTCCCCCCCTTTCCATACCTTATCTTGAGGACCAAGAGGGAACAATCTAGGAAACCCCTCTTGTAGTTGCTAATAGTAATTAATAATCCACTATAGGTAGGCCAGCTTGCTATGATTACTATTGATTCCCCTCCCCATAATAGTATGATGGTCCCAATGACTAGATCCACAAGCCAATAAGAGAAAGCAGACTTGAAACCCATTGCCAAATTCATCTCTCAACTTTTCTCTTCAAATTGCATGCTATGTGAAGAAGAAGCCACTATTTGCCCTCAAAGAAAAAACCTTGACACCTTTCCACATCTAGTGCAAGAGGTCAATGAGAAACTGAATGGCTTGTACCTTGATTTTTTGTTGACATTCTATTACCCTAAGTTGTGATAGGCAATCTAATAATGTGATATCTATCTACTAAGAAGCAGGGTCATTGACATACTTTTGATGGTAGTTTGGTGCTAGTATGTTAGGACTGGTGCATAATAGATGGTTGCTTGCCTTTCTAGTTGACCGAGTTCAAAAATTTCAAGAGTCTTAGATGATTCATTATATGGAGCTACTAGAAATTTCCAACTTGGAGGACATGTTGTAGATAGCGTGACGGGTGGTTGGAAGCTAAATGAAACAACATCTGCTTGAGAATTTCAACGAGAGTTGATTGGATTTATAAGCCACAAGGTGTTCATATAGTAGAGTTTAGCATACATATGCAAAGTACCTGTAATGGGGGCTTATGTCATGGAATTAATGGTGTGGATGCTTGATTTCCATTCGATAATCATCCTAAGGACTACTTGGAATTGTTTAGCTTTTATAAATCAACCTATACCAATGGGTCCATACCTCATAGCAATCCGTATATTCCTAAGTACAAAGGATCCTATTTGATATTGTAAGGTTTCAAAACTAAATCTTTGAGCATTGGAAGGATACACAAAGACATGCTTGGCATCAAATGTTGAAGGAGATCCACTCACCTACATCCATCCACAAGAAAAGGCATGTTAGAACAAGAACATTTCATTATGGGATTATAGGATTCGTTGTACAGCTCCACTTGTTATCGATGTCACAATGTCATGTGCTATTGATAGAAAATGTTAACGTAAGTCAGTGATGTACCGTGTTACACCTTGATCTTTGTATCACAGGTATCTAAATGCTCTATTTAGTAGAGCACATACAAAAATTCTCTTTGGAAAGACCACAAATAACCTCCCCATGTGTGGGGAAAAGTCAATCCACGTTTGATAATCATTGTGGATATGGTAAACAAGCAAATCCCTATCCAAGCAATAGAGGGTTCATGCTATACTTGTATCATGGTGAATCATTTGCCTAAAGAGCCTATATTCCGCAATCCCCTTCAAAAAAGATTTAATAAACCACATAATAGGTACCTTGTTATTCATATACGACACACTATTTATCATAGGTCAATAGTAAAAAGGTACTAGAAAATAAATGTTAATACTATATGATGTATATAGTATTTGAATTATGAACATGAAAAGAAGAGGTATGTGAGTTAGGCCACCAAAATACCTCTTTAATCTAGCAACATGGCCATTGTAGTAGTTGTTATCATGTCGCGCGATTTTATGCATGTGTTGATTGCACATGTGCAAGGTTTCGACGTGGCTCATGAATTGTAGTTCCATGTGGCAATTAAGAGTTGTACGTCCAGTCCATGTAGTAGCTCAAATCTTGTAAACTCTTTGACCCACGATGCCTTGGTAGTACAGTTGCTCTACTGCTACCTAAACTTGCCAATACTTTATGCTTCCTTGAGTATCTAGAAAGAAATGTCTCATTTTCTTCATAACTTTGAAAACTTCTTTTGGCAAGCTTGAAACCTTTACTCCACCATTTTTGCTTTAAACTTGCATAGGGGGCATTCCTTCATTGTTGACTTAGTGCCTCAAATTATTTTGTGCATGCAATAAAGTTATCTAAGGGATTGTTTCAGAAATGTAAACACAAGCTCATGAACTTTAAAGCTGAGACAACAAATGACTCAATAAATCTCATGTAAAACCCTTCAAACTTCTATGAAAATCAAGCTCATCCCTATGGGGCTTGTTGCTCTTTTACAATGTTCATAGATGACCACAAAGGCTTGCACAAAGGCTCATTCCACACATAGCTACAACTAATCATAAGGCTCGACTTGCTCAGCCATGAGATAAGAACCTCTACACACTGCATGATTAGAATCACCTCTCGTGGTCATCGTCGCCAACATGCTATCCTGCCCTCGACTTTGTGTAAAGACAAAGGTCACGCTCCCTCTTTGATCTCGTGGTCAGCCCTCATCACTGCCCACTGGAGCTTATGGATCCTCTTCACCATCGTCCGATGTGGTTCCCTCAGTGCATGGACTCTACATGGACAAGCGAGCCCACTAACTAACCCACCCTCATGAGGATGAGCCTACTAATCCAACAATCCCCTCCCCAGCTGAAATGAGGGAGAAGGTGACATTGTGCAAACAATAAAAAATTTCTCGTACAAATGTCTATGCTCACAAAGAACATCTCAACAATTGATAGCAACTCACAGTAAGTGAAGATCACAAAGAGCATCTTGAACTCACGACACCTTAAAACATGCTCACAAAGAGCTCAAATGACATCTGCTCGCAAAGAATTTGTACCTCAACAATCGACACTGCTCTCTTGAGTTTGTACAGACATTAAAAGGCCCGGTCTTGATCGCTGAGGTGATCATTTTCAACCATCGTCGTAGTTTCTTCCTTACTATAAACTACAAGCACTTTACCCTTATCTTGCTTCAATATATCAGCACATTGTTTAGTGTACCAGTACTTTTCAATATGTCCTTCCTTACCACAATCTCGGGGGGGTCACTATGTATAAACCCTCTATATCACGTGCGTTCAAGGCCTATATTTAAAGTCCCTTATCTGTAAAAAATTTCATGAATAAAATATACCCCTTTTCTATACAAATCTGTAAATTTTTTCCAAAACTATTTTAAATAGTCCCTTATGTATATTTATTTCTGTAAATTTTAGAAATAAAAAAAATCCTTCTGTTGAACTCACGTGATAGGGTTACATATGATGAGTGACCCCCCCGAGACCACAATAATTACATTTTTGTGTTTCTTCTTCTGGTCACATGTGTTGAGAGTTCACGCTCAAAATCATGTGATCACGTGTGCATAGCACCATCATGTGATCATATGTGCATAACACTAACCCAATAGAGTGCTATAAAGGAAAGGGTTAGATCCCCTAACCCTAACCCTAAATGGGTTTGTATATATTCTACATTTTCAACTAAATCTAGTGTACAGTTACTCATTTGTGGTGTGCTCTCTTGCTGTGCCCTCTCTCCTCATCTCCACTCTTCTCCTCTCCCCTCTTCATAATTTGTCATGGTATCAGAGCATGGTTTCGCCTTCTACTGAGGCGCCATCCTTCTTGTCAGAGTGATTGAGAGATTGAGATATCGAGAGAGATTTAGTGTTGCATTCTCTTTTGTTGAGAGAAAATTATGTTCACTGAAAAATTTCCGTTCATGTGAAGAAAATTTTGTCCATTTCCGTTTCATTTCGAGTTCTTTGTGAGAAAGAGAGATTTCTTCATTCCATTGCGAGAATCTGAGAAGTTATTCTCTGAGTGAGAGAGAGATCATTGAGGGATTTTATTAATTGAGAGAAAGAAAGAAAGATTTCTGTGTGAGAGAGACAGGGAGAGATCTTGTTCTTCATCTTGAGAATTTCTTGAAAGGTTTTAGGACTACTCAAGCCTTATCACTAGGCAACTCCTTCCAAGTGCCCCGACTTCATGGGACTACAACTCATACTCGACTCTAGCTTCATGCACACGGCGCCTGAGTAGCCCATGCTTCATAACAAGCAGTCATTCTAAGTTACAATAGGACCTCAACAATGACTTGATGACCTCATGAGCCATGGGCACTAGCACTCCAACAAGTGTAAATGGCCGACAACGAGCCCTGTAAGGCTCCCATCAGCCTCCAATGCCTAGCTTACGGGCTCACGAGCTCTACTAGTGCCTGCCTTGACTTCACGTCTCCAGCGTTCTTCCTTCATGGGCTACAGCACCCACACGGCAAAGCTACAATCTCCAAGCCTCTTCTCCAAGGAGTCTCCATACACAAGCCTCTTCTTCAATTGTAGGCTGCACCACAACACGTCCTTCATCAAGCTCCAGTAGCCACGGGCTGCATGTCCTACATCAAAGCCTCCATATGCAATGCCTCCCATAGCTCTAGCCAACAGTGGTTCTAGCATCTCATAGTCCAGTGACCTCTACACTAACGGCCGACTCTACAGCAACTCCCTATGACCTCACGCCAAGAAGCCTTCCATGCAAGGCTCCAATGCCACGATAGCGCAGCTCCAACCGACTGCTAGTTGCTCCATTTAAGTAGCTCCCTATCCATGCCCAACGACCTTCACACAACGCGCCCATAGCACTCGTCTCCAGCACCTCCTACATGAGCTTCCGCAAATCGGTGCTTCTTAGAGCTCAAAGCTACTCTCCATCGTTGCTCAACAGCTTCTACGCTCCACGAGCGATCCACAAACAACGTCTTCTAGGCTCCTAGCCCCACCGATGGACCTTAAAGCGACAATGCAACACAAAGCGCTCCAGCCCGCAGGCTCCCCACAGCCTCAGCTTCCCAGCAATCGACATGTGGTGTGACTCAAAGGGACACATGGCATTCTCCTTATCCTCAAGGATCACTCCACAAACACCACACCCACCTTGGGTCAAGGTAACCCCGGTATAGTCACCCTGATTAAAAGTGGATAGGGTTGGTTAAATGGAGGAGACCCTGAGTCAGCCTTTTGGATAGGGTTGGTTAAATGGAGGAAACCCTGAGTTAGCCTTTTGGATAGGGTTGGTTATATTAACCAAGGTCAAGTCAACCCTAGTCAAGGTTGGTCTCCAAACTACCACGAGTAAGTGCCACATCACCTGATTTGCCACATCAGCATTCCACCTTGGCAATTAAAGTCAAAGTCAAAGGCCACATCATCATTGACCAGTCATCACTGCCACATCAGCATCCCAATCAATTGCCACATCATCAATGCCATGTGGCACACTGACTCTCTGCAGGCACACACAGTGCTCCATAGGCACTTCATGTGACCACTCTTGCCACATCATCACTACTCCACTAGCACATCTCTTGCTAGGCATAGTGCCACATCATCATTGCATGTCACCCATAGTGACACATCATCATTGAGCACCATTTGCACTCCTTTTGCCCCTCCACCTAGATTAAGCTATATCCAGGAAGAATTTGAGGGTGCTCCAAAAAGGAAAGTCACTCGTTTTCTCGTGCTCTACATGCTCGTCACATCACGTGCACATTTTAGCACAAGTTATACTCACTTTTGAGCCTCGCCTCGACAAAACCACTTCCTACATGCACATCAACCTCCACATCGATGCATCTGACCCAACACTTTAAAAAGAGCAAAAGAAAAGGAATTATTTGCTGTACAAAATTCATGAAGGATTTCTAAAAGTGGTCCAGCTTCAAGAGATTTTTGAATGACTTCACTCGTTGAATCTGGTTGTATGCCATTTCCTTTTTGCGAGAAGTTGTCTTTGCGACAATACATTGTTGTTGATTTGACTTTCTTGGGATTTGTTGCCTCTGCTAGTTTATTTTTTCTGTAGTCGTAGATCATAAGGTTTTTACTCTTTTGCAGAATTTCTATGTAGTAGCAACCAACAATCAGAGTTCGAATGTAGTAGAGGATTGCCAATAGTGTGAGTGGTGTCTCCAAAACATTGAAAAGCACCTACACATATCCACTCTTGGCAATGGGAATGTCAGGGTTCGACTTAAATCTGACTAATGTCGAAAAAAGGAAAAGATAGTACAAAACGTACAAAAAGGACCGAGATAATTGTTTATAGAGTATAAGTATTGAAAATAGTTTGTATTTTAGTAGATAGCAACAACAACCTTGATGTAACAGATGATGATCAGCTTATAACAACATCCAATAGTGTTCCGACTTTAGTCGGGTAATAGTAAGAAACAGACATAGTTCCAAAAATGATGTGGTGGATAAGGCCACTACTACTAGCTGTTATGGATAATTATAACTATCCCGATAGTTACAAAATTATCCACTACTTACTATTGTAACCCCCCCTTTATTAGAGGTATACTAACCCTCCTTGGTTAAGTTCCACGTGGGTGGAGAGGTCATCCTCAATAGCCACGCCCAAATGTGTTGCGAACATTACCCCATTGAGATGAGAATTCATCGATTTCAAATGCCTCCTGCAACAATTCAATAAACATTAGAAGACCAACAAAACAAATTATACCAGAAGAACATCAAAAGACAAAATATTATTTGGACTTACCACTATAGTGCCATCGGATTCTATCCCTACCTTGTTTGCAATGTTTATGGAACCAGATGTTGTGTGAAGTTCTATTTGAGAGGTGGAAGGCTTTCTCCTATCATATCTTGGAGGTGGAAGCTTTTGCATGAGAGGGCTGTACATTATCCATGGACATGTCTGCATCCCTCAATGAAACTAGTGTCGTTAGGAGAAACTCTTCCATTGTCTAGTCTTCGGAACCTAAAACCCCAAGATCTTTGACACTTGTATCAACATCAAACCCAGATAGGACTCCCAGTGCCTCGTCCTCTCGTACTCCAAAAAGAACCTCTATGTCATAGAGGAATACGTTCTTCTCCATCAATGATGAGGGGGGACAAGGACCATAAGTCTGCAGGGGTCTCTAATGCAGATTCTTGCTCTACTCTTGCTAGGGGCTCTTGAAGTAGGCCCAATGCTCTAGTTTCTTCCATCTCCTCTCTTGCATGGTCAAGACTCTCTTCCATGTACATGTCAAAGTCTAGTCTAGGGACAAGGATATCAGTAGTTCTACTGGAGGGGGTGCTGGGTGATGAGGCTTCTTCCTCTAAATCTCCCATGAAAGGAATTTAGTGCCTATATTTCCTGGGATCCCAACTTCTAGGATGTCATTCACTTCTACCATCCTAAGCCCTTCCTCTGTAAGATTATCACAAAAGCGGGCCAAGTGCTTCACACAATTGGGTTCGTCTAGGAATAGATACTTGATATAACCTATCGTAACCCATCTCTTTGAAGAGTCGTCAAGTGTATGTGCAAAATCAATGAAATTCTCTTGTGGATGAGATCTATGAGGTCACATCCTTGGCTCGCATATATGTGCATAGGTCATCTAAAGTCCTATCAAACACAAAAAATAGATGTTCATAAGATGAAATCATGGAACACAGCTCTAGCTAAATTCATGGCAAATAGCGAGACTAATGGAGTGAGTAAGTTTTGAGGGTGGAGTTTCTATGGCTCTCTAAATGTGAAAGTGAGAATGTAACGTTAAAAAATTCGCTCTTACCTTTTTATTATATATCAAAACCCTAAAAATTAAAACAAATCATAAAATCCCCAAATTTTTTGAAAAGCATTTACCATGAACTCAAAGGAAAAAATCATTAAAAGAAATAATACGTCAATTTAATTGTCCATCATCTTTTGAAACAAGAACTAGGATTTGGCAAAAATTTAAATGTTGTACTAGTCAAACACATAGTTGACAATATTCAAAGTTGCAGGAGGAATGATATTGGCACCATGCATGCACTTCTCCACATGCTGGCTAATCTTTCCACCATTTAAGGTAAAGTTGAAGGACTCTGACATGTCGTCCTCCATGATCAATAGGTGTTCTCGCACATCCCTTAGAGTCCATTGTGATGTGGCATTCACATTCTTGGCATGTCCCTCAACAACATCAATAGACAAACTTACCCCCATATTGTGTTCATCATTAGAGTCAAGGGGAAGCCACCGACCATTTGTTTTCTTCCAGTGCCTATACTAAAAATCTAAATACAACATTTGGCGTGACATATGGTATCTAATAACCACATTGTCTTTACATGTGTGACATTGAAATGCATCACCATTTTGTTCACCTGACCTAGTTCCCCAATTCATCCCAAGTAAATTTTCAAGAGCATTTTCATCTACACACTTACAGGACCACATAGTTTTTGTTCGATGCATGTGTATATTCTAAAACAAGGCAAAGATGTGTAGAGGCATAAACCAAGATAACCTTGCCCATTTGGATCCAAATGTGAACTTCATGGCCATGCCCACATCCTTTGATCCTTTGCAATCTTGTCCTTGTATGATTGCAATGTCCTCAAGTCCACAATGCTGCAATCCATGTCTTGAAGTTCTGGTGGTGCAATGGTTTGCAAATGGCCATAGCTTGATGATGTTGTTGGAGTGATGTATGTTGCATTATACCAATATACATTCTTATTTTGCAAGGAGGCCAACTTCTCCCTTGCATGCATTTGCTTACCTAAATCCTCATGAATCACTGTGAACTTGCCTATGAATGACTTAATTGGATGAGGCACTAAATGATTTCAAAAGGTGAGGATGCATATTTGATTACAAGATAGATAACTAGCAATTGTAGATGAGGCAAGCTTGATGGGTAATTGTCTTTGTGATCATCGAGGAGTCTCTCAATATATTCGAGATTATCCAGAGCAATCGCGAAGGAGTGCCTTGCAAGCGATGGATATCTCATATAGCTCCTCTCCTCTCCTTGCTATTCCCTTTCACATGAAAATAACCACCCACCTTCTCACAAAAATGGGACCCACACCTGTCATAAATGAGTCTGAACACTCGTCTTGGGAATGCAATAGTAGTGCCCAACTAGTGTTCATGCTCTCTTGCTTTCTCGCGTGACCAAAAAGTTTTCTAGCATGTAGGAAATGACAAATTATGGCTTGTTGCCCCATTTAGCTGGCGCGCTGTAACATCTGTCGTGACTCATGAACCCTCAATGATCACACGTACCGAGTGCCCAGACAAACAAAAATGGATCGCGGGATCAGTCAAGGAGAAGCCCCGATCATAATCTCATGAAAGCCCACTCCGATGACACCATTTGGATGGTCATATTTTTTAATTTTATGTTTGTTTACAAAACTCTTCAGCAAGAAGACGGCAGAATGTATCATGCATACATGGGAGACGGACTTTTTGCTGGAGGTGTCTGATGCTAGCAGATTAAGGCCAGAGGGCGATGGCTGCAAAGGTCGGCTCAATATGCCTCTCACAGAAAAGACGTTGGGACTCGGGAGTTCCCAAACTCAACCAAACACCAGACGATTGGAGCAATTGCACTTTTTTGTCCAACCAGATGGTATGCAAGGGGCCTCACATGGCAATTCAGAGGTTGTCCTGCAGCAATGAACTTCACTGTGGCCGTAAAATTTTGTGGAAAGAGCAATTAAATGAAGGACAGTCACGCTGCACGCACCATCAAAATTTGAAAGAGTCTCATTTGATCAAGGATGTTTTTCTTCCAATTCAGTGTTCTATATATTTGGCTCCAATCATAGTGCTTGCTTTTCACGTGATCTGTTCTTCATGATTTCCGTTCGATATCATTGATAGGCCCTGTATGACCGTCTCTGACTGGCTGGAAGTTGGGTATTATCAAACACGGGAATGATCAAGGTATGACCCCAAGAGTCTTGAGACAAGGCTACGTTACGAATCCTTAAATGATAGCTATCTTAGTCAAATGAGTAGTGACCCATGCAGTGAGCACTGAGGAGTGACTAGGAGTGACGACCAAGAAATGGAGTGTACTCGTCGAGTTCATCTATGCATTTCCTTCGCCCGGGTCCCGTTTGTGTTCCCGTCTGCGACCCAAGCTCTCCTCGAGTTCTCGTCTTGACGCTCATGACAGCTTCCCTTCTAGTCGCAATTCTATGTGGCCACTTTCTGCATTGCCCGGGCGAAAGCTGAAAGATGTTTCCATCCTGTCCCCGAGGTGGATGGATGTAATGCGAATCATCACGCAATACGTTAGCGAGGAACGTCGGAGGCGAGGAAGGTGGAACTCATTGAAACGAAATTTAGAAAGGGACTCGCGCAATCGCTGTGTACACACCCAAAGAACAAATGGGTTTAGGCTCCTGCAACATGAACACCCTGAAAAGCAGACTCCTACCCCCTCGATCAGCTTATGCATCAGGTTGCATCGCATCGCATTGCGTAAGTATTCATGAAACGATGACTTTCTCCTCTATCATGACCCCGGGGCACTCCTGAAAAATAGATCGAGCACATGCCTCCTTTGGGAAACGAGGGCCTCCAATCAGAATCAGAGGCAGCGGACCCTGTCGGAGTTATAGGCACGTGTTAGGATTGAAATCCGATACGCAAGAGAAGCATGGTTCTTATTATATATACCCATTTGCATCCATCGAACATCCGATTACACTTTTTGCCTAAATTTTGCCTCCAAACCTATTGCATGTATAGCATATGCCAAAACATCATGTGCCTAGGGTGAGAGCATATGGATTCAACACAAGGGTTTTTAAAATAGCAAGTTCACAAACTTTTGCCAAAAAGTTGGCCAAATTGCTTCATGTGCCTAGGGTGAGAGCATATGGATTCAACACAAGGGGTTTTTTAATACCAAAAGCTCACATACTTTTACAAAAATATAGTTATTTCAAGGCATGTCTATATTGGGGTATTGGCAAAATTGCAAGTTTTGTATAGGAAAAAGGGTCATTTTCAACCCTTACGATTTACAAATAAGGGGTTTGAATATTACCCTTGACTCCATGTGCTATATAGGGTTTTCAAATAGTGACCTCCCCAGGTCGAAGCACATACACATTTTCCTCATTTTGGTCTCCTTTTGTTGAACTAAATTCACCACCCTTCAATCTTTCTATAAATCCTTAGTTATCACTTTAATTAAACCTTCAATTTTCCTTTTCTCTTAATATTCAAGTCGTATAATGCTTGATATTTAAATCCTTGGTGAGCTTTAATACAATAATATTACTTTCTTGTAGTTGTGACTTGAAATCATTCACCTTATTAAGAGTTTTTGTTACTATGGAGACGATTTTCCCACAAGCTTTCAATAGAGTAAATGGAGGCTTGGTTGGCATAATGGAGCTAAAGAGTGTTTCGGTCCTATGTGAGTAAATTATATAGCCTAGTGCACTCCTCCTTGACAAAGTAATTCAAAGACTTTGCATAGAAAAAGGGGCTACCTATATACTCACTCAATAACTTAAGGCTTGTGTACTTGTGAGCAACTTCTAGTACAAGGAATTTAGGGTAATCATAACATGCTTCTACTTTAGTGGGAACAATTTTGTGGCAAGATGTTAAACTTTTATAGAATTATTTATCAAATATTCATATATCGATTTTTCACACTCTTGCTTTAACATTGTGAAAGTTTTCAGCATGTTATGAGGGTAAGCTTAAATAAATGCATTCTAACTTTTGTTTATGTACTTATAGGAGGCATGCATCTTCGGTTCCATTTGATTACCATGTGGGGGGTTCATGAAGAGCCATTATTGGAGCTTATCACAAATACTTTTTCACATAAAATTTTATAATAAATAATTACTTGTCTATTTATGGCCAATTATTATGCAAAGTATTGTGTAATAAATTGGTAGGGTTTTAGAATTATATAGTTTATGCAAAACAAGGAAGCACAAATGTAGAGGAGCAAAAGAGGAGATTAGCAAGGTGCAATTGTTGTTGCTTACCTAGATGAATAATCGCATGGCAACTAATAGATTAGCTGGGGTCCATGTGCTGCCAGATGTTGAGTCATTAAATTGGAGATAGACCATTATTACTATAAGTGTCCATGTCCCAATTAAGCCCATTAAGCCATGCATAAGTTAGCTCTGTTGTTCAAATTGATTGCTTCCACCATGGTGGTTAGAAGTAGAGATGTGTAGTCTTACACTCTGACCATCTTTCCTCCTTGCACCCTCTCCTAAGTTACTATTTACACTCCTAAGTCTTACTCCTTTCAATCCTTGCACCTGACAAGCATCCCCTACATTTTTTGTTCCTAATTACTCCTTGCAACCTAAGACCTATGGTCTAGAAGAACTATTGGGTGATCCTATCTCCCTATTATACCCTTCAGCCCTAGAGGAACAATTAAAAAACTCTACTCTGCAAGCCTCCATGGGTTGCCAGAGGTTGAGTCACTGAATTGGAGATGCACCATCATTACTACAAGTGTCCATGTCCCAATTAAGCCCATTAAGCCATGCATGTTTAGCTCGATTGTTCTAATTAATTGTTTCCACCATGGTGGTTAGAAATAGAGATGTGTAGTTAATACACTCCTACCATCTTGCCTCCTTATATCCTCTTCTACTTACTCCTTGGAATCCTTGCACCTTGCAAGCCTTCTCCCTACAACTTTTGTTCCTTACTCCTTGTAATCCTTGCACCTTGCAAGTCTTCTCCCTCTAACTTTTTTCCTTGTATTGATCACCTTGCAAGGTTTCTCCCTGTAGGATTTCTTCATCGTATTGGTCATGGAAGTCTCAATAGAGGCATACTCCAAGGTTCAATACTCTCCAGCCATCTCTGCCATGACATCTATGGGTCCACTGTTCTAGCCACAATCTTGCAATCATGACATCCAATGAATCCACTGCTCTTGCCATTAATACCTTAAAGCTCTAAGAGAAGTGAACGTGAAGAAGGTATACCTTTTTTGTGGGAGTATAAAGTACAAATCGACATAAAGATGATTGAGGAAGTGTTCAAAGTTCCTAGAGGTAGTTTGCAGGCTAGTTTCTTAGAGCGTCCATGGAAGAAATAAGACCTCATGAATGTTGGGTTAGTAACATCATTCTCATAAGGTTAAGTTTAGTTAGTGAGTGGGTTTGCATGTCCGCATGGACTCCATGAATGGAGATAACCATGAAGGAGAGGCTCCAGAGATTACTATTGGTGGTGATGAGGGTCAGCCTTCGCAAGTTCAAAGAGGGAACATGACCTTTGGCTCCTACACACAGTCGAGGGAAAGGAGTTTGCTGGCGACCACGTGAGGCAGCACACATACTATAGGCAATGGTATTGACAATATTTTCTCAGTGGAGCAAGTTGGTTTTGTGAGAGGTTGTAGTTGTATTAGTGTGTTATGCTGAGGTTATGCCTTTGTGCCTTCATTTGATCTATTGTAATATGAAAAAATTCCCCTAGGGATGAGCTCTGTGTGTGTGAGTGAAATATATTGGATGCGTCATTTTGCATAAGGCAAAAGCCTACAGTGGTATCATAGCATAGGTTGTCGTCATTTTTCTTTATGATAATACCTATTTTGCTGCATGCATGTCTCGGGTTGCTACATAGCTTTGGTCACACATCAAGGTCATGAAGAGATGAAGGAGCAAGTTCGAGGTGGTTAGAAGACTTCTTTTGAGATGGCAAACCTTATTCTCCTTTCCTAGTTCAACATAGCCTGCTGATTGTTGCATGTAGACTTCCTCATCTAGGTAACCATTGAGAAATGCATTCTTGACATCGAGCTGATACACATTCCATCACTAAGTGTCGCTTGTGATATTAAGAACCGTATGGAATCCATCTTTGCTACTGGAGCATAAGTCTCATCATAATCCTAACCATATTGCTGTGCAAATCGTTTTGCAACTAGCCTGGCCCTGTATCTCTGAATACTGCCATCTGGATTATACTTCACTTTGTATACCCATTTGTTTGCTATGGCCTCTTTCCTAGTGGAAGGTTGCATAATTCCCTAGTATTATTCTTATACAAAGCATTCATTTCTTCATTCATAGCAGTTTGCCATTTTGGCTTGTCTACTACGTCTTCGAAGTACACTAACTCTTCTGTAGCCATGATGGTAGTCATAAGAGAATCGTTGGTCGTTTCCACCTGAATTGCTTTCCCTTTTTGAGCATATGTCAATCTAGCTGGAGGTTTGCTTTCCCTAGTAGACTGTTTGAGCTGCAGTGGCTCTGCTTGGGGTGTTTCTGGCAATTCTTGCTCTTCTTCATCAACCTATTCTATAGATGACTATGAAGTCGATGCTTCTATCTCCTATGTATTTGAGGTTTTTCATTCTGATTCCTCATCAAAAATGACATCTCTGGAGATAATGACCTTGCGGTTGATGGGATCATACAACTTGTATGCTTTGCTTTCTTCACTGTAGCCAACCATGATGCATTTACATGACTTCGCATTCAATTTCTTGCACTCATCATCATGTATATGGGCATATGCTATGCAACCAAATATGCGGAGATGCCCAATGTGTGGCTTGTGTCCGGTGAATGCTTCATAAGGAGTCATACCCTGAATCAGTTCGGTAGGAAGCTGATTAAGCAAATAGTTTGCAGTGGCTATTGCTTCTGTCCAATACTGATTTGGAAGATGCTTTTCACTAAGCATTGCCCGCTAAATTTCCATTCTTCCTTTCAACTCTTGCATTCCACTAAGGAGTATCTGCACAAGTGAACTATCTTTAAATGCCATGACTTCTGCAAAAGTTCATGAATGTTGAAGACACGTATTCACCTCCTCTATCTGATCTCATGTCTTTGATCTTTCTACCTGTCTGGTTTTCTACCATGGCTTTGAATTCTTGAAATCTTGAAAACACTTCAGATTTCTCTTTCAGAAAGTAGACCCAACAATATCTACTATAGTCGTGGATGAAAGTCAAGTAGTAAAGTGAACCATTGATGCTACGGGTCTGGGCATAACCCCATACATCTGTATGTATTAAAGCAAGAATACCTCATGCACGAGAGGTACTTTTGACAAAATTGGTTTGCTTTTGTTTGCAAACTTTTCCAATGTAACTTTGGAATCCCAATTGCCATATTCTGATGACTGAGATCTAAGAAGTACTTAAAGTTGACATGACCATATCTCTTGTGCCATTTTGTAGATAGTGGCATCTATTGTGGTTGAGCTGACATGGCATTCTTATCTGGTACTGTAGCTAGCATTCTGTATAACCATCCTTCCCTGACACTTTTTGCTAGTAGCTGACATCTTCTAGATTTGTCTCTAATAGTGCATTCATCTCCATCGAAGATGACTCTATAGTTGTGTTCTGTCATTTGACCTCATGACAAGAGGTTCTTGCTGAGCTTCAAAACATAGAGCACATCTTTCACCAATCCTTTCATACCAATGAAATTGTTCATAGGGATAATAATGTCCCTTGAACTGGATTTGATGTATTGTCTGTTGTGTAGATGACATGTTTCTGACCTTCTAGTGGTTTCATCTCTGTGAACCATTCCTGATGCTTTGTCATGTGAGATGATGCACCGTTGCCGATATACCAAGGATCCTGATCTGCTTGGTCGACTTGATAGCTGAAATCCTCTTTGGGATTGTAATCAGTGTCTGGCTCGTGTCTGGGTACACTGTACTAATCTATTGCATTTCCTCATTTGCAAGAAACATATTCCCATGTTCATTTGCAAAATGACTATGACTACAATGTCCACCATGATGATTTACTCTGCCTCTAAAATTCCCTCGATTGCTACTGGATTGACCGCTTTGGTCGTACTGCTTCTTGCGAGCAATCTCTTTCACAGTGTCCAAACTTGTGATAGTAGTTGCACTAGATGTTTGACACATTGGTGGATGCATTCCCTCATCCTTGGAATCTTCCTTGATTGGAATGATTTCCTCTTTGATGATTTTGATGTTGCTGAGGATGATGCTGATGTTGATTCTAACTTTGCTGATGACTTTGTTGCTGATGATGACCACTTTTTTGGAATGATCTACCTCTGCCTCTGCCTCTACCTTTGCTTCTATCTGAAGCTGTGAATGACCTTTTCGAGCATGAATAGCATGCATCTTGAGTTCTTCACCAAGTAGGACTGATTGAAGTCCTTCCAGTGTCAGAATTTGCCATTGGATGGAAATACTTTGGACTAGATTCTTGTATCCCTCTCCTAGTCCATTCAGGATGACTTGAACCATTTCTACGCGGTACATAGTCTCTCCTACTGCTGCAAGTTGATTATTGTATTCTTTTATCTGGAGTACATAAGCATGACCGGTTTCGCTGCTATTGCAGAAACTCTAGTTGATCAGGTTTTTCAGTGTGAGAATCTTGGATGTATTCTTGGACTCGTAGAGAGCTACGAACATATCCCATGCTTCTTTCAATGTCTTGACTGTGTTGAGTTGTCCTAGCATGACATCTTGCACAATCTGCTTGATTAGATGATAGGCGTACTTGTCTTTCTTATCCCATTCTACCTAAGCTCGAGCAATGGCAAGATCTGCTACAAGTGCAAAAACTATTTGTGTAGCTGTAGATCTCACTGTTGGTGCTGTGATAATAAGTGGAGTAGAGCTGGCTGGATTGTCCAATGGTCTAGGTGTAGATCCATCGACATACCCCCATTTGTCCTGAAGTACTAGAATGGTCTCCATTTGGTATTTCCATGTACCGTAATTGGAGTTGTCTAGCTTAGCAGATGCCTCCAGATTGAGGTTGCTAGTCATAAACATGGTGCAAGAAATGTACTCAAAGTGTCGTGAAAAATCTCTGTATGAATCAATTGCAAAAACACTGACTGCGGCAAGTAAAATCTCTGAACTATTGGTGAAGAACTGCAATATATAAAATATGATCTGTGTTACAAGGCTTGTGGCAATGATGTTGGGAATAGCCAAGAGGCTTTACAAGCCTGAAATGATGTGCACAATGCCGTGAGATAGCTGAATAAGCTTTACAATGGTGGCATGTGTGTGTGAAATCAAATTTGGTGCTATCTGCCCACTAAAACAATCTGCAATGCCTCTGAAGTCTCTGAATTCTGCTCACTGAACTGATGAACGTAAGGTTTCAGGTAATGTAATGATGTGAAACCGTATGTGAGCGTATGGACTAACTCTGAGTAGGTACTAGTCGGTAATTTTAGGCATGGCTTAGATTGGCAACTTGGGGAAATTCAAAGCATGACTTCCTCAACCAGCTTGATAGCTGCCACAACACTCCAGACAAGTGAACACACTATGAGACGAGTGAATGCAAAGCATATCCGATGGGTAAAATACTTTGCACACACCTTAAACTAGGTGGATTTAACTTACATGCAAAGTGGCATGCCCATCCCATAAGTACTTGATCGGATAACATACCTAGCAGCGTGTTTTTTAACAGATGTGCATGACACCAAGGCAAAAATGGTATTTAATGCTCGATCGACCATGCAAAGCATATCCGATGGGCACAATACTTTTCCTACACCTCAACCTAGGTGTTATTGACATTTTTTCAAATAGGCACACCCATCCGATAAGTACTCGGTCAGATAACATACCTAAGGGCGTGTTTTTTGCAGATGTGCATATCACTAGGGGAAAAATAGTGTACAATGCGTGATCAGCCATACAAATCATATCCAATGGTCACAACACTTTGCACGCACCTCAACCTAGTTGAAAAAGACTTGTGTGCAAAGTGGAGCCGCCATCCGATAAGTACTTGTTTGAATAACACACCTAGGACCGTGTTTTTTTATGGTTGTGCATTACACAAGCAAAAATGGTGTTTTATGCTTGATCGACAATGCAAAGCATATCTGATGGGCATAAGACTTTGCAGACACCTTAAACTAGGTGGAATCTACTTACATGCAAAGTGGCATTCCCATCCCATAAGTACTTGATCGGATAACACACCTAGCAACGTGTTTTTTTACGGATGCGCATGACACTAAGGTAAAAATGGCAATTAATGCTCGATCGACCATGCAAAGCATATCCGATGGGCACAATACTTTTCCTATGCCTCAACCTAGGTGGTATTGACATGTTTTCAAAGAGGCACACCCATCCAATAAGTACTTGGTGAGATAATATACCTAAGGGCGTGTTTTTTGCGGATGTGCATATCACTATAGGAAAAACGGTGTATAATGCATGATCGACCATGCAAAGTATATCCGATGGTCACAATACTTTGCACGCACCTCAATCTAGTTGAAACAGACTTGTGCGCAAAGTGGAGCCCCCATCGGATAAGTACTTGTTTGAATAACACACCTAGGACCGTGTTTTTTTTATTGTTGTGCATTACACTAAGGCAAAAACGGTGTTTTATGCTTGATCAACAATTAAAAGCTTATATGATGGGCATAACATTTTGCACATGCCTCAAACTAGGTTTAATTGACTTACATACAAAGTGGCGTGCCCATCCCATAAGTACTTGATTGGATAACATACCTAGCAGCGTGTTTTTTTACGAATGTGCATGACACTAAGGCAAAAATGGTAATTAATGCTCGATCGACCATGCAAAGCATATTTGATGGGCACAATACTTTTCCTATGCCTCAACATAGGTGGTATTGATATGTTTTCAAAGAGGCACACCCATCCGATAAGTACTTGGTCAGATAACATACCTAAGGGCATGTTTTTTTGCAGATGTACATATCACTATAAGAAAAACGTTGTATAATGCATGATTGACCATGCAAAGCATATACGATGGTCATAATACTTTGCACGCACCTCAACCTAGTTGAAACAAACTTGCTTACAAAGTGGAGCCCCCATCTGATAAGTACTTGTTTGAATAACACACCTAGGACCATGTTTTTTTATGGTTGTGCATGACACTAAGGAAAAAATGGTGTTTTATGCTTGATTAACAATGCAAAGCATATCCGATGGGCACAATACTTTGCACACACCTTCAACTAGGTGGAATTGACTTACATGAAAATTTTCATGCCCATCCCATAAGTACTTGATCGAATAACATACCTAGCAGCGTGTTTTTTTATGGATGTGCATGACACGAGCCAAAATACTATTTAATGCTCGATCGACCATGAAAAGGATATCCAATGGGCACAATAATTTTCCTAAACCTCAAACTAGGTTGTGTTGAAATGTTCTCAAAGAGGCACACCCATCCGATAAGTACTTGGTCAGATAACATACCTAAGGGCGTGTTTTTCTGCGGATGTGCATATCACTAGGGGAAAAATGGTGGATAATGCGTGATCGACCATGCAAAGCATATCCGATGGTCACAAGACTCTGCACGCACCTTGATCTAGTTGAAACGGACATGCGTGCAAAGTGGAGCCCCCATTTAAGAAGTACTTGTTTGAATAACACACCTAGGACCGTGTTTTTGTATGGTTGTGCATGACACTAAGGCAAAAACGGTGTTTTATGCTTGATCGACAATGCAAAGCATATCCGATGGGAAAAATACTTTGCGCACACCTTCAACTAGGTGGAATGAACCGACATGCAAAGTGGCGCACCCATCCCATAAGTACTTGATCGGATAACATACCTAGCAGCATGTTTTTTAACGGATGTGCATGGCACTAGAGCAAAAATGGTATTTAATGCTCGATCGACAATGCAAAGGATATCTGATGGGCATAATACTTTTCCTATGCCTCAACCTAGGTGGTATTGACATGTTTCAAAGAGGCACACCCATCCGATAAGTACTTGGTCAGATAACACACCTAAGGGCATGCTTTTTTACGGATGTGCATATCACTAGGGGAAAAACGGTGTATAATGCATGATTGACATGCAAAGCATATCCAATGGTCACAATACTTTGCACGCACCTCAACCTAGTTGAAATAGACTTGCATGCAAAGTGGAGCCCCCATCTAAGAAGTACTTGTTTGAATAACACACCTAGGACAATGTTTTTTTATGGTTGTGCATGACACTAAGGCAAAAACGGTATTTTATTCTTGATCAACAATGCAAAGCATATCTGATGGGTACAATACTTTGCACACACCTTAAACTAGGTGGAATTGACTTACATACAAAGTGTCATGCCCATCCCATAAGTACTTGATCGGATGACATAACTAGCAGCGTGTTTTTTTTACAGATGTGCATGACACTAAGGCAAAAATGGTATTTAATGCTCAATCGACCTTGAAAAGCATATCCGATGGGCACAATACTTTTCCTATGCCTCAACCTCAGTGGTATTGACTTGTTTTCACAGAGGCACACCCATCCAATAAGTACTTGGTCAGATAACACACCTAAGGGCGTGTTTTTTTATGGATGTGCATATCATTAGGGGAAAAATAGTGTATAATGCATGATCGATCATGCAAAGCATATCTAACTTGCATGCAAAGTGGATCCCCCATCCGATAAGTACTTGTTTGAATAAGACACCTAGGACCGTGTTTTTTATGGTTGTGTATGACACTAAGGCACAAATGGTGTTTAATTCATGATATACCATGCAAAGCATAGCCGATGGGCACAATACTTTGGACGCACCTCAACATAGGTGTTATTGAGTTGCATGCAAAGTGGCATCTTCATCTTATGAGTACTTGACCAGATAACTTCTCCCACTAATAAATTAAGTACGAATTAAAAATTATAATAAATGAGGAGATTATTAAAAAGAGACTAATATTTATGTAATTGTTACTACTGCAGCTTGCTTGAAAAGGACTCTCACAAAGGAGATGGCTATAGATTCCAGGGATGGATGTGATTTTATGTAGCAAAAGAGAAGTCGTTACATTTGCTACAATCCATGATATTGATCCCAATTCAGTTTGCCACTTTTGAAGACTTGGCAAAGATAAGGTGGCAATTACTGTATCAAGATTCTTAGCACACATGTTGAGCTAAAGAATAAATGTGGAGATATGGAAACACTTGGAGATGTTATGCCCTACAATACATCCAACAAATCATTTATAGCATGGGACAAAGATGAGACTTATGCAACAGACATTATCAAGAATACAAAGTGCACCACCTTGGATTTTACTATAGGGGACATTTTACAAATGAGATCATTTGCAAATAAGACTTTAGCAGAAGGTGAAGTATTGGGATTTGAACAAGTGGAGCAATGGTCATTTGCATAGATGAGGATTCTAAAAGTCACTGATGATGGTATGGTTGATAACATAACATCCTTATGTGATCCCTACTATGAGGTAGGCAAGAATATGAGATGGAGCATGCAATTTTTAAACATGAGAAAGAGGCAAGTGGTTTTCAATGATAAAGACAAGGTATACTACAATATCAAAGGACCTAAAAAGTGTGCCCATGTGCCAGGCTCTATCACTTCAAACATGGATGATTTCAATGTACTCAATTATAGAAGTGACATCTTATCTGGAGTGGATGAGTTCATTGGTTCCGAGAAACAAAATGATTTTAGAAGCGAAGCCTTATCTGGGGTGGATGAATTCTTGCATAGTGAGAAGGACAAAGGTTTCAATAGCAATGTCTTGTCAAGTGTGGATGAGTTTATGCATATTAACAAACTTGGTGTCAATTAAGCTTGTGGATTTGTGAAAGCCATGCAAGAAGAGTCTCAAGGTTCTCAATACTCTCGTAGAATATTGAATTCATTGAATGGTCCTAAGAGTATGTTAAACACCTAAATTACAAGGAAAGCACTTTCTAAAGACACATCTATGTGGAGTGTTAGTGCATGGAATGAAGTTCTTTGCAGATATATGGATTGATTCCTTGCATCTACATGATACCAATCAAGTTGTAACATCTATTATGAAGGCAATTTGCAATGTATATGTAGAAAAAGGTCGCCTACCACCGACTTTGAGAATACAAGCTGATAATTGCTGGCAAGAAAATAAGAATGTACTCATGTTTGCATTCTGCTCCATGCTAGTTACTCATCGAATCTTCAATGAGGTCAAATGTGGATTTTTGTATGTTGGGCATACACATGAGGATATCGATCAGGTTTTTAGCACAGTCTCAAGAGAGCTTAAATGCAAGGATGTGGAGACAATAGATGACTTAGTAAGAAGATGTGGCAAGCAAGTTGGTGGTTGTAAGGAAAGTACAGTATGTGAGAGGCTCGAAAGAATGTATGATTGGAAGAGCTTCATTCTACCTTTCATACAAACGGGTGGTGATGCATTGACAGGTCATACCAATCCACACTACTTTCGTTTTCTTTTTTAAGTTGAAAAACCCGTAATGCAATGGCAACAGTATTCTCATGATACAAAATGGGAACCTGAAGAACCTTACAGTCTCTTAACTTCAATTCCCAGCAAGGAAAGGTATCCAGCATGGGCTCCTATACAAGAATTCAATGAGAGGTCTAACTGTGAAATAGAAGGATTAAAAGCATTTATTACATACAAAGAGGAAATGCTCTAGAGATATCCTGATTCGAAGCCTACTTGGAGAGAACACACTACCACTGTAATTAACAAGCCACGAAAATTAATAAAGGACCTTGAGAGAATACGAGGCTTAAAGGATGTCAAGGAAGAATGCAATATATTTTGGCCAAATGTTCATAATGATTTGCGCCCCCAGCCATAGTCTTTGAAAATGAATTTATATCATTACTCCCACGTCCATATTGTGGACCGAAGAAGAGAGAATTTATGCCACAAGTAGATATAGAGGTCGATTGTTTTGTTGTGGTATGGCCATTGGATGATGAATATGAGAATGTGAAGTTTTGGGTTGCAAAAGTAGTTGATGTGCAAAGAGATGATCAAGGGAGAGCTACAAATTTACAGCGGTATGGTATGAGCCAAAGGGTAGGAAGGAGAATATGGATAACAACACATTGTATACTAATTGTATAATGAAGGAGTGGGTCGCAAATGATGAAGCGGTCTCACAAGTTTCGACGGAGATAATCATAGTGTCTTGGCATTCAAGGCAAAGAAATCAAAGAAGCGCATGAGATATGAGATAGAAGGAAAAATAAAAATACCACAGCAAATTATTTTGCATATACACGAATTTTTAAGGATGCTCGCCATGGAGGAAGTAGAAGGAGACAGCGCAAATGAAGAATGTCCATGATTAAAGCTTTGTATTGAAGTCCAATTATTAAAGCTTTGTATTGAAGGATTTTATTTGGGTACTAGGCAAGAATCCAATTGACAATTATAATCAGAGTCATCATCTCCTATGTCAAATGAGAGTCAAAATATGCACTAGATGTCACCCAAGGGTCAAGGCTTGTTGGCAAGACAATAGGAAGTTAATGCAGATGGCACCTGGCAAGGGACTGTCACATTGAGCAATAAGACAATGGGGAGTCAATGCACCCAAGGGGCAAGGCTTGGCAAGACAAGTGGGAGTAATGCAGATGCCAGCTGGCAAGGGACTGTCACATTGAGCAATAAGACAATGGGGAGTCAAATTATGCAGATGGCATGAAGAGGCTCTTTAAGAGCAACAATTTAAATTGTAAACATATGTTCAATCTATATCATTTTATACAAAGACTCCAAGTGAAAGCAACGTCTCTCAATGTAAACATATAATGATAGCTATAATTGCTATTATAATTCTTTGGTTCAATACAAAACTTGGGTCTTATGGCATCATGTCGTTTTTCTATTTATTAAAAGTTTTAAAAATTTTGTGCATATTGCGAGTGACAATGTTATTTACATGAAATATTTAAGTCTCCTTTCATGGATTTATAAATTTATCACGTCAAGGAAAAATATTAAAAATAATTAAATTAACAAATAACTTAGGTATAGCTAGAATTTCTAAAATAGGATTATTTCAAATTCTTGCATGTTAGTGCAAAAGAAGATTTTTACGTGAATATGATAGTGCCACAAAGTGAACTTTTGATTTGGGAAGAATATTTTCAGAAAGTAAAATTTTGATTTGGGAAGGATATTTTCACAAAGTAAACTTTTCATTTGGGAAGGATTTTTGGGCTTCGTCCAAAAACAACTGAAAAAGTCCAAAATTATTGAAATAGGTGTTGGTGGTGTCTCACCGATTGCCACATGGTAAATTTTTCAAAGATTGACACATCATCTGTGCCACAATGGCACCTTATCCAACCACATCAGCTGACCTCGAGACTTCCACATTAGTAGGCCGATTGCTATCACATCATCATCTAACTAGACCACCTACCACATCATCCATCTACTCATGACTGTCTTGGCACTTTATCTTCCACATCAGCATCCATGTGGCAATGCCATGTCATCAATTGCCATGTCAACAACCAGTGCCCAGTCTCAATAGTGCCATGTCACCAAGTGCCACATGGCACAACTCCTACTAAGCACATCTAGCCAATGCATGTCAATAGAGGGTGCCACATAAGCAGTGCCTCCTAGGCACAGTTCTCTCCATAGGCACATAAAATGTGACCCATAGTGCCACATCATCACTGTGCCACCATCATCATTTTTCCCCTCTCTTGTGATAAAAAACTAGCTATCCTTCCAGGGGCCTTATCTTTTGATCCAGAGGGAATTTAGCAGCGCTCCAAAAAGAAAAATTGCTCTCACTAGCTTGCGCTCTATGCACTTGTCACATTAGATTTCACATCTAATATTTTCGCAGGGTAGCATCATGCAATCCTCTAGCTATACCTACCTCATAGCCTTGCAATTATCAATTGCTTCATGTAACATGAACCCATGGAAGAAAACTATTTAGATACCATGCTTCCCTAAAACCTTATTGAACATCCCCCCAAATTTTTATTTTGGCAATTATGTCCTCCACTCTAAGTTGATAATTTCCTATTATTGAAGGTATTGCACATTGTGAAGCAAAGCACATTTTCCTATTAACATTTACAAATTACCAAATTTATTGGCTTAGAAAAAGATTAAAATAGACAAAATAAGCTATCTTGAATCATAAATGTATGCATCCATAGTAGCTCATCCATGTACTCTCTTCATATGGTCAAAGATGATCCAACTACATGATAAGTATACACCCTTTGCATCCTCCTCACCAAGCCAATTTTTTATGCTAGTTCAACATTGGACATTTTGAATGTAAACCATCGGTCATTCTTATCACCATCAATAAATTGAATTGGAAAAAAGAGAACCATGGAAGCATTTATATGTGCATCTCTCTATTTTGACATCAAAATGCTCTCAATTGAGCCATGTATGGAATTAAAGATTGCATTGAACTCAATGATCAATTATGCAACCAAGAAAGAGAAGGAATAACTGTTAGTACCACCACAAATCAATAATGAAAAGAGTTTTTCGTGCTAACTAGAGTTTGCATGAATTATGCAACCAAGAAAGAGAAGGAATAACTGTTAGTACCACCACAAATCAATAATGAAAAGAGTTTTTTGTGCTAACTAGAGTTTGCATGTACCTTAATTTCTTGATCAAGGGTTGAAGTTGTTTAAATTATTCCTTGCCCATCCTTTTTAGAGTGCAACCCTATTTACAAAATGTTTCACAGTTATTATTGTCACAACCTCTTTCTCAACTTTCTTTTGGGTCAGTTTTTTCCGCATTCACCTACAAGGACCTCTCAGTCTCTATAATTTTTGACATGAATGACCAACCTTGACTAATCTAGTTCAAGGAGATCCATGTCTGTTCTCAACCTTGCTATGCATACAAGAATGTACAAGTTAAATCCTTCTCTCAAATCCTTCACCCAAAATCAATAACAGTACAGGGGATGCTGTGGACTTGTCAAAAGAATGGAATCTGAAGGTTACAACAGGAAGTTACTATCTGGTGGGCAAAGAACTGCATTTGTCAATCATCCCAAAAAATTACAGATACATAATGAATCTCTAACAAGGATATACTATAAGTCCTTAAGTATCAATTTTTGCAAGATTTAAGGATATATCATAAGGTCCTTGTATTTGTGCTTCAATTCATGCAAATTGTCATCTTAAATTAAAAAATAACTGGCCACCCACAACCATGCTACAATTCTGTAATGCACCAACATGCCGAGTTGTGAATATGTAAAAAAGAGCATCGAAAACACTTGATAGTACTGTCCCCAATTGTTTCAGTTTGCATGGCTTTCTGATCATCAATACCTCTTGCCAAAGCTGAGGTTCTACTTCGAGGTGTGCCCACTGCCCAGTTGACTAAAGAAGATCGCCATATCCATACCCTGAGTCATCAGAGGAATTGCTACGTCGTATGGACACGTGTCTGAAAATCCTCTTTTCCCAGAATTCTGAACTTTCCGCATGCATTTTTTGAACTTATCATGGCAAGCGATATTCAAAACCCCTGCCAGAAGTCATCAAGTAAAAATCAAGGAGTTAAAACTTTAAATGCAACGGCAAAGTTGGCAAAGTAATCTACCCTGTGTGGGCTTGTGCTCACCTTTCTTCTCCACACATACATCATGCTGTTTACAGCAGCTATCCAGCTCATCACAGGGTTTTTCACCGGCACATCCTGTCCAACTAACTCCACAATACTTGCCATAACGTATTCCAAGAGCTGATCAATCATCGTCAAAAGCCATAAGGTCCAGTACTACTTTTAGAAAATTGAAAGTTTACGACCCAACAATACAAGCATGAAGTTTACAAGCCATAAGGTACAGTGCCACTTTTAGAAAAATAAAAGTTTACGACCCCACAATACAAGCATGAATGGGCCTGGTGTCCTAGCCCGGTGGTTGATCGGATGCGTGTGTAGGTGTGTGTGAGTCTCGGTCCAGGGCAGTATGCCCCTCAATAGGACCATGGGTAGGTGCGTAAAAACTAACTTTTTTTTTAAAAAAAGCAATACAAGCATGAAGGCCTAATGATCATTTGTAATCAATGCAATCACAGGGTGACACCAGCCATGCCTCAAGCCACACTTAAAATAAATCATAGTAAGACTTAGCATTTGCATAGCATCAGGATGATGTGAGCATTACTTAGCTTGCAAGTCAACTTCTGATAGTTTACAATTCAAGATCCATGGCTGAGTCTATGAGACGGGGGAAAACATCATTTGTTGTTTAGGTCACCCAAATCTAACAAGGAGGTTCTCTCCACGCCTGATTCTATCCCCACATAGCCTCATGCACCCTGCATAATCCTGGCTCCCGAACTCCAACAACACACACATACATACATACACACGCACATGCACATAAAGCACATATAGCCATATATACATACAGCAAGGAGGACAAGCAGAAGGGCAGTACATGGGCTGCTATATGGGCCAGTATGTGGGACTGGCAGAGGCCATGGATATTGGGCCAGAAAAGGCCCTGGCTGGGGCAGTAGAAGCACCCAGAAAAGGGGCCATTAGGAGCCTGGGCAGGGCCTTATATAGGCCTGCTGCAGGTCGTCCAGTCAGCGTAGGTCATGCCCCACAAAAGGGCTGGTCAGCAGAAGCCTAAGGTGGGGTCAGTCATTTGAAGGGCCAGTCAGCCCTGGTCTGGTTGGCCATTAGCCTGGGCCAGTCTGCCAGTTCACGGGCGGTCGTGGGGTATAAAGGGAACCCCCAGCTTGATTGTTGAGGCAGTCCTTTGTATGGTAATTGAGCTGTAGTAGGCAGTGCAAGAGTGCTCAACAAAGCAGCTGGGAGGGGCAGCTGCTGAAGCCTACGAGAAGCACAGGGCAGTTTGGAGGACCTCCACAGCAGAGGGTGCGGTATATTCAGCTCCTGGCAGTGCCTTACCGATTTGGTGTAGGCGTTGGTGCATGTTTGGAGCTGGTTATTTGTTCGATGAGGCTGGAACGACTTCCGCAACACAATGAATCTGAGTTCTTATGATACTTTGTTTATCATGCTATTGAAAAAGAAAAGGTATTTCCAAGTTTTGTCAAAAGCATAAAGTTTCCCATGATGAATTATTAGTTGAATTTAAAGATATTATTCCTAGTGATTTGCTTCATTGTTTGCCTTCAAAGCGAAATGATGCTATGAAAATAGAGATTCAGAGGTTACTTGCTGCTGGTTTTATCTTTCCTATGGAGGATACAGAGTGGGTGTCTGCGGTGGTTGTCACACCAAAGAAGGGGGGGAAGTCACCCCTTTCTTCTACAAGGCATGGCGTGGTGATGCAATCTCTGCAAAATACCGGGTAAACCTCCTGTAGTACGAGCACAGGCCCAAAAGGCTACGTACTTCATGGATGTTCTTCAGGTGTGGCCAATTCCTAATAGCCTCTACCTTGAAAAGGTCCATCTTGACTCCATCCTTGGAAACAATGTGCCCAAGAAAATGGATTTCATGCATGAAAATTTCACTTTTCTTGGCATTGACAAGCAACTTATGCTTCCGAAGCTCCTCGAAAATAATTGCCAGGTGCTTCTTATGTTCAGTCTCATCCTGAGAGAACACCATGATGTCATCAAAGAAAGTGCTCGTTGTTCTCTAAAAATCATGTCCATCATTCTGTTGAAGGTGGCAGGTGCATTCGTTAACCCAAATGGCATGACAAGAAACTCATATAGGCCAAATGTGGTATGAAATGCTGTTTTGTGCACATCCTTTGGCTGAATTCTGATCAGGTGATAACCACTCTTCATATCAATGCAGCTGGACATTCCATGCCTGTAACCTATCCAAAATATCATCTATCCTGGGTATAGGGAATCTGTTCTTAGTTGTAATTTTATTGAGGGCTTGGTAGTCAATGCACATCCGCCAAGATCCATCCTTCTTCTAGACCAAAAGCACAGGTGAGCAGTAGAGTGAAGAGCTAAGCTAAATCAGCCCCTTCTCCAACTGACCCTGTAAGGAGGTCTATTAGGTGGGCTGCTACCAGGGATTCTGTCTATCGTATGGTCTTCTAACCGTTCAAGGGGCAACTCATGTGGAAGTCAGTTAGACAAACACTCCTTAAACTGAAAGAAAATCTGTCCACTACTCAGAAAAATGAAACTTTTCTTCTACAGACTTCTTTTCAAATCCAAACACTAAGTACAAGAACAAGTGTTTTGCCACGGTGAGTGATTGTGATAGTTTTATTCTTCGTATCCAAAACAGCCCCAACTCAAAAGTGCCAGGGTATTCCCAGTAACGCATCACAACCATTCAGCGGCATAATGTATAACTCTTCCGTGTCCACATAGCTCTAAATGTGCATTCTCAGCTTGCCTATCACTGGAGTAACTAATTGGATGAGCCCCGGGCAAGCCATGTCTCCATCACACAAGGGGCCCATCTCTTTAGCCCATATTCCCAACTTTCCAGCCAGCTCTGGAGAAATAAAGTTGGCCTAGGCTCCCGGATCGAAAAACATCAAAGCTGTTTGGTCTCTTATCTTACCCCATGCTCAACATAACTCTGTAGCATCCGTACTCTGAACAGCCCTGATCAAGTCTGGCAAAAGACTAGTAGTGGGTTTAGGCTTCTTATTCTTCTGATCATTCCTCTTCTCCTTCTTGTGCTCACCCTAATCAATACAAGGGAGCTTCCTCTTCTTATGTGGGCACTCAAAAGCCCTGTGGCCCTCCTCCTTGCAAATATAGCATTTGTTAGCATCATAAAGGATTTGTTTTTCTTCATCTAACATATGGGTACGAGACGGTACTCGCCTCTAGCCTGCAACAAACTTCATAGGCTGCGAGAACTTTCTAAACTTCTCAAGAGATTCCATCTTGCTGCCCTTTGACTTTGGTGCCTCCTGTTGGCTACCCCTGAACCCAAAAACATTCCCTTGCATGAGTGCATGAGCCGTAGTGGCATTCTCAATCAACTGGGACATGTTGGAGACCTTTGTCTTTGTGCAGTCGTCCCAAATCTCCTTTGGCAGCCCGCAGTAGTACCTTTCAATTTGTTTTGACAGCGGTACATGCCATTAAGAATTCACTGGTAACAAGGCTTCCCAAAACTTCATATTGTAGTCTTCCAAATTATTGCAATTCGCTGCTTCTAGCTTGTACCAGGTGGTCATGATATCTACCTCGAAAGTAGTAGTTAACCATGCGGCTGAGAACACCTATTTGAATTCAACCCATGTGGTAGGTGCAAAAGTAAGTTGGTCCACCATTGGAGTGCATTGCCCTTCAAAAAGGTGGCTGCCTTTTGAACTTTGGAAGACTCTGTAAAGTGTCCACCCGAGTAGGCGGCATCAAATTGTTGCACAAATGTCAAAGCGTTCAATCTGTCATGCATCCCATTGAAGGTTTCAAACTTCACAACTGCACCTCCCTCCTTATAATCTTTTAGCTTGCCTTTAGGGGTAAGATTATCATGAACGGGGGGCTGTAAAAAGGGAAGAGCCATCATTGCTCTTGCATTTTGAGCATTACCACCCATACCCATAGTGGGGAGTGGGATTGAACATTCCGGGCCCCTCTCCTTGCATCTGTGGCATATTCCAAGTATTGCCCATCATCCCAGGTTGCATCCCAACGTTTGAGTACATCATATTGGCATTTGCAGGGGGCATTCCACCCATCATATGCTGCTGGAAATTTTGCATTCCGTAGGCTGCATGCTGCCCACATAGCTGCCTGGCAATCTGGGACCTTCTGTGGGCTGTCCCACCATTGCCTGGAAAACCGATCCCCCTCCAAAGTATCATGGATGCATCATGGGCTGAGGAATGAATTGCTGTCCTTGATTGACTGAATGAAAATTATTGGCATTTCCCGCTACAGGGGTGACTGTGGGCATCTCTGGTGGCTGTCCACTGAAAGATACATGCATGTGAGTCTTCTTATGCTTCTTCTTTTCAGCGGTCTTTCTGCTTCTAGGAGGAGCAATATAAGTAGGAGGAGCTTGCATAATCTCTTTGAAAGTCCATTGCAACTATGACAAGGCACCCACTGCACTTGGCATTCCCAACAACTGAAAAAGAGCATTGGGATCAATCTCCTCTGCCTCATCTACCTCATCCTATGAGTCCTCAACGGCATGCTCAGGAGGAGCAAGTTGTTCCCCGATGTCTTTCTCTCACTCATATCTCAGCTCTCTCTCAGCTTCTATTACTCTCAACTTTCACTCTCACTCACACAATAGTGGACAGCACAAGCCTCTTCCTTGCCTTGCAGACGTGCCCTACATCGTCAGTGTGGACAGTCTTGGTTTTGGTTGGGGTTGCCTCTCAGGTCATTGAATCTGCAATACGTGTGCATAGTGTACTCTCCAAAAACATGTTTTCCGTGCTCCCTTGAAGAGTGTTATTTGTATCTTTCAGTTCTCCAAGTATTAAAGAAAATTCTCCCCTGATTGGGGAAGTGGGCCCTCACTAGGTTCAGTGACCCAGTCGGTTGTCATCTCCTACCCGGTGGAATCATAGCCATGACAGACGTGTCACAGTGATGCAAGAACGGTGTTTAATGCAGGAGCCGACTGCAGGAGCCGACTGCTGGCTATATGGGCCTCCACTACTGCTCCTGGTGTGCCCCATGAGGCCATGCTCAAAGAAGACGCCTCCTTCTTGAGCTCTACGATGTCCTTTCTAAGCTCCTAGATGAGACTGGCCTACTGCTATTGTGAATGGGCCCGAATGCAAATCAAGTCAACTCCACCTCACGTGCCCGAATGCTATGTACCTCTATGAGAAGAGACTCCCAAACATCTGGTGAGTCAACCAATTGGTAGCCCAGTCCTCTCGGGATCTTGAACTAGAAGTTGGTACAAAGGTAGGGTGGGTGGGGTTGGATGGTAGGTGGTGATCGAGTGAGCTGAGTAGAAAGAGGGGATACCAGTGATGCGGTGACTCCAGTAGAATACTGGAAGGAGGGTTGGCTAAGAGGGAGGGGTGAGAGGGAAGAGAGAGAGTACTGTAGGCCAGTATGGATATCTGGAGATTGTGAAGTAGGGAATGAAAACTGGTGTAACAATTGTAGTCAACATAGCGGTCGATGTGAATGTGGAGGTCGAAGTAGAAGACCCTGTTGTGGCTGTCAAAGTCGATGTTGAGGACCCCAAGGTGGATGTCGATAATGATGATGAGGATGACGGCACCACCGAGGTGGATACTATAGCATTCTTCCTTATTTCTTTGCTATCCACACCTAGCCCGCTCCTCTTGACACATGTGTTAACATCGTCTAGAGTTAGTTGCTTTGGAATCTTGTCCTCTTTCTAGTTTCTCCCCTTATCCTTTTCTTGGTCATTCTCTCACTCTCCTTCCCCCATTTTGTGATGCTAATTCAAAATCTCTCTTTGTTTTTGGCAGATACGTGAAGCATCACAGTCTAGGGGCTGCGATCCCTCATGAGGGACCGCCAACCCATGCACCCATGTCATGTGCACGGATTGGTATCTGACGTGTACTGGGTACACAAGACTAGCTCAGGTAGCCTGGGGAGGCTTAGAGCTAGGCAAGCTTGATTCTCGGGTTGAGTGGCAAGGGTACAAACCAGTTAGAGGTCTTCGCTATTTTTGGCACTTGGGGCCCGAGTCTATAAAAGGGGCCCAGAGGTTCAGTTCTCAGAGAGCCGATGGAAGCAAGTCTCGTTCCCAGGTGCTAGGTCTGATCCTGGATTGAGTCGCAGACGCATGCCTGCATTATAGCGTAGCCCAAGGCCCAACAGCAGATCCCAGGCTTCACAGCGCCACCTGGCGGTATGGGACACCAGGCTGGTTAGGATCTGGTTGGGAGTTCGTGCTAGTAGCTCAGCTCGTGGCTCGGAGGGGACATCTCTTGATTCGGGATCACATCCCGTAGATGTCATGGTTGGGTGGTGAACAGCCTACTCAGATTCTCACATTTGTTGTGTTCTTGTGTTTGCTTGCAGATCAGAGGTTTCAAGAGTGTTGGGACGTGTCAGTTGGTATCAAAGCCAACTCCTGAGGTAGGAACTTCTGTTGCGAAAATTTTGGACGATTCTTTCTCCAGGTATGCCCTAATTTCGAAATTCGTGTTCAAACCCTACAAGTGTCTGCTGGTTCATCGCTTAAAGGAAGTGTTATTAGATTGGGATAGAAGGAAGGAGAGAGAGAGAGTGCACGGTGGTTTCGTTGCAAGAAGTGACAGGTTGTGAGAGAGGGAGAGAGGTGTAGTTAGGAGGAAGTAGTGGGGTCCAGGTAGAGGCGTCAGAATGGAGTCAGGAGAGAGCGTAAAGTTGGGGCGAACCCAAGGGGATCCCGCATGTCGGCTGGCTGCTCAGGCGTTTTGATGGCAGGTCGAAGGGGAGCGCAGGAAGGTGCGAAACATGATAGGGACAGATCGCAATTTGGGTCAGCTGCTTTTCGGGGGGGCCTGGGGGTTTTAAAAAAGCACCACCCCTCCGTTTTTGGAGGGTGAGCTTTTGGAAAAGCAGGGCTTTACTAAAAGCCTGCTCTCCCGCTATAAGTTCGGCCAAATTGCCTTCTCCCATAGCCTGCAGATTGCGCATGATTCCAGCCCTCTACACCTTCACGCCCGGGAGCCAGAACATTGGTACGGCCTGCTACAGCACTTTGTACGGACAGCCAGGAGCGGAGTTCCAGGTTCCAGAATCTGAGCTGAATCATCAGCTCAACTCAGCCAGCTTACCTTCTTCATCGACCAGCTTTCCCTTCTTCCATCGCCTCCTTCTTGGCCAGTTTCCACTTCGTTTCTACCTCCTAGCTCCGAGGCCACCTGCTTGTTTCTCTTCTCTAGCCTATCTTTTTTTCAGATCAGATTTCAGTCATGGCTGATTCTGTAGACCCTGAGCTTGCGATGGGAGACCAGGATTTGAACTACCATGCGGATGATGACCAGGGTCTCTACGATCATCTGATTACGAAGAAAGCCTTCAGTGAATTCACCACTGCTCTTGATGGAAAGTTTGAGCAGGTTCACACGAATCAAACGGGGTTGACACAGCAACTCCAAGGGATTCAGACTACACTCACACTTTTGACTAGCACTGTTCAGGCGCTCATGCATGTGGATGCCATGGCTTCAGTGTTAGGTTCGAACATCACTCCAGATCCTTTTCCCGGAGATCAGAAGTCTCGTATCAAGGAGGTTGTTGACACTTGGTTGCACAAGTGGCAAGTACACTTCCAGTTTCACCCTTATCCAGATGACAAGAAAATACAGCTTGCAGCCGGGTTTATGTCAAGAAAGGCTTTATTGTGGTGGAAGGAACTCCAACCCAAGCCTGCAACATGGAACGAATTCGAAGGGCTCTTCAGGAAAGAGTTTCTGAAGGAGGAGGAAGATTATGATATCGTAGGCAAGCTCAAAGCCCTCGATATGTCCAAGCTGAATTTGACTTTTGAGGTTTATCTTCAGAGGTTTCGGGATTTGCAGACCAGAGCTACAAAGATGGATCCAGTGACCTTGTTAGGTTTCTTTGTGGATGGTTTGCCTGACTCGTACAAGTTACAGATCAAGAACAACAAGTGTACCACATTGCAAGAGGCCATGAATTACGTGCGTATTTATGATGATACCATGGCCAATGCAAAGGAAACCACAATTGCCGACACGGGTGGGAAGAACAAGCGGAAGTTCTTCTAGTCTACCACTGGTATCGCGGAGACGAAGTCTATAGACAACGCCTCCAAGAAACATTTGATTCAGGCGAAAAATGGTCGTGACCGTTTCCTTCGTACCTTGAAGCTAAAGAAGGAAGGACGTTGCTTATTCAATGAGGAGCGGGGCCACACTAAGAATGATTGTCCTAAGCGCAAGAACCAGAAGCAAGCGCCGGGACAGAAGCTCCAGGCGGGTCCGGGTACCAAAGCCAAGGGAGCTAATTAAGTTGCGATAACAGGTATTTCTGTAAATGTCATTACCTACCCACTTTCTTGTAATTGCACTTTTAATACTTCGTTTTTTGGTTCCCATGATCTTTTCCGAGTTTATGGAGAAGTTAGGGACCAAAGAGTTCATATTCTCTTTGACCCGGGCAGCTCTCACAACTTTGTTAGTTACAAACTTGTGCAGAAGATGGGGCTGTCCACGATACCTAGCTTCCAGGTGGGAAGCACTTTTGGGATCGCAAGATTGAATCCCTTTCTATCCGGATTCAAGAATACACAGCGGCTCTTACGTGCTATGTCATGCACTTGGAGCATGTGGACTTGTTAATCGAATAGAGTGGTTTAAAACCCACGATATTCAGATTGGATGGAAGGAACATACTATTTCTTTTTTGGAAAAGGACACCCAATTTTGTATTTAGTGTGATAACATTCCCTCTTCTCAGGGACCTATTGTATCTGCGATGCAGCTTCGGAATATATATTACACTTCTCATTATGATGTCTATCAGTGTGTTTTGATTCCGCTTTCTTCATTTGTTGTCTTTGTTGGTAACTTAGTAACAAGAATGATTTAAGTGTGTTTGAATACCGTGAATTGAGAACGTTGTTAGATGATTTCATGGATGTATTCCCTGCTCAACTGCCGGAAGGTTTACCTCCAGAACGGGCAGTAGATCATCGCATAGACTTAGTCCCTGGGGCTCAACCTATTTTTTTTTTCCGCAAAAAGTAGTGCTAGTTATATTGCTTGAAAACGAGAGTACAAGAGGGCCTAAAGGCCAGCGGGCTGCAATCACAAAATGGATACAGCCCGTGGTAACAAAATACTAATTACAAGCCTCTCAGGGCATAATCATCAAAGTGTGGACAAACAACCACGGTGGGGGGGAGTAATGCCACTGAAGACTCTGAGCAGAATGCTGGAAGAACAGCTCTCAATGGTCCCAGTCGCGAAGGAAGCGCCGTCTCTTCTTCTTCCCTGCCGGGGACTCCCCCTGAATCTGATCCCACTGACCCTTGAGCGTGTGAATGATCGTGCTCCAAATGTCCGCTAGGGTCTAGGTAGCAGAAGAAGCCTGATCTCCTAAGGTCTGCGCGCATCTGGAAGTCCAGATATGCTAGCCTACAATACTCCCTATGATCTCCCAAACTGGGTGTCGAGTCATCGCTCCTGCATCTGTCTCTGTCAGATGCCAAGGGAAGTTGTCCTCTATCTGGGGAAGAATGACCGTCTACCAGGCGACCCGGGCTCTGGTGGTGCCGGAACCATCTGAGCCAAACCAAAGAAAGTTCCACACCAGTCTCCTCAGCTGGGCTACACACGATCTTGGGGCTCAACCTATTAGTGTTCCACCTTATAGGATGAGCCAGCTTGAGGAGGATGAGTTAGCTTCACAGCTACAGGATTACTTGAATATGGGCTATATTCGCCCAAGTAAATCACCTTGGGGAGCACCTGCTCTCTTAAGAAAGAAGAAAGATTCTACATGGAAAATGTGTATAGATTATAAACGATTGAATAAAGTGACAATTAAAAATCGATACCCTCTACCTCGTTCCGATGATCTAATAGACCGTTTGGCCGGAGCGAAGTATTTCACTAAGATTGATTTGCGAACGCGTTATCACCAAATCCGTATCTATGCTAAACACATAGATAGAACCGCATTCCGAACTAGGTATGGCCACTACGAGTTTCTTGTATTACCTTTTGGTCTGACCAATGCTCCTGCCACCTTCTAGCAAATGATGAAACGATTTGTTCCGAGATTTTTTGGGCAAATTCGTTGTAGTGTTCTTAGATGACATCTCGGTATATAGCCGAACGCTAGAGGATCACATGGGATACCTCCGGATTGTCTTAGTTATTCTAAGACAGCATAAGCTCTATGCCAAGATGAGTAAATGTGACTTCTTTATGAAGGAGATCATTTACTTAGGACACAAGATTTCTTCTGAAGGTATTAGCATTGATCTGGATCGTATCCAGAAGATTTTAGAATGGCCTATCCCTCACACTATGAAACAACTTCGTTCTTTCCTAGGATTTACGGTATTTCTACAGAAGTCTGTGCGTGATTATTCACACATCACGGCACCCCTGACAAACATATTGAAAGGTCGTGGACGCAGGTCTACCCAACCGATCTCTTGGAATGATGCATTGAACAAGGCTTTTGAAACCTTGAAGTTTTTTATCAAGGAAGCACCCGTTCTTGCATTACCCGATCCTACCCGGCCTTATGTTTTAGAGGCCGATGTGAGTGATTTTGCGATCGGGGCAGCCTTATTCCAAGAGGGTAGACCTGTAGCTTTTCAAAGTAAGAAGCTAGACGACACCCAATATCGTTGGCCCACACTAGAAAAAGAACTCTATGCAGTAGTGTATGCCCTGAAGGTTTGGAGATACTACTTGTATGGTTCGAAGTTTCTTGTATTGACCGATCATCAGTCAATCAAGTATGTGTGTGATGGGTCTTGATTTGAGGGGACGGAAAGCTAGATGGGCAGAATTAATGCAAGATTTTGATTTTGAAATATGTTATCGCAAGGGTTCGTTGAATAGTGTAGTGGATGCCTTAAGTCGAGTCAAGTTTGTAAATGCTATGTCATTTACGGAAATATCCTCAGACCTATTTCAATCCTTGAGAGAGCTTTGCGCAACTGATAGTCATTTCAGTTCTTATTGGCAGAAAGTCCAGGATGGGAGCTCCATGGTTGACCAGGACTCAAGGATTGTGCCTCCTACGATACAGGCGGCGGGAGGTCAGTGGATGATTAGGAACAGCTTGCTGTTCTGGAATGGAAAGATTTGTGTGCCAGATGTTCTGGAACTTCGATCCAAGATTCTCTGGGAGTGTCATGATGCTCCTAGTGCTAGACATCCGAGTATACATCGGACTTTGTCTCTTGTGAAGCATACCTTTTATTGGCCTAAGATGCGTGCATTTATTGAAAACTATGTGGTAGGTTGTTGCGTTTGTCAGGTTACTAAGGCAAAACGCCTTAGAAGCACGGGTTTATTACAACCATTGCAGATTCCAGGTAATAAATGGGAAAGTATTTCCATGGATTTTATTACTGGTTTGCCTCGAACGCGCAAGGGTCATGACTCCATTTGAGTCATCGTTGACCGTCTGACAAAAATGGCTAGATTCTTACCTACTAGAACAACTATTTTAGCTGTTCAGCTGGCTCACGAGTTTGTGAACCACTTGTTTAAGCTGTATGGTTTGCCCTCTGACATAGTCAGTGACAGGGACTCGAAGTTTACAAGTAACTTTTAGACACTTGTTTTTGAGAAGTTAGAAACTCCTCTAAGTATGAGTTCCTCAGATCATGCACAAACTGATGGTAGTATAAAGAAGGTCAACCAATTGGTTGAAGATATGCTTCACGCATATGTTTCTAAGAGACAGTCTTCATGGGAGGATTATCTACCTATGATAGAATTTGCTTATAACAGTGCAAAGCATTCGAGTACAGATTACAGTCCTTTTATGCTTATGTACGGGTTTCAACCTAAGTCACCAGTTATGGTTGGGTTAAAGGGAATCCAAAATGATGCGGCAAAGACCTTCTTGCTAGACATGCAGGAAATGTTGCAGTTTGCCAAGGAGTCTATTAGAAGTGCCCAAGATCGGGACAGATTTTATGCTAATAGACATCGTTCACCTAGAGAGTTCTTGAAGGAACGATGGTATATTTGAGAATTCCCAAGGAATCCAACAGCCTAAGTACTGATTTGGTTCCGAAGTTATCCCCCAGATACTGTGGTCCATTCAAGGTTATTAAAAGAATTGGACCAGTTGCATATCGACTAGAATTGCCTCCTGATGTTAAAGTACATCCAGTCTTTCATGTCAGCAAACTGAAAGAAGTATTGGGTGCGGATGATCAACTTGTTTCTCCTCAAGAAATAACAGAAGTTACCGATTTGACTTTTATTCCACACGAACCTAAGTGTATTCTTAAATTTCGTGAAAGACAGATTCGTAATAGAACTATCACGAAATACAAGATCAAGTGGAAGGATCGTGTTGAGGAGGATGCAACATGGGAGACATTACAGAACCTCCAGAGAACATTCCCTGGTTTTTTAGCGAACTCAGGAGTGAGTTCTTAGAGGAGGGGAAGTATGTCATGTGCACGGATTAGTATCCGAGGTGCACTGGGTACACAAGACTAGCTCAGGTAGCCTAGGGAGGCTTAGAGCTAGGCAGGCTTGATTCTCGGGTTGAGTGACAAGGGTACAAACTAGTTAGAGGTCTTCGCTATTTTTGGCGCTTGGGGCCCGAGTCTATAAAAGGGGCCCAGAGGTTCAGTTCTCAGAGAGCCGATGGGAGCAAGTCTCGTTCCCAGGTGCTAGGTTTGATCCTAGATTGAGTCGCAGACGCGCGCCTGCATCATAGCGTAGCCCAAGGCCCAGCAGCAGATCCCAAGCTTCACAGCGCCACCTGGTAGGTTGGTTAGGATCTGGTTGGGAGTTCGTGCCAATAGCTCAGCTCGTGGCTCGGAGGGGACATCTCTTGATTCGGGATCGCATCCCGTAGATGTCATGGTTGGGTGGTCAGCAACCTTCTCAGATTCTTCACGTTTGTTGTGTTCAGATCAAAGGTTTCAGGAGTGCTGGGACGTGTCAACCCAGCTTCATCATTTGGCCAAATAGGAGTTGAGTGTGAGGGCAAGCGATGAGGCTGAGTGTCAGAGAGAGATTAAGGGTCGAGTAGTGAGGCTGAGGACTATTGAGGTGAGATGAGTAGGTGAGGACGAGCTGAAAGGGGTGAGAGAGCAGCTGAGGGCGAGGCTGAGCGGATGAGGCGAGAGAGAGAGAGAGAGAGAGAGAGAGAGAGAGAGAGAGAGATTAACGTCCACAGAAGGCCTCACGGGCCTATGGGACAAAGTGACACCAAAGAGAAAAACTCATACAAGCCACAAGGGGCTGAGGCAAAGGGTGCGCTAAGACCCTTTGCTAAGTACTATGCTGAATAAAAAGAGCTCAATGGCTCAAGCAAAAACAAGTACAAAAAATATCATATCATGTGCTATCTGCTATCAGGAGCAGGGTGAGAACTGGAACTGGAACTGGAAACTCAGAAACCAAAACCCGACACTGTGGTAAATGTGAGAGAGAGAGAGAGAGAGAGTGCTTGAGGTACGAACGTGGAGAGTTGGGGGATAAGATCAGAGATCACATTAAAAAGTAATACAGACACGATCATTGCCTCCAATGAGTGGAAGTCCATTCACCATCTTTGTCTTCTGCATCTCAGAGTCAAGGTGCGCCAGTTAAAAGGCCAATATACGAAGAGTCCTTCGCCAAGTCAAAGAGTAAATACGGAAACAATGGTGCAAGAGTGCCCCAACTGAAAAAAGGCAGCTTTTTCTTTGTTGGATCGATATGAAAGAATGAGACTGAATTCATTTCAATCTGTGGAAAAATAGTGAGAAAGACCCTAGAAAGCATCATGAGACCACGTTTGGAAACGGTTATTGCCGAGACAGGTGATTTTGTTTTCCCTGATGGCCAAAGTGATCTTCCGCAGTTGTAGATTCATGTCAACGATGTGCTCATAACGGTGATAAAAGGGGGGGTCCGATGTTCTGGACGGGCAAAAGTCACATGAACAAAGCCGTCGAGCAAATGAGTTAGCTTACAGTTGCAATCCACTGCCACGCACGTTCTGCTGCAAGCTGCCTGTCCGTCCAGAAAAGCAAAGTCAACAAAGTGTGCGAGGCAGCACGATCGCATGCATGCTATTTCAAAAGCGCGTGGCAGATTTACAACATTCTTTGGAGCAAGCTGACTAGGTGAAGATGAAAACCTGATGTTGATCTTTGCGACTGCTGCCTTGAGCTTGCGAGAGAGACAATGTCAGAGGCAGCAGAAGCAACACTCTAACAAGGCTGGCCATAGAAGAACCTTGGCGTCCTGGGCTTCCTAAGAGTGCATTCCCTGAACGAGTAGCCTGACCCGTCTACGACGGGTTGGAGACCCGCTCTGCTGGGTCTCAAGGTGGGATCTTTAATTTCAAAAGAGAAATTCTGAAGTTCCAACACTGGAACCGCTTGGCTTGGCTCACTTAGTGTAATTTTGTCCAACAGCTTTCCTAAAACCCCCTCTCTGCTTTCATACATAAAATTTTGCAAGATTAAGTGCATAAAATTCATGAATTTGTTTGAATTAAACATGTTTGTATGCATATCTTCTCTCTGCTTTCATACATGGAATTTTGCAAGATTACGTGCGTAATGCATTGTATGCCAATGTAGTGCTAGATTGCAACACAATCAATTTTGGTTTATGGGATACATTAGTTTCAGTGTAAATAAATAAAATTCATGAATTTATTTGAATTAAACACGTTTGTATGCATATCCTCTCTTTGCTTTCATACATGGAACTTTGCAAGATTACGTGTGTAATGCATTGTATGCCAATGTAGTGCTAGATTGCAACACAATGAATGTTGGTTTATGGGATACATTAGTTTAAGTATAAATAAATAAAATTCATGAATTCGTTTGTATTAAACATGTTTGTATGCATATCCCCTCTTTGCTTTCATATATGGAATTTTGCAAGATTATGTGCGTAATGCATTGTATGCCAATGTAGTGCTAGATTGTAACGCAATCAATCTTGGTCTATAGAATTCATGATTTTTTTTGAAATAAACGTGTTTGAGTATAAATAAATAGAATTTATGAATTTGTTTGAGTATAAACGTATATGTGCATGCTTCAATAAACACAACAAAATAAGATTTACTTAAAATTAGCATACCTAACAAAATATACGCTCTATAAAAGAGTACTACAAAATCTTACAAATTCATATATCTACATACAGAGTGTCTATATCAGCTCCCCTAAGAAAATAGACTACGTCTATGTCCCACCCCACGCACCACCACACGTGCGCGGCGTCGACCTACGCAAGGCAAAAAGATCATTTAAGAATTATAATCATTAAATCAAAGAAAATTTAGAATTGTGTCTTAATAATACTCCACATTAATTAGAATACTTACGCTGGCGCACAGGAGTGTGTATGTGGTACATAAATGCATATACAAAGTCTCCGTTCGCCCCTCGATAAAATACATCTGTTCCCATCGGCTCCAGGTACCCAATGAAGCGCACATAGATGGTCTGGGGACTATTATTCCCAGCAAGACGCTGAGAACTCACGGCAAAATATCCAAGATTGAGACGTTCCACCCCATCATACGCTGGACCGAGGAGATTCATTGCAAAACTTGAGTCGGGAACCGCCCTAAAGGAAAACAATATCATGTTTATTCACTTATATATGTAACCTAAGTAGCTTTCACCTATATGAAAAAAATTTAAAAAATATATATATATATATATATATATAGGTATCTACCCAATAAAGCTCTCCAATTCCAAGATGTCAACCAATAGCTGGGCGCGCACCCCAGCTCTCCAACCATCGGGATCTGTATATTCCTAAAGGTAAATGACTATACTATTAAATAAGTCAACTTAGCAACTGACTACTACACAATTATGTACCTGCTACCTGTACAGTTGTCTCGGTGGTGAATGTAAATGACGCTGCCATCCTATCATATCATATTACAATAACAATACATATCATATTACAGTAACAATAGATGTGTCAACGTAAATATAGAGAAGAAATTAAAAGGCTTCACCAAGCCACAAATTAAAAAGAAAATTAGTTATAGTACATTTGATAATCCATAATTTGAAGAAAAAATAACAATGTGTGAACCCATAAAACTCACAAAAATCATACATTGTCAAAATTCTGGAGACGACATTGTTTGAATGGAATATGGAATGAGCTCATGAAAATTATACAAAAATAGTCATCACCAATTTTTAATCCACACTTCAAAGGCTTACAATTGATAGACCTTTGATCGCCTAAAAGAACACAACGATACAAAAAAGACTGTGAAAATTTGTCACCCACCAAAGTCTGAAGAGGCTTTCAAAGAGCATTGGCATACTGCTAGGTTCTTCTTGATGCCAATTGTAAAACCTCTTTGTATACAACATTTGTGGTACAACTCATTTCAGCATCCTCATCACTAACCCGATCCACACTCTCTGGAAGGAATACTTTGACTGCATTTGATGATCGGACACGCGAGAAAGCCACGTATAATTGCCCGTGACTAAACACCGGTGTCGCCAAGTATAAGCCTAGGATAGACATTGTTTGGCCCTGTGCCTTGTTTATCGTCATGCCAAATGCTAGCCGAACAGGAAATTGCCTTCTTCTCATATTGAATGGAAGTTTCAAGTTACTGGGAATGAAAGTTACTCTTGGAATGAACATCCTATCTCCAGCATTGGTACCAGTGATAATCTCAACTTCCAATACCTTCGTGTGGAACTCTTTGCATATCAGCCGAGTCCCATTGCATAATCCCTGTCGAGGATTTAGATTGCGCAACAAAATGAGGGGAGCATTTTGTTTCAAAACCAGCCGATGAGGTGGGTATCCACCACCAAGATCGAGCGTGTTAAGATACTCTACTGCATACAAAAAAGAATCTCCACATGAGCTCTCTACTGAGTCTGCACTTAGATACTCCTTTTCCTCGCCGGGCATTGCCTTTAGTGCAGTAGCATTGACTGCATCAACTTCAAGGTTTCGAGGTGCGAGAATAGCGCGGTCTCGAAAATACGATGCATAATCCACAACCCTTGCAAGTCCTGTATACACCCACTCAATCAGACCTTCCATAGAGTTTGTCCTTAAAAGCATCTTTGATGGGATTGCAACAGTGTCTTCTCTTATATGCCTGCTAGTTCCATTTCCAATATCTAACACCCATTGTATGAATTCCTGCTCTATTGAATTATCACCTTCCTGAATAACCCGCATATTCTGTACCAGCTTCAATACCTTGATGCATCTCCAAATCCTTGAGTGGCACAATGTAGAATTGACAATATCTTCTCGTCTTACCTTGGGAATAACTGGCAAGACCTGCCTAAAATCCCCCCCTAACAACACCACCTTTCCACCAAACAGTTGGTCATTTGACATGATATCTTGCAGCGTCCTATCCAGTGCCTCAAATGCGAATCGATGAGTCATAGGTGCCTCATCCCATATTATCAACTTTGCTATCTTCAGAACATCTGCAAGATGACTGTTAACCTTTATATTGCAACTGCTGGTGGCATCCAAATCCAGTGGTATCTTGAACCGCGAGTGTGCTGTGCGTCCATTACTTAGTAACAACGCTGCAATCCCAGAAGAAGCGCATGCTAAAGCGACATGCCCCTCCCCACGCAACCTAGAAAGCAAACAATTGTATAGGAAAGTCTTTCCAGATCCTCCTGGACCATCAAGAAAAAATATCGCACCAACATTTGCATAGACCGCTGTCAGAATCTGATCGAAGGCAGTCCGCTGGCAATGATTTAAGGTACTTTCCATCTGTTGACCAAGTCGTGCCTCACTCTCAAAATCAAACATTCTTTCTTCTTGCAATAGAGCATTTGTAGCTGCCAATACACATGATCTATCCAAGGTAGGCAATCCATCAAACTCTACCAACCTTCTCCCATGTTGTTGGAGAATATGCTCCAAGTGCCATAGAGCCTCCTTCCGTGCCAATCCACGACGGTCAACCATACTTGATTCGAATGCATGGAAGAAATCATCCGATAGATCGTCTGAGAATCTTTCCCACAAAATTCCTGGAGATGTTGGCTCACAAAAAATCAAAATTGCAACAAAAAGGTGCCTCAACTGTGTGCTATTTTGATGTAAAACGGCCTCTTGCATGCAGATAAACCATTCCTCATCACTTTCCAATAACCCTCTAGCTATACATGCTGCCTTGAAAGTAGGGTAAACTTGCCCATCAAAAGTGCGCAAGTCATCAAAACACTTACAACCCTTGCAAACGTTAAGTAGCATACGCATGAAATATAATTCACCAGCAGATGGAGAAATGTTATACATCCGACCAATGCTATTGCCCTGCCTTCTTCTAGACCACTTTTTATTGGATTTGTTCCAAACCATCTCGCATGGAAAGTCACTGTAAAGCAAATTATCTGCATCATGTTGCAATCGGTTGTAAGTGAACCATTCCGTGAGGCTGGTCTTTCTGTTCTGTTCCCTATCGACCACATTGTGCAAATCATCATCATCTCTGAATATCACATTATTCAACATCGGAAGATGGACTTGCAACCTTTGTACATCTGGCTTTTCATCATGCATATCATACTCATAAATGCGCCAGCATGCTTCTGATGCTGATACATAACGTGAATCTAGGTAATAGTTTATCTCATCAATTCCACAATCAACTGGGTTGTGTAGTTGTCCTTGTCCTTCCACACGATTTATCTGCATCCTGACGGTTGCTCTGTCATGTCCCTTATACACGTATTTATATAAATACTTGACTGCAGTAATTGTGGAACAAATTTCAACGTTGATATGTGCCTTGTACTTCATAGAGAGGAAAGGATTGAATGGCACAATCCAACGATTATCCACTATACCCTCTTTCACCCGTATCTTTCTACCATCATCTCGACGCATGTAGATAGGGTAACCATCGTTACCCACCACAGTAGACTGAGAGAAGGGACGTGGATAGTGACGACTACATTTGCCATCAAACATGCAAGGAGCAGAGACATTAAGTACACCACATGGGCCATGAACATTGCATTGTGCAATAATCTCATGCAACTCAGGGAAAAGGGTTTTATCTGGAACTTCTGCACATACCAATTGATCATAGTGACCAACCTGAGTAGGTTTGAATGCACCTTCCAAAATCAATAGTATGTGTGAGTGCGGAAGACCTCTCTTTTGAAACTCAATCACACATACGTACCCAGCAACTTTTCCAAACAAATCATGCTTTATAATCGACTGCATCAGATCCTTGTGTTTTTGATAAAATACACGGGTTGTCAAATCCGGGCGATCTTGTGCTCTTTGACCTGGCAATAATCCTTCAGATATTTCTGACCATTTTGGGTTGCAGGTGAAGGTAATAAACAAATCTGGTTTACCCTTTTTTCTCACAATTGCCATAGCATCCTGGTATAACTGGCACATATACTGCGGTCCTCCTGTAAAAGAGGATGGCAACACAACTCTACGTCCGACAGCATTGCCCAATACATTATGGACCGCATCAGTTGCGTTTAGCATGTCCATCAATCCTTGATAAACTTCTGCACGTAAAGAAGATTGATTGTTACGTATCCACACCAATTTGGACTCTTCCATACTACTATATGCATCAACAATATATTGTTGCAATAATCTCCCCCCTTGTAGAAGGCACGCACTTGTATCAGGCCTTACCTGCAGACGGTACGCATAATACTGTCTTTGTGTCACACAATTTTTCCTTTGTACATCATGTAATGATACGTGAGTAGGAACATCTCTATAAGGAATATATAAATGCCATCCATCCTCCCCTCGGGGAAATAGAAGAACATACATGAGAGACATGTATGATCGATGCAAATTTGATATTCTGGTTATCAATCCATTGCGTCTTAAAAACTGGATGTCTCGATTCCCAACATCAGAATCATCCCCTTGCCCTGGCATGATAGCGGCAACCTCGCTAGCTATTGGGACCAAGTACTGTCTTGAGGTTGACCGGCTCTCACAAATTACCATCTTCAAGTTTGCATGTGGATTTCTTCTCAATACTTCCCCCACAGCAACCAGTGCATTGGCATACGGATTGCATTCATGCATCATCCTTTGCAACAATTCCAAAATGCCAAGATTCAAACCAGGCATCCCATCCAAACGGTTTTGCAACTCATGATCTGTATCATGGACATATAATTGTGCAAACCGTGGAAGCTCCTATCTAGACTCATCAGGTAGCAAACTCCCGACACGATGGTACACTGTGCCGTGAATCCAAAAATTATGTATACCCCTATTCCCAGAAAACATTTGATCAACTTGGGCTCCCAATGAGGCAAACGCCATGACACTATTATAGGCTCTTATATTATCCTTAAATGATCTGCTTCTAGCATCACTTCCATGAAGTAGAACTTTTAAAATCTCTGGTGGATCTTCCAATGGCAACAATGACACACGGCCAACTTTACAACAATACTTTCCCACAACCCGATGCATACTTCTGGTCTCTTGCTTCCACAATTGAGCATGACAAAAACTGCATATGCAATCCATACCTCCAAGTGAATGAACAACAGGACTATTGAAAACCAATGGATACAAAGATGGGTGCCCTATGTCATCCCCTAATGGAAATCGATGCAGGATAGATAGGATCCCCCTAGACCCTAAACATGCATTCCTATTGCTGCAAACAACATGCTCTCGTGCCCTTGACTGCCCATAATCTCTAACTGCATCCAATTGAATTGTTGTACCTATTACTGGAGCATCTATTGTATTTCTTCCCCCAACAACACAATGCTGCACATTCGGTGCACCATCGGGGCAAAAAGTAGATTCTGCTGGCTCTAGAAAGTGAGAATCCATGCTTGCATGTGGCTGCACTCTCACACTTCTAATTGCAGTACAAAAAACATTCCCTTCTCTAAGACTATCAGCAAACTCCGTACTCATACATTCCATAGTTGTACTTGTACCTTGCTTTTTGAGCATTGTTCTCTGCCTAGCAACATTGCGACGTGCCTTACGTGTTGAATGCAATAAACTTCTCTTATCAAGAGAAGTTAAATTATCTACATTCCATTGTACATCATTATGTCCCTGCATTTGATTATGTTGTCTGCAATGAACAACCTCTACAATTGGCTCCATGTGTCTAAAACCTTGTTTTTTCAACATTGTTCTCTGTCTGGCAATACTGCGACGTGCCGTGCGTGTTGAATCCCATAATTTTCTCCTATGACAACTTGTTTCTTTTGCCATTGTCTGTTTATGAACAGAACTATATATATCTTATTCTCTCTCTCTCTCTCTCTCTCTCTCTCTCTCTCTCTCTCTCTCTATATATATATATATATATATATATATATATAAGGTTTGGGATTTATGGCATATAAGGCAAAGGATTAAATGGTCAATCAAATAAATGGAGTGTACATGGACTCATTTGGTAGAAGTAATGATGCATGCCAAATGGAGTCAACTAATAGAAATATTCATGCATGCTAAATGGAATGCTTGACAATGCAAAATGCAAAAATAGCCTATAACTTCCTATTGTAATTTCGTAGCATGAAGCTTTCACCTTTTCGCTTAAGATATGCATCCATGAAACATATGTAGGTGTAAATGCTTTGTGGGTATGAGTGCATGCACATGAGTGCATAATTGCATGCATATATGTGTAAATTCATGCAAACATATGTATGGAAAGACTCAATGCCATGTATGTAGATGCAACCTAAAGAATATGATGATCAGACATTCTTGTAACATGTATTCTAGTAAATACAAAGATTGGGAACTAAGATGAACAACATAAGGGTGTGAGTACATGAACATGAGCGATATATGTAGGTAAGTTGTGTGTATGTATGTATCTACATGCATGACATACGCTAATATCATAATTAAATATGTACTCAAAAAGAGAGCACATTAAATAAATGTATCTGAAGGACTTAGGATCATTCAAGGTTACTCACATATATTTCACTCATCAATCTTTCTTCCTTACCTTCCATGACATATAACGATACTCCATCAATTGTAGCTCAAATAAAGATAAGAAAGCTCAAAAAAATTTATTATTGCAATTGAAAACCAAATACAGAAGTTTTGTCTGGTAGGCACAAAAGGCTATCCTACTAAATAACTTAAGATTGACCCTTGTATGCAAATAACATAGAAGAACTTTGCGATCCTTTACAAAAAGCAATATAGCAGTCCCAAAACCATCTCAATTTTCATGAGCTGTAATGCGCTCCAACTTACGGCTCATCCTTGTCATCAAGGCTGTTAGCCTCTTCAAACCAATTTTGAATGTTGACACCTCGGTGCACAACAGATCAACTTGCTCTTTTAGCTTGTCAACTTGCAACCTACATCCTCTATCACATACTACTGAGCCTTCTTCACCCCCCCCTAAAAGTTGTCGTACATACTGGTTCGTGTCATTTACATTATTCTCAATATGAGCAATCCTCTCAATGAGAGTTTCAGAGGATGCACCCCTACCCTCTGTTACCACTCCATCATTTTCAGGATGGACTTCTCTCCATAAGGATGTTAGATATCTTGTATTCATAGCATTCACATCACCATTATGCTCGCATACATTTTGAATGGACTTCAAAGGACGCGTAATAGAGAGACCATATTGCCTTGAAGATGACAGACACTTCCTTGCATACTTTTTTGCACGGGTGGAAGGTCCCTCCCCTCTAAGACGTTTCATTATAGCAAAAGTGCGATGTTCATGGATGGACTTAATAGTAACACCATTTTGTTTGGCGAAGCACTTAGCTGTCTGATTTGTCCCACCAGTGGAAGCCCTCGCTCTTGCTGCTCGTTTCATTGCACGAAGGCTTCGTCGTTCATGAAAAGATGACACGACAATGTCAGAAATCGTAGAACTCTCTGCCCTTGCAACTTGTTGCATTTCACACACACTTCGTCGTTCACAAAAGGACGGCACCACAATGCCAGAAATTTCCTCTTCAATGTGGGGAACAATGGCAGAAGTCATCCTTGCAAACTGCGGCCGAAACAAAATAGAAACACATTTTTAGGGATGTATATTGACTCAGTTGTCAAACTGCATTAGACTCAAGGCTTTAAAGATTGAGACAAATCCTATACATCTATCAAAGCCTCCTACATTGAATCCTTAATTGACGCTGAACTCCCTATTGAAGAAGGGCATCTCCTTTAAGCTATGATGCAAGCTACACCATTTTGCAAACGCTTCTTCTACCTCCCATCCTCATCTACAGGGACATTCCCAAGGTCTACATGCCCCCCAACAACGTCCTTCTCGCTCTCACCCCTCCCGACATCTCATTTGGCAACCCAAACCTGCTCTTTGAGCAACATCATGGCTTTCTCATCAACAGCCACAAACAAACTTTTCAACCCTACTACCTTCCCCACGAATCATCATGCACCAAGTCTAATTACCAACACTGCATAAAATTTATGGAACGCCCACCACCATTGGCTTTGGACACATTTCTATCTATTCCTAGACATCTATCAAAGTCTCCTATATTGGATGCTTAATTAATGCTGAACTCCTTGTTGAAGAATCTTCATCTCCTTTAAGCTATGATGCAAGCTATATTGATTTACAAATGCTTCTTCTACCTCCCATACTCATCTACAGGGACATTCCCAAGGTCTATATGCCCTGAACAATGTCCTTCTCCCTCTCAATCCTACAACCCACACCTGCTCTCTAAGCTACATCATGCCTTTCTCATCAACGGCCACAAACAAACTTTTCAACCCTACTACCTTCCCCATGAATCATCCCTCCCCCCCCTCCTCTCCCCCCAAAATAAATGCTTCTCTTTTTGCTTTCTCCTTGTGGTGCAACTACTGTTGAACTCTCCATCACCTCTACTCACCATCACCTCTCTCTCTCTCTCTCTCTCTCTCTCTCTCTCTCTCTCTCTCTCTCTCTCTCTCTCTCTCTCTCTCTCTTCCCTCCCGCATCTCTATATATTATTATAACGAACAACTATGTGTGTGTGTGCCTATGTGTCTGCATATGTCATGGTGTGTCTACACATATATGTGTGTTGGGCCTTTGGGCATGCTTTAGTGTGCACATGGGGTCTATTAGGTGTCTCTCTCTCTCTCAAGGAATATACCTTATTATTTCTTACCATTAGCCCCTAACCTATTGCCCTCCATTATAACACATTCTCAATGACGGTTTGCCCTTATAAAGTATAGAAAATGTGGATCATTATTGCCCATTTCATGCATTTTTTTAAAGAATCTATGGCAATATGTCAAACATACATCCCTCCCCCCCCCCCCTCTCCCCCCGAAATAAATGCTTCTCAACTATGTGTGTGTGTGCCTATGTTTCCGCATATGTCATGGTGTGTCTACACATATATGTGTGTTGGGCCTTTGGGCATATTTTAGTGTGCACATGGGGTCTATGATGTGTGTGTGTGTCTCTCTCTCTCTCATCCCTCCCGCGTCTCTATATATTATTATAATGTTAGAAAAATAAGTTGGGCATGATCAACTATGTGTGTGTGTGCCTATGTGTCCACATATGTCATGGTGTGTCTACACATATATTTGTGTTGGGCTAGAAATTTCCTCTTTAGTGTGGGGAACAATGGCAGAAGTCATCCTTGCAAACTGCGGCCGAAACAAAATAGAAACACATTTTTAGGGATGTATATTGACTCAGTTGTCAAACTGCATTAGACTCAAGGCTTTAAAGATTGAGACAAATCCTATACATCTATCAAAGCCTCTCACATTGGATCCTTAATTGATGCTGAACTCCCTATTGAAGAAGGGCATCTCCTTTAAGCTATGATGCAAGCTACACCATTTTGCAAACGCTTCTTCTACCTCCCATCCTCATCTATAGGGACATTCCCAAGGTCTACATGCCCCCCAACAATGTCCTTCTCCCTCTCACCCCTCCCGACATCCCATTTGGCAACCCAAACCTGCTCTTTGAGCAACATCATGGCTTTCTCATCAACGGCCACAAACAAACTTTTCAACCCTACTACCTTCCCCACGAATCATCATGCACCAAGTCTAATTACCAACACTGCCTAAAATTTATGGAACGCCCACCACCATTGGCTTTGGACACATTTCTATCTATTCCTAGACATCTATCAAAGTCTCCTATATTGGATGCTTAATTAATGCTGAACTCCCTGTTGAAGAATCTTCATCTCCTTTAAGCTATAATGCAAGCTATATTGATTTACAAACGCTTCTTCTACCTCCCATACTCATCCACAGGGACATTCCCAAGGTCTATATGCCCCGAACAATGTCCTTCTCCCTCTCAATCCTACAACCCAAACCTGCTCTCTAAGCTACATCATGCCTTTCTCATCAATGGCCACAAACAAACTTTTCAACCCTACTACCTTCCCCACGAATCATCCCTCCCCCCCCTCCTCTCCCCCCGAAATAAATGCTTCTCTTTTTGTTTTGTCCTTGTGGTGCAACTACTCTCGAACTCTCCATCACCTCTACTCACCCCTTCTTGCCCGTATGGGATTTACTACCTCAAGGAATATACATTATTATTTCTCACCATTAGCCCCTAACCTATTGCCCTACATTATAACACATTCTCAATGAAGGTTTGTCCTTATAAAGTATAAGAAATGTCGATCATTATTGCCCATTTCATGCATTTTTTTAAAGATATGGCAATATGTCAAACATACATCCCTCCCCCCCCTCTCCCCCCGAAAATCTAGAGACCATGCTAAAAAAAAGACGTTAAAAATATTAGTATCTAAAAATGCCATAAATGTTTTTGTTTTAAAAACATATTAAAGTCTAAATCTCTCCCTCTCTCTCTCTCTCCACATTCAAGAACATGTCCACATAGTAATGTTTTCATAAGATGTTTTCAAAACAATAAAAACATGTTCTTGAATGTGGAGAGAGAGAGAGAGAGAGAGAGAGAGAGAGAGAGAGAGAGAGAGCATGCTAAAAGAAAGACTATGCCTTGTTCCCAAGGAGAGCTCGATCAATTCCGTCCGCTCGAGGCAAGATTCCGTCTGCTGGAGGGAGAGCTGGCACTTCAACTGGGCAGCTGTCAATAAAACATGTTTTCATAACATTAAAAAAATAAAAATTATTATTGAAGCAAATTAAAAACATGGGGTCTATGGTTTTTAATGTCTTAGCAGAGCCTGCTAAGGCATGCTCTGCTAAGACGTAAAAAATATTAGTATCTAAAAATGCCTTAGCATGCTCTCTCTCTCTCTCTCTATCTCTCTCTCTCCACATTCAAGACATGTTTATGGTATGTTTATAGTACGTTAAAAATATTAGTATCAAAAAATGCCATAAATGTTTTTGTTTTAAAAACGTATTAAAATCTAAATCTCTCTCTCTCTCTCTCCACATTCAAGAACATGTTCACGTATTAATGTTTTCAAAAGATGTTTGCAAAACAATAAAAATATGTTCTTGAATGTGGGAACATGTGAATGTGGGGACATGTTCTTGAATGTGGAGAGAGAGAGAGAGAAACATGTTGAAACATTATTAGTATTAATTATTATTATCAAATTGATTCATTAAAAACATCTTTAAAAATAGTATCTTAAAAACATAATAAATTTCTCTTTTAGATTAAAAATAGTATCTTAAAACCATACTATAATTATATTTAAAATAATTATAAAAATATATTATTAAAACGTTGAAAATAGTATCTAAAAATGCCATAAATGTTTCTAACATGGTAAAATCTTATAAAAATATATGATTAAAATCATCTTGAAACATGTTTTCAAAACATTAGAAATATTAATTGCTTCATTAAAAACATCTTAAAAATTAGTATCTTAAAAACATACTATAATATTATTATGTTAAATGATTATGGAACTAATATGATCATAAAATATATTTAAAAATTTTATAAAAATATATTATTAAAGCATTAAAAATATTAGTATCTAAAAAGTGCCATAAATGTTTTAACATGCTAAAAAATGCTATTAAAACGTTAAATATATTAAAATCTCTCTCTCTCTCTCTCTCTGTTTCACTCTCTCTCTCTCTCTCTCTCACTCTCTGTGTTTTTATCCCTCTCTCTCTCTCTCTCTACATTTTTATCCCTATCTCTCTCTCTACGTTTTTATCCCTATCCCTATCTCTCTCTCTCTCTACATTTTTCTCTAGGGATAAAAACGGAGAGAGAGAGAGTAAAACGTAGAGATCTCTCTCTCTCTCTACGTTTTTATCCCTATCTCTCTCTCTCTACGTTTTGCTCTAGGTATAAAAACGTAGAGAGAGAGAGCAAAACGTAGAGAGACGTAGAGAGAGAGAGAGATAGGGATAGGGATAAAAACGTAGAGAGTGAGAGAGAGAGAGAGTTTTTATCCTTAAAAATTATCCTAAAAACGTAGAGAGAGAGAGAGGGATAATTTTTTTAGGATAAAAACGTAGAGAGTAAGAGAGAGAGAGAGAGAGCATGCACTGATGTAAAAAGAAAGACTATACCTTTTTTCCAATGGAACATAGGAGAGCTTGATTGATTCCGTCTGCTCCAACCAAGATTCCGTCTGTCAAGATGTCATGAGACTCCAGAAATCTGTCAGGCGCGTGTCGGAAGAACAGAGGGCAGGTAGGTGTCGGAAGAACAGAGGTGGCGCGCGTGTTGTCAGGCGCAAGGTGAAACGAAGGGGAGGCGAATCGGAGTTAGAACGGAGGGGAGGCGGGAGTCGGAACGGCCATGGATGGAGTCAGATGGAAAATGTGGAGGAGGTTGGAGCACGGGCGGCGAAAGTGGAGGAGGTTGGAGTGAGAGGCGACTCTGGAGAGAAGGCAGGTGCCCAGGTGGGTTGGCGCGCCGCGCAGTCGTTCAAAAACCCGCCGCCATGCATTTACAGCACAGTGCACCTGCAACAGCCGCCAACCTCGGGTCCTCATGAATGATACCACGCAGCCAGCTCACGCACTGCCTCTGATCCGTGCACCCTCTGTGCACTGCCTCCACGATGTCTCTCTGCTCCCACGCTGGGCCACGCCATGTGGCAACTCGGAGCCTCCCTATCCTCCACGCCGCCATCCCACCTGGTGTTGCTCTCGAAGTTCACGTCATGCCCCCACTCTGGTCTGCGCAGTGTCTAGCAGTCTGCCTCTGCCGCGCCATGTCTGGCAGCCCCGCCTCCATAAATGCTCCCATGGCCCAGTCTGCTGCGAGGCTGCCCGCCACATTCTCCATGGATTTCGCCAGCTACCGCCAAGTGGCCCTCTACTACGGTTGTGATGCCACATGGGAGCGTCTGCTTCCGCCCCACCTTCTGCCACATGGCAATGGAATCCTGTACCCCGCGCTCTCGCTCGTGCGAGCATATCGCGTGCTTCTACGTGGCAGTTTCGCCGCCTTCTTTACTCGCGTCTGAACTCGAGTACTGTGCATCTTCTGTCCGCATTGGGACTGCGTGCACCGTTACAGTGAGGCAGCCCATTGCGCATTTACTGCACCTCGCGGCCCCTTCGCTGACGTGGCCTCGACGCTGCCTCAAACTCCCACCCTTGCATGACATGTGGCATTCACCACTCGCCGCATGTCCTTGTTGGCACGTGTCTGCCATTGCGCCCCCCCGAAACCCGCGAACTGTGCAACTGTCTGTCCCTCCCCCCGAAACCCACGAACTGTGCAACTGTCTGTCCCTCTGTCCCGCTGTCCCGTGAACTGTGCAACTGTCTGTCCCTGTCCGTGTCCCGCTGTCTGTCCCTGTCCCCTGTCCCGCTATCCTCCTTCCTCCTCCCCAAACCTCCCTCCTCCTCCCCCGAACCTACCTCTTGCTTCCCCGAACCTCTATGGCAGGTCTGGTAAACCCCGCCTTAAGAGATGTAAGAGATGTCTTTGACAAGCTAGCAATCCTTCCACACAGATTGTCGTCCTGTTGGATGCGCCCTTGATTCACGCCTCCCAAACATCACGCTTAACATCTACTAATTTTCTGCCAAGCGGAACACAGCGTGGGAATAGGGCCCCCGAGGTAGTAAAAACCACCCATTAATTAATTAGTTGTGGAGGAGATGGCCAATTAAGCTAAGCTCTACACACCCAAAAAATTAAGCGTAAAGTTATTAATCGAGGAGGTGTTCGAGAAGCTTCTAAGCTCTAGAATGTTCTGCCACAGCAGCATATATAAGGGAAGAGGGGAGTGAGAGAGAGCCAAGGCACGAAGAGGGAGAGGTGAGGGCTCAGAGGGAGAAAGAGGAGGGCTGGGCGGAAAAAGTACCTTTATGCTTTTAAAAAAGCACATTGGATTTAAGGTGACATAGCTAATACTAGATGGCCGCTACACACAACTACAACATCAAAGACTTCTTACTTGATTGATTTGATCCCCAGGTTCTCTCCCTTAAGATCGAACACTACACGCCCCTGTACTTCCAAAAGACAATTTCCTTCCATGGCAAAATCATCTAAGATGGTGGTTTTGTCAAAGGAGTTGACTTCTCCCCTTATTAATTCCAAGTTCCTGGGGATATTTCTATCAAATAAAGTAGTGTTTTATGCTTGATCGACAATGGAAAGCATATCTTATGGGCATAATACTTTGCACACACCTTAAACTCTTTTGCTCACTGAATTTCAAGACAGAAAGAGCAACATAACGAACAAATCACAGAAAGCCAACGATAGAATGGCCTAGTTACTAAAGAGCGGGGTAAAACGATAACATCCATCAATCACCTCGAGGATGGCTTAAGTGATGTTTAGAGACAAAAATAGGAGGAGCCTGAGTTAGTTTAAAGTTATGCAATGGACTCACAAAGGAAAGGGGTGCCTGCCTACATAAGAACATGATAGACACCATCAATGGCATGCTAAAAATGGGAATTTGATTGACAGTGCCCATGGCGAGAGGAGGTGAGAGGAAGAATTGCCTTACAGACTATTCACTTAATCATCACAACAAGAATAACTAATCATAGCAAAAGGATTATTTTAATCCCATCTAACCCCCCTTATCTAGCTCATTTACAATAGTTTGCCGCATTACGAAGTGTTTCAATAGACAACGCTCCTTGTTCTTTCAAATTTTGATCCATTCCTTATTTGTGGCCTTTACCCCTCAATTGGGCATGGAGCAACGCCTATTTGAAGGGGGTACACGCACTTGTGTAAATGTGTACATTTGAGGGATCATTAATCCCATATGCAAATATGAAGCCTAGTGGCCTTGGATATATATGTTAGTTTGAAAACCTCACATCCCACTCAAGACTTACGAGTTGTTGAGGAGGACACACTGCTTGGCCACGGAATGGATTGGGACCCACACCTAGTGCAAGTGATACTTCTGGAGCTACGATGCTAAAACGACGACAAACTATGTGTTTTTCATAGATCTAGACTATAGAAGATATCACAAGTTGTCTATTTTGGATTGTGACAAGTGCTACAAAGGCATTGCCATCCGGTGGTGGTGGCTGACTAGTAAAGTGCGACTTGATGACTATTGGCAGTGTGGACTTTGGCAATGGGACGACTTTGCTCAGTTAAACCCATGTATAGCTGTGATTTGGTCTCTTGTAACCTATTTGCATGTGATGGCAGCAATAATTTTTAATAGCTTCATGATTCCTCATGGAATTTGGTGAATTTGGAGACTTTGGTGCTTTGTGTGGTTGGTCCAGCGTTGTATTTGGTCGTGTGGTCACCTTGGTTTGGCTAGCTTGGCCATGTTGTATACTTTGAGTTTTGTCCACAAATGGGTGTTGGAGGTGGTGGCCTACTTTTCAATTGGGTGCGAAGCATGGTCTACTTGAAGGGGGACTCACGCTTGTGACACATGTACAATTGAGGGATAATTAATCTCATATGCAAATATGAGTCGAATCTGGTGTCGATCTCGATTCCTAGTGTTTCATCTAGTGCCTTTTGCTCCGCTAGGTCTGGTCCCATCCAAGCAAACCACCCTAGTACACAGGTCCATCCTTGGTAGCACCGAATGGCACCACGACCTTCAATCACATTCCCATCTTTGAACTCGAGCAATACAGGTACCAGCATCCAATTGTCCCCCTCACCAGCGTGAGGTCCTCTAGCACCATGCTTGAGAGGGGTTTGTTTCAATCCCTCCTCCATTTGGCAAGGTCTGCAACCAAATAATAGCTCTCTTACACCCATCTAAATGTGAGCCACCCTCCTTGCAAGGGCACAATCCTTTAGACGTCAAAGTAGATTCCTCTGAGCTCTGAATCAAGGTCATCCTTGAGCAAGGTTCTTGCCTTTAAGATCCATTCACGTGAACTTCCAATTAGGGCTCTGATACCATGTTAGAAATGAACATATATAGAGGGCATCGCGTAGCAGAAGGCGTAGCAGAAGACTGATAGAGTGCCCTAGGAATTACTCGCGGAAGTGTTTAACTATGGAATCCAAAACTTCTGTACTTATGTGTACTTCACAAGCATGTGTGTGTGTGCAAGCCAGTAAATAGACAATGCTCCAAAGATATAGAACCGGACACAATACAAAAGAGATTGAGAGTCCCACCAAACCATGGTCCTTTGTCTCTACCAAAAGTTGTCCTACTACCTCCGTGGCACTTCTAGATCCTTGAGCCTACGTGCTCCCCAAAGAGCTTTTCTAGACTTTAGTCACCTGTGCCGACAAACACACTCCAAGCTATCCTTCCAAATAGCTACCTATGAGGTAGTGAGTGCCTAGAAGACTTGACCTCCTTGCTTCCTTGATGTGCAGCCAATGGTGAGTTCCAAGCTTCTCATGTTCCCTATAATAGAACCTTGCTCGGAGATGCTCCTTTTGCCAAGTATTGTTTCCCTTGTGCTACCCACATAGCGCCCCAAATCTCTTTGCTTTGCTGTGAGATTGTTGCCCCCATGGCAGCCTAGAAGCTGCCCCTGTGGCAGCCCCCTCTTCATGCTTTTCCTAGTGGGTAGCATATGTTGCCCACATGGCAACCAAAGTGTTGCCCCTGTGGCAACCTTAACCCTAAGTCCACCTCGCCTACGCTGTCCTCATATAGGGGGAGGTGACTTCTCCAAAATTCACCCCTCACCCCAAAAAAAGTTCTCACATTTTGAATAGTCTATGGAAGAATTATGGAATTAAATCATCTTTATGCAGCAACAATGGTACCAAAGCCCCTTAAATTATGCATCAGCTGAGTAGGTAGTGGTACACTAGTAGGCCTTTCCATTTGGTGTAGTATTCAACATATGACTTATTTCTTAGCAATGATCTCTAAATGCAATATATTCAATATGTCCTGCCTCATTCATAGGAGGTAATTCCTCTGAAACTTTCTCTATAGGCCCCAAGTATTTCTTGAGCAATGAAACATGGAATACATTATGAATTCTGGAAGTAGGAGGAAGCTCTAATTGATTGGCCACTTCACCGCTTTCCTCAACACCTTATATGGTCCATAATACCTATGGGCAAGGTTAACACTAGTGTACCCCTTCAAAAATGCATATTGTGATTTGTGAGCCTTAGAGATATAGGAGGTCCATCAGTTGGATAATAAGATGGCTTTCCTTCACAGGGATTCTCCATTGCATCACCTTCTTCATCGGGTCTGCATCAGACATTGGTTGCTTCCTTAATTGATTACTTGTCTTCTTAGAAGGCATTATCAAGTCTGTAAACTTTTTGTTTCACTCCAAAATTCCACTAAATCTAGATTACAAAACAATAATCATTGAAATCAAGGTGGGATCTTTGTTGTGGAGAACCAGGCTCTCACTCCCATGTAAGCCAAGACATACAAAAGGGATTAGAAGGAAAATAATGAAGAAGGATTGAATCAATGATGACATGCTCTTGACAACAAGTCCACTCAAAATCACATGGTTAGTGCTTTCACCGGGGGAATTGTGGGCAACGCTTGTCCACAATGTTGCTTGCCAATGTTGGTCCTCCACGATTTGAGAGATGTGAAAGCTGCAAACCTCCCATCTATGAAATCTTCTATCCTAATGCATAATTGATGATATCCTCACCTTAAGTCAGTTTTAGTTAAATATTTGTTCTCTTGCAATTGTTCAAAGAGCTCATGAATGTAGGGCATTGGGTATTTATTCTTTAGTGATTTTATTGCACATAGTATTATGCTTGTCACCCATGGAGAATTACTTGGTGGAAGTTGCCCTTTTGAACATAGTAGTTTTCAACTTCATCTTCTTGAGTTTTCTAAGCCTATAAGTAGCTTTATAAACAGGGGTAGATTCATGAATTATCTCTACAATATGATCTACATTTTGCTCTGAAGGCAAACAATGAATCAAATCACTAGGAAAAGTATCTTTAAATTCAACTAATAATTCATTGCAGGAAACTTTATGCTTTTTAACACAACTTGGAAAACCGTTTCTTTTTCAATAGCATGATAAACAAAGTATTGTAAGAAATGAAATTAAAAAGAAATATCTCACATTCATCATGTTGCAGAAGTCGTTCCAGTCTCATTGAACAAATAACCAGCTCCAAACATGTACCAACGCCTGCACCAAATCGATAAGGGCACTGCCACGAGCTAAATATGCCGCACCCTCTACTGTGGAGCTCCTCCAAACGACCATGTGCTTCTCATAGGCTTCAGCAGTAGATTCTCAAGCGAGCCCTCCTAGCTGCTTTGTCGAGCACTCTTGCACTGCCCACTACAGCTCAATTACCATACAAAGGACTGCCTCAACAATCAAGCTGGGGGTACACCACTACTACCCATGAACTGGCAGACGGGCCCAGTGCCCAACCAGACCAGGGCCCAACCAGACCAGGGCCTACTGGCCCTTCAAACAATTGACCGCACCTAGGCTTTTGCTGACCAGCTATGCTGCCGACTAGCCCTTTTGTGGGGCATGACCTATGTTGACTGGACGACCTGCAGGAGGTCTATATAAGGCCCTGCCCAGTCTCCTAATGGCCCCTTTTCTGGGTGCTTCTACTAGGGCCTGTTCCGGCCCAATATCCATGGCCTCTGCCAGTCCCACATGCTAGCCCATATAGTAGCCCATGTACTGCCCTTCTACTAGTCCTCGATGTTGTATGTATATATGGCTATATGTGCTTTATATGCATGTGCGTGCGTGCATATGTATGTGTGTTGTTGGAGTTCAGGAGCCAAGATTATGCAGGGTGCATGAGGCTATGTGGGGATAGAATCAGGAGTGGAGAGAACCTCCTTATTAGATTTGGGTCACCTAAACAACAAATGATGTTTTCCCCCATTTCAAAGACTCAGGCATGGATCTGGAGAATGCCTTTAATAGCTTGAATTGTAAGCTATCATAAGTTGACTTGCAAGCTAAGCAGTGCTCACATTATTCTAATGCTATGCAAATGCTAAGTCTTGCTACGATTTATTTTAAGTGTGGCCTAGCTGGTGTCACCCTATGATTGCATTGATTACAAAATGATCATTAGGCCTTCATGCTTGTATTACTTTTTTTTAATTTTTTGGGGGTAAATACACACCTACCCATGGTCCTATTGAGGGGCATACTGCCCTGGACCGGCGGTCCAGGGTTGGAGTCACACACACCTATACACACATCCAATCAACCACCGGGCTAGGACACCAAGCCCATTCATGCTTGTATTGTGGGGTCGTAAACTTCTATTTTTCTAAAAGTGGCACTGTGCCTTATGGATTGTAAACTTCATGCTTGTATTTTTGGGTCGTAAACTTTTGTATTTCTAAAAATAGTACTGAAACTTATGGCTTTTGATGATTGATCAGCTCTTGGAATACGTTATGGCAAGTATTGTGGAGTTGGTTGGACAGGATGTGTCGGTGAAAAGCCTTGTGATGAGCTGGATAGCTGCTATAAATAGCATGATGTATGTGTGGAGATGAAAGGTGAGCACAAGCATTCATAGAGTAGATTACTTGGCCAACTTTGCAGTTGCATTTAAAGTTTTAACTCCTTGATTTTTACTTGATGACGTCTGGAAAATGCATGCGAAAAGTTCAGAACTTTGGGAAGAGGATTTTCAGACACGTGTCCATATGAGGTAGCTATTCCTCTGATGACTTAGGGTATGGATATGTCGATCTTCTTTAGTGAACTGGGCAGTGGGCACACCTCAAAGTAGAACCTCAGCTTTGGCAAGAGGTATTGATGATTTGAAAGCCATGCAAACTGAAACAATTGGAGACAGTACTATCGAGTGTTTTCAATGCTCTTTTTTACATATTCACAACTTGGCATGTTGGGGCATTACAGAATTGTGGCTACAACAAATTTGCAAGCTCATATGCACATGGTTGTGGGTGGCCACTTATTTTTTAATTTAAGATGAGAACTTGCATGAATTGAAGCTCAAATACAAGGGCTTAAATCTTGTAAATGCAGTTCAAAAATTGATACTTAAGGACCTTATAATATATCCTTGCTAGAGATTCATTATGTATCTGTAATTTTTTTGAATGATTGACAAATGCAGTCCTTTGCCCACTAGATAGTAATGTCCTGTTGTAACCTTTAGATTCCATTCTTTTGACAAGTCCACAACATTGTTATTGATTTGAAGCGAGGATTTAACATTCTTGTTTATAATTAAATAAAAGAGCACATCTTATTAAGTGTGCCCTTTCGTGCCCTCTTTTTATGTGGAAGTCTGCTGTCCATAAGGGAATTCGTTGAAACTCAGTATATCTATTTTCAATGGTAGAAAGTATATATGAAATACTTCATGATGGGTTGATAAGATAATTGTACACAGCTAGTTCAGACATAAGGTGGGACTCAAGCACTTTGCCTCATTTTCATTGTTCTAAATTGTGTGAAATTTTTTAATGGGTTTTCAACTTTGGTGAATGTAGATCAGTAAAGACTGCTTCTCACTTTGTGTGCGATGTTTTGTACAAATAATTAGTCTTTCAATGCAAATATCAAATTTGCCATATATCCAAATAGGACATTTAAAGGGGCGCATGACTTTGCTTTTTTTACAAGAAACCTTTTGTGTTCCCTTGTTCTTTGAAGATATTGTGCAAAATTTTTAGCTCTTGATCAGATAATGCGGATGGGGTGAACTTATGTGGTTGAATTCTGCAAGAACTTGAAATACATGTGTGCATTATGTTTAAGGAAGCATAATAGAACGAAGAGGAGTTGTATTCAATTGTATTGAAGATAAAATAAGCTTAGCTCTTCTTTAGGAATTCCTCTCATTGAAATAAAGCATAACTTACTTTGATTTGCACATAACTTTTTCATCATCTTTGAACCAAGTCCTAAATGCAGTAAGCATTTTGAAGCTAGCTCTTTCTATAAGCTACCCATCATTCTACACTTGCATCTTGGGCCACATGAGTAGCATGTGATTTATGAGAATGATAACATGGAGAGGTTATGAGCCTTAGCAAACCTATAAACATTATGAAGTTTTGCTGTTGGAATCAGATTTGAACTCAAATGGACGTGTTTACCATGTGCTTGATGAGAACCAGCACATGCAACTTGGATATGTATTGGCCTTAAAAGGCAACCAATTATTTTTATCATGCACGTTCTTTGAGGCATCCCAACTTGTGTTGGATGATCAAATATTTAACATATGAGAAGAATTTCATTAGTGTCAATTCCTTAGCATATGCAAGAGTCCACTTGTCCATGGGTTCTTGAGAAATCAAGCTTATCCCTTTTCAAAATTCTTCCATGTCTTAAGTAGGAATTTGCTAGACATTTTCATAATCAAGTGCTTGCATTTGAAATTTTATACCATTGCAAGATTGTTCTTGTAAGTATCTATGCCCTTGAGTTCTTATATGTTCTCTTATTGCATTGCTACACCTACACTGGTGCAATGCCCTTGTATCGTGTATCATATGTGTAAACATACTTGTCAACAATCTCAGATTAGGGGAAGCATATAGGATTGATTACTTTGTAAGGCAATGTGATATAGTTGTGCTCATACTTGTCATAGGTCAACAGTTTTTGCTGTATAAAGCTATGTTCTCTCATTGCATTGGTAAACTTACATTGCACAATGCCCCTTCAGCAAAGCATTAGGCTTAAACTTGGCAAAAGCTTGAAAAAGCACTATGATAAATCACAAAATAGGGTAATCGGATAGGCATTGCTGTAGGAAACTAATGTAATGTTGATGGTATGCCTTAGTTTATATTACCATTGTGTCAAGATTGTTAGTGCTTGAGGGACTTGGTAGGTAAAAAATTGTTGTCGATCAAGCATTGGGGCTTGTCCTCACTAGCAGCACTAGCATACTTCTAGGTTCCCATAAGCACACGAAGTCCCCTCTTCCTTGAAGAGTGCACGCTAGGGCTACTTCCTCTTAATTGACAATTGATAGTTGTTTGGTTCATGATGGGGAAAGTATCCAAAAAGATAGTACAATTTTTGTTATCCAATAACTTCCCAAGACTAGCAAATTAAGAAAGCTCGTTGAGTAAATTTGTGATGTAAACTATCATCAAGCTTTCTTCTAGGTATAGTGGTGATTGTCCCTTCAAGCCACCAACCATCAATCCTAAAATGATGTGTTAGAGTTTCAACTTATGGTGGGTTGTTCTTTTGTGACAATCAATCTTGTGGATATTTTTCAAATATGACATTTCATAAGACATCACAATGGAAAAGAAGATCATCGACGGTGTGTATGCGTAGTAGGGTTGAAAATAGACACGGATCTCCTTGAACTAGATTAGTCAAGGTTGGTCATTCATGTCAAAAATCATAGAGACCGAGAGGTCCCTGTAGGTGAATGTGGAGAAAACTGACCCAAAAGAAAGTTGAGAAAGAGGTTGTGACAATAACAACCATGAAACATATAGTATCCAAATTGGAAATAGGATTGCAATAAAAAAGTATGGGCAAGGCGTAATTTAAACTCCTTCAACACTTGACTAAGAAATTAAGGTACATGCAAACTCTAGTAAGCATAAAAGACTATTTTCATTATTGATTTATGGTGTTACTAACAGTTATTCCATCTCTTTCTTGGTTGCATAATTGATTGTTGAGTTCAATGCAATCTTTAATTCCATACATGTTTGAAAAAGAAACAGTCACACACAGAGAGTCACAGATTTTTTGTTTGACATTTAATACAATAACTGAAGACATATTCTGATGCTCCTTGAAGAGAGCTTCGCACTGATATAAGTTTCGTCCAAATCGGACCACCAAGCGAAAAGTTATGAGCAAAATACTGACAGGGGGTCAAACTGTCATGAAAAACACCTACTCCTACTGCTGCCGACTTGGGAGAATACTACATCCATGCTTAGACTTCATCAACGATCCAAGTCCCATAGAGGTCGCCTAAGAGAGAAGGAAGAGTCCCTTTTGTGGCTTGGGAAATAGATAAACCATGTATGCGCAATGAGCGACCGAATAGACAACACTTTTGAGTACTTTGGAAGAGATAACAATGGAAAAGTGAAAGAGACACTCAAGAGAGAGAATCTGAAGCGACCATTATCAATAGAGTGAGACTCCACTCCAATGAAACTCAAAATACTACAAACACAAGGCAGAAGAAGAGGTTTCATACGTACAAGAGGGAGCGGACGCTCCAAGACTACTCATAGAGAGAGAATGAATTAGAGAGAGATGGACTCAAGAGTCTACATAAGAGAATATCTACAAGAGGAAGAGGAGGCTCATGGAAGAGGCTTGAGGAGACTAGAGCTACATCAACATGAGGCCTAATGGTGAAAGAGATGATGAACAAGGGAGAGGAGGGCTCCTTTTATAGAGATTTTATCACCCTCCTTCATCCATTTACAATTGCTACCTGTAGATTCCTTTTCCCATCAATCACATAAGCCTGTATATCACCATCCATGTCTTTTTTGGCTACTCTTGCCATGTGTCCCATCCAAAGATGCTCAAGACTCTTAAAATATTAAGAAAGTCAAGAGTCTACCTGTTGAAAAATAGGAGGGAAAGAATATATCAATCCGAGACTCTTCCAATGTCCGTAGGTACCATTGGAGCAACCTTTTCTACTTCTCTGTGGGAGGAGGAACGGGAACTTATCCTGCTCTTCCTGAGTATCTTGTGGAACATCAACTTCTGATTTTGCCACCTCTTGGATGGTCAACCTGGGACGGGGTGGGTTTGGGGGTTGAACAATCTCCTCCTCCTCAATCTGAGGCTCCTCCTGGGGTTTAGGTTCCTTTTCCACGAAGACAACATCCCGACTGATAAGTATTTGCTTCTTTACTGGGTCTAAGAGGCGGTAGGCCTTGGATTCTTCACTATACCCAACAAAGATACATTTTCTGCTCCGGGAATCAAGCTTGGTCCTGTCTTCCTTGTGCACATGCACCCATGCGTTAGAACCAAAAATGCGAAGATGAGTGATAGAGGGCTTCTTACCATAAAATGCCTCATATGGAGTCTTGTCCTTGACGGCCTTCGTCTTGGTCCGGTTGAGAATGTGTACAACTGTATTGATAGCTTCACTCCAATAGGCTTTAGAAAGATTCCTCCCTCGGAGCATAGCAAGCCCTGTCTCTGTGGTGGTTCTATGCTTCCTCTCGGCTACCTCGTTTTGCTGAGAAGTATGTGCCGTGGTGAGTTGTCGCTTGATCCCATGCTTGTGACAAAATGTGTTGAACTCACTTGAGGTGAATTCTCCCCCCCTGTCTGTGCAGAATGTCTTGACATCCTCCCCTGTCTCCTTTTCAACTCTGACCTTCCAGTCTTTGAATTTCTCAAAAGCCTGAGACTTTTTAGCCAAACAATATACCCAAGTCATTCTACTGAAATCATCCACAAAGAGAAGTGAGTACCTGGATCCTGCCCACGATGCTGTAGACATTGGACCACAAATGTCGGCGTGAACCAACTCAAGTGGTTTGTTGGCCCGAAACGAGGCCTCTTGTGGGAACTTATCCCTGTGCTGCTTGCCTTCTAGACAAGCCCTATAGACATCATCCTTGCTTGTAATTGGTGGAAGTCCATCCACCATCTTTGACTTTGACATTTCAGCCAGGATTCCATAGCTGACATGACCGAAGCGCTCATGCCAAAGTTTGGACTTTCCGTTGTCTTCATGAACCAACATTGCACTAAGACGGTACAGTCCATTCTCTTCAACGCCTTGAGCCACCACCTGCCCATTGCCTTTGGATGTTACGGTGACCTTGCCATCTTGAAAGAGAACTGCCATGTTGTTTTTGTCCATCTGACTTACAGACAATAAATTCTTGCAAAGGTTGGGTACATAAAGTACTCCAGAGATATCCTTCTCCTCACCCACCGTTGTAATGAAAGGAATGCTACCGATGCCCTTCACAGGACATGTCCGGCTATCCCCGACAGAAACTTTGGAATCCGGGTGTGTACTTTCCATGGTTTTGAACCAAGTCCTTCTGTTGGACATGTGCTTGGAAGCACCGCTGTCAACATACCAACCCTCTTTACCTTCACTGACTGCATATGCTGAACAATGTTCACTGAGTAAAAATAACTGTCCAGTCGTCACATTGGCAGAATCATTCTTAGGCTCTTCTTTGTTCTTGGCTTCTCTCTTCCGCTTTTGATCCGCCTTCTTCTTTCGGCATTCTTTGGCAGAGTGGCCAAGCTTTTCACAGTAAAAGCACTTCATTTTCTTCTTGCGTTCAGCGTCCTGTGATCTCTTGGAATCCTTTGGCTTGCCTTTTCCAGGCTTGTCTTTGGCAACTAATGCCTTCTCGTCGGTTTGCGTAAAGAGTTTCTCTCGAGCCTCCTCCTGAAGCAAGAGTAGACCAAGCTCCTCAAAGGTGATTGGCTTAGTCCTTTGACCCGCAGTGACCGTAGTCACAAAACTTTTGAAACTCCGTGGCAATTTGTGGAGTGTGAGCAATGCCAATTGACTCGTGTCCACCTTCTGACCAATCGCTGCGAGCTGGTCCCGCACAACTTTCACCTTTGTCAGATGATCATGCACACTATCACCCTCATTCATATCAAGATTATAAAGCTAATGCTGAAGTGTAATGATACGAGGTGTATTATCGGTTTCATACAGCTCCTTCAGTATGGCCCATGCCTCTGAAGACGTCTCTGCCAACTGGATATGAGGAATCACAGCATCTGCTGTCGTGCCTATAAGCATTGCTAAGGCTTGAGCATCCCTCTCCTCCCATGCACAGAGTTCATCCACATCTGCTTCAACTAAAACTTCACCTCTTTTGTCCACAAGGTCCTCCGACTTCTCTTCGATCCCATTCACAATCTTCCACAACCTCCGTGCCAACAGATGGCTTCGGATCTTGACTTTCCAGATTGGAAAGTTCGTTCCATCGAGCTTTCCAGCTTCACTGAAATTGGGGATAAATGAAGAAGGAAGATGATTGGAGGAGGAGGAAGGACGAGCAATGGATGTGGAGGCTTCTGAACGCTGATCCATCTCGGTGAATAGCAAAACTAAATAATTGAAACAAAAATAAATGTACTGACCTTCTGTACTAGCCTAAGCTAAAAACAGAGTCGCCTTACTGCCAAGGGACTCCTTCCTTCAGAGAGTGTTTTGACGAGAAAGAGTCGAGAGCCTATGGCTCTGATACCATGTTGAAAAATAGGAGGGAATGAATCACTCAAACCTCCAGCCAAGATCTCCCCCGCTCTTCTGACACTCAACTCAGATAACTGATCACAGATGCAATAAACACTCACTCAGAGATAACTTAAACAGAGAGAGAGAATATATTCATCCACCGGATGGTGGGCAGAAAACTGGCTCCAGGGGAGTAATACAAAACTCAGCCAAGTGCTGAGGAGAACTGATGGAACTCTCTCTGTCAGACTGGACTAGCTCTGAGTGCACAACATAGCCTATGACTGAGGCTTTCTGTCCTGCACTGGATGCTGGATTGAAGGAAGGAGTAGGCCTTTTATAGGCACTGCCCAAGCCCTCTAGATTGGCCGACCAGCAGGGTCGGTCCCCTGACTGGTGGCCGACCAGAATGTTCTGAAAATTCGACCAAGGTCGGCCCTAGTCGGTGGCCCTGGTTGGGCCGACTGGCCCTGCCACATGCCCCTATAAAAGGGTGCCCTGTGCAACCAGTCCATGGGACTGTTGACGCTTCTAGGGAGGCACAGGGCCCCCCTAATTCTTTGCTGTTTACAGACAGCAACCAGCCCATGTGCTGGTTGCCTATGATGTCTACCTGGGTCTCTCTTTCCCAGCCTTCCTACCTCTCACTGCCCCTTGTCCCCTCAAAACGGGGGCTCACAGGTAGGCACAGTGAGTCTCTAACACTACCCACATGAAGCCCATAGGGACCCTCTCTTTTCCATATGTCCACATCCTCCTTATTCTACATGGGAATTCTAAAGGATTCCTCTTGACTCCACACTCCTTCACATGCCTTCCACACGCTTGGCATGTGGCCTCTCTTATATTATTAAAACACATGGACATGAGACCACCTCTTTATATGACTCACTCTTCCTATTTTCTAAAAACCCCATAATATCCTATACACAAATAACTCTCACCCCATACCAAGGTATTTATAATTCATACCTATGGTATTTACAATGATCCATTCCACTCATCCTCTCAATCCCATACAATATCTTAGAAAATAGAAATAAGTGAGAGCCGCTAGGCTATCACTTGATCCTCAAACTCTTATCAAACATAGAAGAAAACAATACCAATGCCAAATAAAAAATATCAATTTTTGACGTCACAACACCAACATCCCAAGTACATTTGTGGACAAGGCAATTGTCAAAGCGTATGAAGACATATACAAGGTAGATTGGGACATTCCTTTCTACATCAATTTTCTGTCACAACTGCAAGCATGCAACACAATGCAAACTCGGATCACACTTGTGTATGCTCAAGCATAAACTCACTACGGTACACTCTAGTAGGTCGAGCGAACATTGGGAAAGCACCCATATCCAAGTTGAGTGATGCTGGCAATAGACCGCAAGCCAAGTAGACAAAGCAAACATGGCAAACTGATAATTGATGATGGAGCAACAGAGTCTAAGCCGAGAAAAGTAAGACTAAAAAGAAAGAAACATTGGAATTAGATGAAAGGGAGGAACATCGAGATGATTTGTCCATGGAGGGGAGAGGAGAATGAAACTTTTGAGGCAAGACCAATTCTTTGGTCCACTCCAATGGATATGACCCAACTACATGAATCTAGCTCAGATCACAAGTTGTTCTTCATAGACACCAACGTAGAATAGTCGGTGAGTATCAATGGCCTTTTCTGCTTCAACCCAGAAGCCCTTAGCCGTAGAGAAAGGCAAAAGGATTGCAATACGGTCAGTCACCGGAAGCAAATTGTACATCACAAAGCGCTGGGTATCAACCCAAGTTTTACTGCACAACGAGAACAAAACCAAGTGGCAAGAAGCAAGAGTACAGGCACGGACCAATGATCTCTATCTCAACAAAACCGTGCTCCAAAACTGCATCGCAGAGTCAGCTGAGAAGCTTCACAAGCTCCAAGAGGATCGGTGACAAGCTCCAAGAGGAACACCGATCCACTTTAAGCGGCCCATGAATCATTACAAGTAGGAGACCACAACCAAGAAGGCCATCGAGGAGGAGACCCACAAATGAAGGTCTCGCCTGAAAAGCCCAACACAAAAAGATTAGAAGGAAGTAGCCAAGCGACTCGGGCAAGCCGAGATCCACACAATCAGGCAAGCTGAGATCCACACAATCAGGACTGAGCACAATGCGCTCAGGGAAGAGCTTGCGCAGCACCAATTGTAAGGGTATGAGCAAGCAAAGACACTCACCAGTGCAAAATACTTAGAATCCCCAATGAGCACCCCTCCAAGATGTAGGTGACAAGAGGACCGGATGATGAAGACAACACAGGCTCACATGATCCCCAATGCAAAATACTTAGAATCCCCAATGAGCACCCCTCCAAGATGTAGGTGACAACAAGGACCGGATGATGAAGACAACACAGGCTCACATGATCCCCAGTCTGCCACATCCAAGTTGGCCACCCCCACATAGAAAGCTATAATAGCAACAAAGTGGTCAAGCCTTGACTACCCATAGGGGCAGAGAGCAGAAAGAGGCGGACTCTTGAGCATGCTTCAAACTTACTAGTCCTCTGCCTCCTTCAACCCGAGCCCAACAATGAATCTGAAAGGGAAATCCCAAAACCTGCCTCACAGTCTGCCAAGTTGTTTGCAGTCCACAAAGCCACAATCACCTCGCCCATCCACATTGCTAAAGTTGCCACAAGACCTCTCCACTTTCCCATTCAACACAGAAAATCCTAGAGGCCGAGCCCCTGACATAGCCCTGGTTCTTCTTCCAACTCCCATCCCGCTCCCAGGACTTGAGAACCTTCGTGCACGAAAAATTATATATTAAAAACTTCTCGATTAGATAGAATGTGAATTCATCTAGTCAATGAGACCACAAGTTCCTTGGATATCCAAACAAATCTGTTATGCTAATCTCTCGTCTTCGCATCATCTTGGTTTTAGTGATTCGTCTCTTAGAGACTCGTCTCTTTGCATCTTGGTTTCTTGAGACTAGTCTCTTAGTGATTTAAGTGTACGCTTGATATGTCACGTCCATGGTCAGTAACTAGGCATTATGAGAAAAATAGATCATAATTGAAAAGTCGCAAAGATGTTACACAAAGAATGTTTTATAAACCCATGTTGCATCTCAGAGCAGATCTTCTCCAAGAAAATAAAAGCTTAAAATACTTGCAGCTAGAAGATTATTGATGGTCTACAACATATCCAAAAAAGAGAACAACCAACACAAATAGATCATTATGGAAAAGTAGGTTCAAAGCCATCATGGTCGGCAGATGTAGGAAACCTCAGAAAAGGGAGCTAGATTGAAGGCACCTTGAAGGGGTTCTCACTGTCTAGGACTTGTCCATCTTTGATATGCTTTTTACACACCCAAGAGACTCTCTTCTCAAACTTCACTTTGTAGAGTCCAAAATCCCTTTCCATGTCAATGCTTGTGCCCTTAAGCACTTGACGAAGAATTTTCCAATCAGACTCCTGAACCGCCTTTGTTGCATCAAGCTTTTCTTTTGTCCCTTGGCACAGCATCAGCAAAAGCCTCCAAAGCTAAAGGGAAAATATTCTGCTCAAGGGCCTTAGCATCCAACCCCAGATTTTCAAGGCATTGTGGTGCATTGAAGAAGACATGGGCAAAAGGCAAGTAGCTGGTTGCAATTATTTTTGCAGCACAACATAGAACCTGCAAAGCAGGCAACAATACGGGAGCAATAGAAACCAACCACACTGGCAATATTTTCACAGAAACTCCTACCTGTCCTTCAACTGGATGACGAGGTGCCTCACACATCAGGTGAAGCTGTAAGCTTTTCCCCACAATATCCTGGAGCTTTTGCCAGCATCCTGTGATTGTGTCACAAAGAAATGGGAATGCAGGCAAAGGCCCTTGCAACAAATCCATCACCAACTGGTTTGAGCAGTTTGACAAAATCCTTTCTTCTGCTAGTTTCATAGATGTCATCACAATCTCAATATCCTTTCGAACATCATTAATAACCTTCAACATCACCGTGTATCTCTTCTCATTGTTCTCCTCCATCCGAAGCTGTGATTCCCTCAATCTCTGCAACTCCTTGTACAGCACCTTAAACTCTTCACTAGGTCTTATAATCCCTCCAAATGACTCTCTCCTTTCCAACTTCACCTCCTCTATGACACCTTCATTCGGCACACCAAATTGCTGTGCAACTTCTATCAGGGCATCATCTTGCTTATTTGCATAATCCTCAACTTCCTTGCTTGTCAAAAGCTCTAACAGCTTGGTGTGATAGTCAAGAGACCAACTAAAGCTCCATTCAAATCCATGTTTACACAGTTCCTCCCAACAGTGGACATGCGCACAACATGATCATTTACAGTGTCCAACTTCCTCACCAGCTCTTCACTCAACACACTTTCTTCAAGAGACACACCAACACAGCCCCTATCCTCAGCACACATTTTGAAGATCACTTCTTTAACATCATCCAAGAGCTTAAAGGCCTTTGCCTCACAATCCTCCCGACAACGGACCATTATATCAAGCCATCGCTTGTCTTCCCACCTGTCGTCATCTTCATCTCCATACCGGAGGCACACAACAACTAAGTCATCTGAAAAAGATAGCCAGCCATATCCGATGCGGTAGCTCTTGTTTTCAGCATCGTGAAGCCGAAGCGGCTCTCACTTATTTCTATTTTCTAAGATATTGTATGGGATTGAGAGGATGAGTGGAATGGATCATTGTAAATACCATAGGTATAAATACCTTGGTATGGGGTGAGAGTTATTTGTGTATGGGATATTATGGGGTTTTTAGAAAATAGGAAGAGTGAGTCATATAAAGAGGTGGGCTCATGTCCATGTGTTCCAATAATATAAGAGAGGCCACATGCCAAGCGTGTGGAAGGCATGTGGAGGAGTGTGGACTCAAGAGGAATCCTTCTAGAATTCCCATGTGGAATAAGGAGGATGTGGACATATGGAAAAGAGAGGGTCCCTATCGGCTCCATGTGGGGAGACTCTTTACTTTCTCAATATTTTAAAAGTCTTGGGCATCTTTTGATGGGACACATGGCAAGAGTAGCCAAAAAGGACATGGATGGTGACATACGGGCTTATGTGATTGATGGGAAAAGGAATCTACAAGTAGCAATTGTAAATGGGTGAAGGAGGGTAATAAAATCTCTATAAAAGGAGCCCTCCTCTCTCTTGTTCATCATCTCTTCCACCATTAGGCCTCATGTTGTTGTAGCTCTAGTCTCCTCAAGCCTCTTCCATGAGCCTCCTCTCCCTCTTGTAGATATTATCTTATGTAGACTCTTGAGTCTGTAGTTCATTCTCTATCTATGAGTAGTCTTGGAGCTTCCGCTCCCTCTTATACGTATGAAACCTCTTATTATCCCTTGTGTTTGTAGTATTTTGAGTTTCATTGGAGTGGAATCTCACTCTATTGGTAATGAAGGTCACTTCACGTTCTCTCTCTTGAGTGTCTCTTTCCTTTTTCCATTGTTTTCTCTTCCAAAGTAATGAACTGTATGCCTTGGTTGCTAATGAAAAACTCAATGGGGCACCCAAATCAACATATGATATTTTCATGGATGAACTTGGTTGCACTCCAAGATGAGTTGTCGCTCATTGCCTTTGCTTCTATGCACTTGGTGGCATAGTTCATGGGTAACAATGATGTATTTGTTTTGCGTGCGCCGGGTGGATTATTTGAAAGGTCCCATGAAATCGAGTACCCAAGGCTAGAATGCTTCCCATGGTGCACTCAGGTGTGTTGACATGTGATGCTAGAAGCCTCCACATACTTTGGCACACATCATACTCTACACACTGAGCATTTGTGTTCTAACCCATCTTGAAGTACTTTCCTTGCTGTGAGTTCACCTTGCTGAAGTGTCCTACAATGAGTCCTTTGTGTGCCTCAGTGAGCATGATGGCTCATACATGTGGAAGGTGTTAGAAAATACCCAACAGAGGGTACACGCAGCGGAAGACTTATAGTAATGCCCAGGAGCTCACACAGTGTGCAGTGTGGGTGTGGAATCACAAACTTCTTTACTTAATGTGCATCACATAGATGTGCAGACTCATCAATAGACAATGAACCAGCCAGATAGAGAAACCGCCAAAATATATATTTCTGTCTAAAACTATGGACACAATACAAGAGAGATAGATCCAGAGTCCCACCAATGGTGTGGTCCTCTGATCTAACCACAAGGTCCTTCTCCAATTTGTTGGCTATATCTAGACTCAAGTCCGCGTGCTCCACCTGGAGTGTTGGTAGACTTTCCATCCAGTGTGTTCTTCTCAACCTTACTACCTGTGAATCAGCCTAGGTGGGCAGCCCCTGCCAAGCTTTGTCTGCAGCACACAGGTCCCTGTTCCACTGCTCCAACCTGCTTGTGAATGGTTGCACCAGAAGGTATAATGATCACAACACCTTGCTGCCCTAGAAGATAGCCAAGGTCCCAGCCCTTAGGGAACTCAGTCTGTGGCACTCCAACTCTCCTTTACCTCCAAGATGAGGCCAAAGGGAATGCTTTCAAGCTGCTCATGTCTGCTCCACTTTCTACTGAATTTTGGATAAACAATGGGGCATGAAGCCCCTCCTTTTATAGGCCTAGGGTCCTGTCAAAAACCCGACCAGTCTGTCCCAATCTGGGCTGTGACTGGACAGACCAAGTTGGCTCGCCCAACCGACCTCGTTGGCTCAGCCCAACCAGCCCTTTAAGGGCTCACAAAACTAGGCCTTTATGGCCCACACTTTTAGGGCTTTTGGCCCTCCAATCTAGGCAAGGGCCCAGCCTATATAAGGGCCCTAGCCAAGCCCTTTTGGGCTGCTGCCTTTGCTATTGCTGGAGACTCTTTTGCAGGATGTACTGTTGCCCATAGCCTCTGCCATTTGCCCCGTATCTTTCTTCATGCAGGCGCCTTCCTGCTGCAGCATCCTTGCCTCCTACTAGGCCTTCACCAGGCCCGTATAGCCATGTATGCATACCATACCCTTTTGTATTGCTGCGTTGTCTGTCTCACCTTCTCATATAATCCCCATTGTCCTACTGGTGGATCTCTAGACACTCGAGGGATAAACTGATCAAGTATCACTTTAACCTCTAACCGTGTCATTCGACCGTGACCAGGTCAACTCACATAAAGAAGGTCGAGTATTCGGGATATCATTTGATCATGTAGAAATTTTGAGCTTGCATGGTCGGATTTCTTTGTCACTCAATCCTATCAAGTGCTCGATCATTGTCTTATGGGCAAGCATCTGAATCTTAGTCTTAAACTACTCTTGCTTTGCCATCAAATACAGGTATGTAGACAATGTAGTGATCTAGTGCATGAGACAATTGTTTTGTAAGCACTCAAACTTCAAAATAAAGAAAATTCAAAATACACATGCAAAATTTCAATGAAGGTGTAGAGTAAATTTCAGTCAAAAGAAACATGCAACATCATGAACATTTCTAAAATACTTTCGATACTTATAAATAAACTACTAAATTTTCGAGGTAATGGTATATTACGTAAAGTAATTCATGATCTTGCACCATAATCTACTACTATAGCAATCACTACACGATCTTCTACTATTATAGAGCGAATTCCGTAAAGTCACTATTGAGTGTCAATCTATCAGCTAGTGGAGGTAAGAATAGAAAACATATAACAGCATCACATAACCAAGATGATCTGGATCAGCTTTGCTAATCACATGTCTTGGGAAGAGTTTTATCAAGAGGAATCGATCAACAAAACTAGGCCATCATCTAGATAAAACTCAGCTCTACTGACACCTATGTACATAAATAGATATGATATATAAGAAGATCGAAGTGGGGGAGCCGACTGGCAGATGCGAGCCATCACTTAGCTTCGATCTTTACTATTATACACATCAATCATGGGGAGGCAAATAGGATCGGCCGAAGCGGATCATCTCCTGGCCTGACTGAGACATAAACAACCATCTCTTCCTCTCTCTCTCTTACTCTCCCTCTCTCTATTTTCCTCTCTCCCTTTTACTCTCCCTCTCTTTCCTCTCTCTCTTTTACTCTCCCTCCCTCTCTTTCCTCTCTCTCTCTCTCTCTCTCTCTCTCTCTCTCTCTCTCTCTCTTTCAATCCCTCTCTTTCCCTCTCTCAAACAGCCTATGGAGAGTCAGCTAGGCGCGGTGAATTTGATTGGCTGAGGCGGGTCATCACCTGGCCTCGATTGACCGACTCTAAAAGTTCTAGAATCTCACCAAAAGGCAAAAAGTGGGAGCTACAATGGGAAAGCGACAGGTTTTGGAAGGGTGGTAATGGTGGGAGCGGGGTCATTTTATAGGATTTGTCACAGACATCACCGGTAACCTTCTTGTACCACGCAGTATCTCAACGTACAGGATTTCTTATCCTTCCCAATCGGACGATACAGGCTGTCACATGTGCCAATTAGACACATACGGCATGGTACAAGAAGGTTGCCAGTGGTGTTTACTAGTGCCTAATAAACAACGTCGGTAGAGATGAGGGACCGTGTGGGGCAATTGATACTGCTTGGTATGGCTAGCTAACATGCAATGTTCTAGTAATGGTACCATGCAGTAAGGGTGTACACTGCGCAGTGGTCTTTTGATCAATAGCCGGTGTAAAGAACCATGTTTTTTTGCATTTAGGGCATTAGGACGTGATATTTAATAAAAAAATACGTATTTTTATTTTAAAAACATACTTTTTAAATCTTTGTGTATGGAGGATGATCATGGCCATGGAGGTGATGCTGATCATGATACGAGAGAGGAGGATGATCATGAGATAGGACCGATTCTTCAATTGCTTGTCATATTTTTGAAAGGAGCAATCATTCTCAATTTTTTGTTGTAACCAAAGGATCTTGATAATCACTGGCCTTCAAGTTTGAACTAAGGGAATATGCTACAACATTATATTTACCTTTTTGATATCATAGCTAGAAATGACATCTTACATTATTAACATAGCCCCTTGAGCTTTTTTCCCACCACTACAAATCTAGGTAGAAATGGTAGCCTAAAAGTGCCATTTCTACATTATCAAATAGCACTTTTGTGTCGCCATTTCCACATGTGCCATGTTTTGGAAAATGCGACGAGAAGTGCCATTATTTTTTGTCAACTTTAACGCATGAAATGGCATTAAAATTTAATGAAATAAGATTAAATGTGAAGGAAATGGCAAATATAAAACTTTCCAATTATGAATTATATTCATATTTGAATTGGGAAAATTCGACTTAAAATATGCCATTTTTAATATTAAAAATGGCAAAATAGTGACATATATAAGTTGCCTTATGTTGTAAATCCAATGAAAGTGTCAGTTATGAAATAACATTTCTTATGATGTAAATGACACAAAAGTGGCGTAAATTTTTGGATTGACCTAGTAAATAGAATGAGGCCTCAAGAAATCTCCGAGAAATGTTCACATACATTAGAGGTTGGGCTACTATGGCCACCCATGTTTATAATCCATATGTATGTGAACTATTTACAATAGCAACATGTGAGCTCAAAGAGTAAAACTCAAATGCAAAAGTGGAATTTTGCAAAATATTGAACACAAAAAAGCTAAATAATGGGTTTGAGAAACTCAAATTTGAGGATTCTATGGTACATAGTGTAGGTTGAAGGGTGAAAGTAAAATTAGGTGGTACACTTCTTTTTATAGAAAATGATATGCCTAAAAGCGTCACACTACAAGACATGGGCTGCTTTCCAATGCCAATACTAACGCTAAATACAAAGAATTTTATGTTTGAAAAGTAAAAAGTGTGAGAATGTTTGTCAATGTGTATGTTGCAAACAGAGCCTTGGTATATAGGCACACTACATTGTCGATATATAGGCATCGATATATACCCATGCTTAATAGACTTTAATAAAAAACTTATGGGGCAGGATGGGGCTTGTTTCAGTCCCGCCCTGCCTCACAAACTTTTTTCCCCATTATAATCATGATGAAATTTTACAAAAGAGGTCTACAAAATGGCAAAAGTACCGAAGTTGAGAATGGCAAATCTGCTAAAGTAATGTGCTATAAAATGGCAAAATTACCGAACTCAAAAATGGCAAATTTTTCGAAGTAATGTGCTACAACATGGCAAAAGTGCCAAAATACAAAACAACAAAATGTTATATCATGCTACTTCTCGTCCTCCTATGAGCTCTCCCTGTCCTCCTCGTCCTCGACCTCTCTACGTAGGCCTGATCCCTTGCCCTCCTCTTTTGCGAGCCTCTCTACTTCCTCTTGAGATCGAGTCTCCAAGTTTGGATCTTCGGATGAGTCGGAGTTGCCTCCCTAAGAATGAAACAAGTTAGGAAAGATAAGAGCGTCGATTGTAAGACAATGGTGATACTCAAATGGCAACAGTGAGAATTAGGGTATACTCACATAACGCTCTACCACCTTGTGCCAATCGATACTATATCAGGTTCTTGCTCGTTTGAGGGGGTGCATTACTAAGAAACCCTATGTATCACGTGTGTTCAAAGGGTATTAAAAAAACTCCTCAACTAAATTTTCTCCCATAATAAAAGAACTCTTTACTTATGAACTAAGTGGTTTTTTTCAAAATTTGAATTAAAAACCCCTCCTGCTATTGTAATTTTGTTAAAATTTTCCAAAAAGTTGGATTAAAATACCCCTTCTTTTAAATGCATGTGGTACGCCAAATCTTTTTAGCTAAACCCCCCAAGTTGCTCCTTCTTTTGAAACCAAGGGTAAGCTCCAATCTTCAACCCCCTTTTGTACTTGTCGTCATTTGGAGGCCTACCAATCACAGATTCCTATGGATCCAAATTCAAGGAGTTAGATATGAATGACAAAACATTTGAATGACTCAACCTATTAGATATTTAGTAGAAGATAAATTTATACTTACCACCCATTCCTCATTGCCTAGTTTGCCACCACTCCCAAGGTGCGAAGGACCTATGTCTGATGGGATATCTCAAGGTGTATTCCCCTAGCACACCTTGGTTTCTATGTGTGTGTGCTAGAGGCACAATTAGGTGCCCATAAGCACTGTTAGGTGGTGGTAGATGCCACATAGGATGATTGAGAGAATCTAGTAGCAGATTGAGGAGATGATTGTGGAGCTCAGAGGTCATCAGTGATGTCAGTGATCATGTAAGAGGTGCCTACATAAGGACCTCACCTTTCTTCATTCTATAAGCAAGCATTCTCATTTTTTGTTCACTTCATGCTTTCCCTTCAGTTTCCCAACATGGTAATATAAGAGATCCAATGAGTTGCCTATAGTACCTATCATTGATTGTAGGCTTTTCTGAATCTTTAGCAATTTTCAAACTCTGTTCCATGGGAGTGGCTGCAATCTTGCAATCTACCATATGAAACTTCTTCAGGAGACTCTCAACATACTTGAGTTGACTCATGAATGTGCTATTTGAATCTCTTCAGAACTCAATACCAAGACAATAGTGCATAAGTCCAAGATCTTTCATGTCAAACTCTGCAGATAAGTCTTGTTTTAGTTTTTTGATGAAGCTATCCTTGGTTCCTGTCTCACAATCAGATCATCTACGTACAAAAGTGCAATAGTAATGTCTTCCCCTTGAACTTTGTAGTAGAGAGTATGAGCTGCATTGGATTTCATGTATCCCAAATTAGTAAAATACTTGTCAATTCTACTGTACCAATTTCTGGGTGCTTGCTTTAAGACGTAGAAGACTTTTCTTGAGATGGCAAACCTTATTCTCCTTTCCTGGCTCAACATAACCTGCTGGTTGTTGCATGTATACTTCCTTAGCTAGATAACCATTGAGAAATGCATTCTTGACATTGAATTGGTACACATTCCATCTACTAAGTGTTGCTAGTGATATCAAGAACCGTATGGAATCCATCTTTGCTACTGGAGCATAAATCTCATCATAATCATGACCATATTGCTATGCAAATCCTTTTGCAACTAGTTTGGTTTTGTATCTTTGAATACTGCCATCTAGATTGTACTTCACTTTGTACACCCATATGTTTGATATGGCCTTCTTTGCTAGTTGAAGGTCGCATAATTCCCAAGTATTATTCTTATACAAAGAATCCATTTCTTCATTCATAGCAGTTTTCCATTTTGGCTCGTCTACTGCATCTTTGAAGTACACTGGCTCTTCTGTAACCACGATGGTAGTCATAAGACCATAGTTGGTGGTTTCCACCTAAATTGCTTTTCCTTTTTTTATCATATGTTAATCTACTGGTGGTGTGCTTTCCGTAGTAGACTGTCTGAGCTGTTGTGGCTCTGCTTGGGGTGTTTATGGGAATTCTTGATCTTCTTCATCAACCTATTTTGTAGATGAATGTGAAGTGAATGCTTCTATCTCCTGTGTGTTGGAGGTTTTCCATTCTAATTCCTCATCAAAGAGTACATCTCTAGAGATAATGACCTTGCGGTTGATGGGATCATACAACTTGTATGCTTTGCTTTCTTCATTGTAGCCAACCATGATGCATTTGTGTGACTTTGCATCCAATTTATTGTGATCATCATCATGTATGTGGGCATATGCTATGCAACCAAATATATGGAGATGCCCAATGTGTGGCTTATGTCCAATGAATGCTTCATAAGTTGTCATACCCTGTATCAGTTCGGTAGCAATGTTTGCTAAAGTCCCATTCTTACTTTCAGCTCTTATATTCTACTGAGGAGTATCTGCACAAGTGAATTGTCTTTGCAGTACGACCAAGGCAGTCAATTCAGTAGTAATCGAAGGAATTTCCATGGCAGAGGCAATCATCATGGTGGACATTCTAGTCACATTCATTTTGCAAATAAACATGGGAATATGTTTCCTGCAAATGAGGAAATGCAGCAAACTGATAAAGTGTACCTAGACATTGATTGCAATCCCAAAGAGGATTTCATCTATTAAGTTGACCAAGCAAAATAGGATCCTTGGTATATCGACTATGGTGCATCATCTCACATGACAAATCATCAGGAATGGTTCACAGAGATGAAACCATTACAAGGTTAGAAAAATGTCATCTACATAGCAGATCATACACCAAATCCAAGGGATAGGTGTTATCCCTATGAACAATTTCACTGGTATGAAAGGATTGGTGAAATATGTACTCTACATTCCGAAGCTCAGCAAAAACCTCTTGTCAATAGGTCAGATGATGGAACACAACTATCGAGTCATCTTTGATGGAGATGAATGCACTATCAAAGAAAAATCTAGAAGATGTCAACTAGTAGCAAAAGGTGTCAAGGAAGGATTCTTGTACATAATGATAGCTACATTACCAGGTAAGCATGCCATGTCAGCTCAACCACAATAGATGCCACTATCGTTAAAATGGCATAAGAGATATGGTCATGTCAATTTCAAGTACTTGTTAGATCTCAAGAATCAGAATATGGCAATTGGGATTCCTAAGCTATAGTTTCTTGGAAAAGTTTGCAAAGCATGCTGCTTCGGCAAACAAAAGCGAACTAATTTTGGCACAAGTACCTCTCATGCACGAGGTATTCTTGATTTGATACATATAGATGTATAGGGTTAAGCCTAGACTCACAGCATCAATGGTTCACTTTACTAGTTGACTTTCATTGATGACTACAGCAGATATTGTTCGGTCTACTTTCCGAAAGAGAAATCTGAAGTGTTTTCCAGATTTCAAGAATTCAAGAATTCAAATCCATGGTAGAAACTAGATAGACAGAAAGATCAAAGTCATGAGATCAGATAGAGGAGGTGAATACATGTCTTCAGCATTCATGAACTTTTAAAGAAGTGTGGCAATCTCTTTCATAGTGTCCAAACTTGTGATAGTAGTTGCACTGGATGTTTGACATGTTGGCGGATGCATTCCCTCTTCCTTAAAATCTTCCTCGATTGGAATGATTTCCTCTTTGCTGATGTTGATGTTGAGGATGATTTTGCTAATGATTCTTGTTGCTGATGATGACCACTTCTTTGGAATGATCTAACTCTGCCTCTACTTTTGTCTGAAGCTGTGAATGCCTGATCATTAGAATGACCTTTGCCTGCATGAATGGCTTGCGTCCTGAGTTCTTCACCAAGTAAGACTGGACTGGAGCTCTTCTAGTGTTGGAATTTGCCATTGGATGGCAATACTCTGGACTAGATTCTCATATCCCTCTCCTAGTCCATTCAAGATGACATGAATTGAAATAGCCGAATAGGCTTTACAATGATGGCATGTGTGTGTGAAATCAAATAATGTGCTATCTGCCCACTGAAAATTTAGACAATGCCTTTGAACACTCTGAGGTCTGCTCACTGAGTTGATGAACATTAGGTTTCAGGTAATGTGATGATGTGAAACCATATGTGAGCATATGGACTGACTCTAGGTACTAGTCGGGAATTTCAAGCATGGCTTAGATTGGCAAACTTGGGGAGATTCAAAGCATTCCCTCTATGGAAATCTAGTCTACTCTGATCTAGATCTATACCAACCGTCGATTGATGAAAGAACAACAAATAATTCCTTTGGTTCTTTTTATGTGCTAGGTCAGATGCATTGATGTAGAGGGTGATGTGCATGTGGGAAGTGGATTTGTCGACAAGGCTCAAAAGTGAGTGTAACTTGCGTCGAAATGTATGTGTGATGTGACGACGCATAGAGCACAAAAAATCGAGCGACTTTCCTCTTTGGGGTACCCTCAAATTCTTCCTGGATCAAGAGATATAGCTTGATCTAGGTGGAAGGGCAAAAGGAGTGCAAATGTGCTCAATGATAATGTGGCAGTTAGGGGGTCACATGCAGTGACTGTGCCTAGCTGGGGATATGCTTGTGGATCCCTGTGCTGATGTGGCACCTATGTTCAGCTGAATTGCCTATGAACCACTGTGCGTGCCTGCAATGCTGACTGTGCTACTAATGTGGCACTGGTTGACCTAATCCAAGGTTAGATTGACCTAACCATGGATTGGTTAACTAACCCTCGCATCTGTCTAACTAACCCAAGGTCTAATGATGTTAGCAAGGGGGGTCAGACTGCCATGTGGCACTAATGAGATGGTAGCTGACTGGGTAATGATGATGTGGCACAAGTGATGTGTCTGCCGATGGGGCAGATGATGTGTCACTGATGACATGGTTGATGAGCTAGCAAGAAGACGTGGCCAGAGGACGTGGCATGGTGATGTGGATGGATAAGGTGATGTGGCATTGGGATCAGGCTAATGATGTGGGAATTGAGGGTGATGTGGCAGATAAGGTCTGCCATGTGGTAGATAGGGGTTGACACATGTCAACCCTCAAACCACACCTTTGTGTGTGGTAACCCTTGTGATAGGGTTGGTGGCCTGTGCCACATGTTGTTGAACGGAGGACCAGAATCTTTAAAGATTCCATCTGTCGATCCCATCTGTAGGATGCAACATTGATGGACTGTGTAGAAGGTCACAGCAGTCGATTGGAGATCTGTAGGAGCCTTCCTTGGCCATTTGAGACCATGCAGGTCTACTAGAGCAGTTGAGAACTTGAGCGTGCCATTGTTGTGACTGTGTAACTAGAGGGAGGCATCGTTTTGCCATAGAAGAGGCTTGCAAGAGTTCGTGGGAGTTGGCTGGAGGGTTCTGGATACCAAGGTCGTTGTGAGCCAACATATGGCCTTGGAGCGGTGTCCTCAAAGAGGTGGCCTAGCTACGAGCCTAGTTGGAGAGCTAGCACTATGTACACACTTTGAAGTGGCTAGACCTAGCTATAGTAGGAGGCGGCTCGCGCTGGTTGCAGAGAGTGTCGAAGCAAAAGGTCGGCTGGCCTTGGAGGTCACTGCAAGATGCGCAAGAGAGTATCCCTTGCTGCCTGATGAGACTGGGAGCCCGTAAGCTCCATGTGCTATAGCACGACTGTGGCCACCATTGAGTTGGTCATTGACAGGTGCAAGGTTGGCTACTTGATGGCCGGGGCTAGACGGATAGCATGTGTTGGATCCTTAGATAGAGCTCAGAGTGTTGGAGCGACCATTGACCATTGTGGCTTAGCGCTGCAGACTATGGAGCAGCATCGTGTTGCAATTTATTGTAGGTAGGAGAGCCTTAGATGGAGCTCGCCTCAGGAGCTTTGATGCTGATTTTCTTATGTAGCTCGTTGAGGTCGTGGAGGTATATAGTTGCCCGTTGAAGTTGTGTAGGTCATTTTTCATTTCTTGGCTTGCTGTGGATAGGCTCTGGGTCATAGGAGCTTTATTGGAGCCGTGAGCTTGCAAATAGGCTGTCGATAGCCTCTCAATCAACAAAAATCTCTTTCTCTCTCAAATCTCTTGGAGTGAAATCTAAAGGAGATCTATCATAATATGAATAACCACTCACTCTCACGGAAGAATGAACAGAATAGAGAGTTGAATGAATCTCTCAATGAAACTCTTACAAAATGAATAAAATGGAAATTACTCTCAAATGAATGGAATTTCTCTATCAAAGAAGAAGTTCTCTCAATGGAAGAGAACACTCGATCTCTCGAACTCTCAATCAATCACACTCTCTACTACAAATCACAATGCCTCAGCGAAAGGCAAGGGAGCTCTGATACCATGACACAATATGAAGAGGGGAGAGGAGAAGAGTGAAGATGAGGAGAGAGGCTGGCACACCTAGAGAGCACACCACAAATGACTAATTGTACACTAGATTTAGTTGAAAATGTAGAATATATACAAACCCATTTAGGGTTAGGGTTAGGGAATTTGAAATGCACAAGGCGTTCACTCGAATCAAGGTAGTAGATGGTTGACGACTCGCTACCCTAGGAGTCATTGAGGATTTGCCCATCACTATCAATGGGCACTCCCTAAAAATTTTTAATGCAACAAGCTAGACTGGCAAAAAACTTGAGTTGTACAAATTCCCTCTTACTCAGACGATGCTCTCAGCAATGGCTGGATGTAATCTTTTGAACGAGCTCAACGATCTTTTGGCTCACTGGATGTAATGTTTTGGTCTCTAAGGCATTTATGTAATCTCTTTTTGTTCAATTTGAGGCTCTTAGTATGCACTGTTGTTAACTTTTATATTTATATTTGAATGGTTATAGCCGCTACCTGTAATTTTTTGTTTAAGGCTCTCAACAATTACCGAGTTTTGATAAATGTAAGATCCTCTGTTTAATTTTTTCTCGGTATAAGTTGATAATTTTTATATAACCTGTTATTGGACGTAAATGTACATTGTAATCTGTTTTTCTCAAAATTGTACTTTTTCCATCATTTATATTTACTACAACATGGACTAAAATACTAGGAAAGAAGGCTTACAATTTCCTTGGTTTATGACCAAAATAGCACTAAAATAACTCCAACGACCCCACCGTTGTGGTTGCATGGAGATGGACAAATTGATGTATGGTTGTGTGCGTATGGGCTAGGAGTCCTATGCTAGGAGTGTGTGAGTGTAGGTGTGCTAGAGTAGAGGTAGTGTGATTGAGAGATTCATGGGCTTGATTGAGAAATCAGTGGAGGTGTCTGAATCAATGAAAGAATCAAACCTCACTCCAAGTGAGAAAGACGAGTTCCTAGAAATGTTCAAATATTTCCCTGACCTCTTCGCAAATAGCAACTGCCACCTTCACCATGTGACTTCCATAGAGCACAAGATAGAGCTGAAGCCTGATACGAAGCCTATGGCTCAAAAGTATCGGAGATTAGGGCCCCTACAGACCAATGCTTTGCGCTCAAAGTTGCAGAAACTTGTAGAAGTTGGGTTTATTGTTCCGATTCACAATACTAAATGGGTTTCACTAGTGGTAGTCAACCCAAAGAAAAACAAGTGGCGGGTCTACGTAGACTATAAGAAACTCAATGCAGCCACCAAGAGGGACCATCATCCTCTTCCTTTTCAAGACCTCATTCTTGAGAAGGTAAGTGGTCATGAGATGTATACTTTTTGTGATGGTTACTCCGAGTTTTATCAAATCAGAATTGATGAGGAGGATGTGCTTAAAACCACATTTGCCACACCTTGGGGGACATTTGCATTCAAAGTAATGTCATTTGGCCTCACCAATGCTCCTGTTACCTTTCAAAGATTTATGCAGATGGTGTTTGCTCCTTATTTGGGAGTTTTCTTGGAAGTGTTTTTAGATGATTTCTGTATATTCTCGGCACGTAAGGAGCACATCAAGAAGGTTAGGTTGGCCTTCCAATGGTTCAATGATGCGAATGGTAGCCTCAACCCTGATAAATGCACCATTAGAGCCACTCAAGGGAGGTTACTAGGACATATTGTCTCATCTGAGGGCATCAAGCCTGACCCCAAGAAGATAGAAGCTATCCTCAAGCTCTCCCCGCCAACAACCAAATATCAGGTATGCTCATTTGTCAATATAGTAGGATACTATTGCCGCTTCATTGATCAATATGCTGCTTTGATGCGAGCCATGACTATGCTATTAAAAGATGGAGTTGATTTTTCTTGGGATGAGGATTGTGATCATGGGTTTGTACAAATCAAGAGTGCTCTGGCTTCAGAACCCATTCTACGCAATCCCGATTGGTCAAAGACTTTCTATATCAATCTTGGGTTTGGTGAGCACACTTTGGCGGGTATTCTTCTCTAGCAAGTGGAGGGTCGGTTCATGTATCACATTCGATTTGCTTCCCTACAATTGCTCGAAACTGAACGATGCTACTTTGAGGCTAACAAGCATGCTTTGTCTTTGGTGTTCTGCATTGAGAAATTTAAGCAATATGTTGCTGGAAATTCCTTCATTCTCAGGGGGGTCACTATGTATAAACCCTCTATATCACGTGCGTTCAAGGTATATTTCTAAAATCCCTTATCTATAAATTTTTCATTAATAAAATGTACCCTTTTTCTATACAAATCTATAAATTTTTTTGAAAATTGTTTTAAATACTCCCTTATGTAAATTAACTTTTGTTAAATTTAGATATTAAAAACATCCTTTTGTTGAACTCATGTGATAGGGTTACATATAATGAGTGACCCCCCGAGCCTTCATTATAATCTGTAGCAATGGTCTTGCAAAGCAGGTTATTCAATCACCAAATCCCGTGGGCCGGTTGGCCAAATGGTTGGTAGTTTTACAAGAATATGATTTTTCTTTCAAAATTGTAAAAGGGGCTTGTTCCAACTGAAGAATGCTTTGATTGATTTAGAGGAGTGCCTCGATGTAACCCTTGTAGTGGCCATATAAGTTGGGGATCCATGGTATGGTGGAATCTACAGGTTTTTGACTGCTTTCTCCTTTCCTCCACAAAATACTAGCTATGAGAGAAAGAAAATCCGTAGAGATAGTAGGCGCTACACTCTCTTTGATGGGGTGTTATACCATCAAGGCCTGGATGGGGTACTAAGATGGGCCATTGATGCAAATGAAGTACCTAAGGTATTGAAGCATTATCATGATGGCCACTATGCTGGTGACTATACAGCTAAGAAGATTTTACATGCTGGGTACTATTGGCCGACCTTGTTCAAGGATGTCACTTTGTATTGCACAACTTGTGAACCATGCGAATTCTTTTGTAGGAAGGATTTGCATCCTGGGCAACATCACCCAGTGATGTCCATCCATCCGTTTCAGAAGTGGGGAATATATTTTGTTGGGCCCCTACCCATGACTGCCCGCAAAAAGAAGTATCTTTTGGTAGCCACTTAGTATGTCACTAAGTGGGCTAAAGCTATTGCCCTCCCCACTATAAATGATAAGGCAATTTCAAATTTCATATTTGAACATATCTGCACAAGGTTTGGGACACCCATGGAAATAGTATCTGACCATGGGAGTCCATTCTTAAATGAAGCAGTGGAGTTGCTCATGGATCACATGGGTATTGATCACCGCACTTCTAGCATCTATCATCCAGTGTCCATGGGACAAACAGAGCAGAGCAATGGCCTCCTTTGTAAATCCATGGGAAAAATGGCCACAGGTAATAGGAGCCAATGGGATCAGAAGGTCATTGAAGTTGTGTGGGCTTACAACATCACTCATAAAACGTCTACAGGTCACACTCCTTTTGAGTTGGTGAATGGTACTAAGGCAGTTTTACCACTAGAGATAGAGATTCCGGCCTTGAGATTGGCATGAGAACAGAGGATGACAGAAGATGAACATGTAGAAGCCAGGTTGGTACAATTTGAGAAGTTAGATGAAATCCGACTCCTTGCACTACATCAAATAGAGATCCAAAAGAATCAACAAAAGGCCCGCTTGGATGCTAAAATTCGCAAGGGATGGGAAAGACACTTTGCTGAGGGGGATGTTGTGCTATGCTTTGATAATAGATTGGACCACCAAATGGATAAGAAGTTCCTGCCACTGTGGACTAGTCCATACAAAGTCATCAAGGAACGTAGCAATGGGCCTGTACAAGTTCAAGAGCTGCATGAGCCATATGGCAAGAAGGTGATCAACAAGCATTGTCTCAAGCCCTTCTTTGTGCATGATGGTCCCATGCATGGAAATGCTATGCATTTCCTGCCTGGGGGGGGGAGCTGTTATGGAAAAATTTGACCAAAGTAAAAGGCATAAATATGTGTGTGTGCTTGTATGTGTGGCAATAGTATAACAAAATATGGTGTGCATAAGGCCCCCCAGGGTTGAGGTGGCAGGGCATGACCATGTGCCACCCTTCCATGTAAGAGGACCCATAAGGTGTGTTGTACATAATCCATGGTAGTAATAATATAAAATGATAAGGTGGCATGGGTCCTCCATGCACCACCCCTCCACCTAAGCGGTCCCATGCCTGCATTTAGTGAGACATGGCCCAAGGACCATGGGAGAAGTAATATAAAATAGGTGGAGATGGATATTATATTGGATTATTCCCTCCATGTAGGATAGACCCATGTGGGGGGGGGGTGTAGAAAGTCCAAGAATGCAAGTTAAATAATGGGAGAGACCAAGGGAGTATCTTAGACTTGGGATATGGGGGTTGATGTATGTGGAAAAATGAGGCAAAGGGTTGTCACACACAATTGAAAGTGTGTAACCGCCTAGCCCACATGGGACACTCTTCCACACACACCATGCATGTGGGAGGATGCATTTATTGGCAGAAACCGCCTCTCTTGGCTATAAAAGGAGGGGGCTATTCCTTGATGGAACACGCTCATTCTTGTAAAGCCACCTAGCTAGTAATTTGATTTCCCCCCCCCATCCTTCCTTTCAAATAAAGCATGACTCTCTTCCCTTGATGTCTCCATCTCTACATTCTACATGCTCCTAGTTCACTGCCTAAAAATCCTTCATCCCTAGCCCCCACACAATCTTTTGGGCCTTGGCGACCGTTTGCGCCACTACCTTATGAATGATGGCATTGTCATGCTTGGCTCCTTCATTCCATTATGCACCTTCTTCCACGTGTGCTACCATCCGCCATGTTTTCATAGGTTATCTCCCTTTGTTTTCACACTCGTCTCTCTGACATGATATGCCTTTGTTTTGCATCCCCTCGATTCACCTCCAATTAATTAATCCTCACATTGACCTTATTCTTTATTACCCCTCTAACCTTTCCAATTAAAATATCTCTATTACTTAAGACTAATTGCTTACCGCCCCACCCTTATAATTCGAATTTTGTACTCTATGTCTCTCCCATGATCCTTTTGTTTTTGCCCTTCTATATTATTTTGATTCACAATTCATTGTCTTGTATGATGTTAATTAACTCTAGGAAACTCATTTGCTAACCTAGCCTTTAATTTCTTGAATAGCATTTAAATTCATTATCCTCCTTAAAACTTAGTTCATTCTTCTATCCCCCCTTTCTCTACATTTTTCAATGGTTCAAATCCCCCATCTTTTAATTTTTCCTTTGTTAAACATTTAACACCTTTCTCTATTCCCCCCCCCTTCTTTTTCTCTTTAATTTTTAATTTAATTTATTTCTTTAAAATCTTGCTACTTCCCTTGTTTGAAATTCCTTCTTTAAATTTCTTTCTTTAATTTCTACTTCCCTTGTTTTAAAACTCTTAAAAGTCTTTCTTTAAATTCCTTTGAAATTCCGTTAAGCTCCTCTTTCTTATAAATTCTCCTTCCCTTATGCTCTAAATCTTAAAATTACATTTATTGCTCTAATTTTGAATTTCTCCCCTCCTCCTCCTCCTTTATGTTCTCACACTTAAATACACTAAGTTTTTCACCTTACATAACCATTTATTTACTTTTCCGCACATTTGTTGATCAATGAACGTTTGCACGTATTGTAGGTCCATTACAGGAACCAAATTAAATGACCAAGGAGATTTTAAAAATGACATTTAATTAAACTCACTCAATTTTTTTTACACTTAAAGCATCGTATCAAAAATTAACTTTATAAGTCTATAGCCTAATCAACTATTCTTATTGTGCATCACGATAACAAGGGAGGGAGGGTTTTTATGACACCTATCTTCCCAACTAAGTTAAAATATGGATCTTATCAAATTTTCTTGTTGGATGGTGGTAGGTATGCAGACTCCCCTCTTTAATAAAAGCGATGCTTGCTATGACTTATCAAAGCAAAAATGTTTGCAATCATGCATTCTAGAAACCTTTTGCAATTTTCACACCTTTTGATTTTTTTGTAATGTTTCATAGCAGTTTTCTCTTTTGTATTTCACTATGAAATAGGGTTTTATCGAGTCTTCAGACACAGTCATGTTTCCCCTACAGCTCTGGACGGCAGTTGCACATAGTACATTTAAGTCACCGTGGCTCTTTTCCCTTTTAACTCACTTCATTTCTCGTTGGAGAAATACTATCTATCTCACTAACCATTTGAGTTTCATATCTTCAAAAATTCTTGTATCCCAAACAATTCTCAAAATTGCCCACTTCCCCCCTTTCATTCCCTCCCTCCCTTCCTTTTCCTTCCCTAGCATTATTATCATTAAACCTCACTCTAGATCCTTTGTTTTTACTCTTAAAACCCTCACTTAAACTTATCCCTCTCGTCTCTCTCTTTCTCAAGCTCTAAATTGGATTTACAGATACTTCTATCTCTTTTGGGTAGGCAGTTTGTCATCACACTAGGTGATGACCTACTGTCTCACCTAGTGTATTGTACTCTACTGGGGCAAAGGTGGGTACACACACACACACACTCCTTTTTTCTCTTTTTATAAATGCAAATTATATTTCTCCCCTTTATACCTTTGGGAAACCTTTTTTAACTGCCTTCCCCCCCCCTCTCTCTCTCTCTCTCTCTCTCTCTCTCAACTAGATTCCCTTGACTCTCTCTCTACACTTTCCCCTCTCTTTCTCCTAATTTCCCTCAACCTCTCCCTTTTTCCCTTAATTGAGCCCCTTATGCCCTTATCCCCCCTGTTATATATGCTCAATGCCCCACCCTCTTGGTAACCACCAGTGGTCCAATGTGCTCAAGTTGTAAGGCCCCCATATGAGGAGAAGACATGTGTGAGCCCCAGACACTGGATGGATCCTGACTTGCATGTCAGATGAGGTCTATCAATGAGACTGTTGATGGTAGAAAGGTAATTGTGTGGGAGCCCCTTATTCTTACTGGGGCCTTGGGGCCAAGTGGTGGGGGTTCAGGGGTGGGAGCCCCTGAGGTGACGGTATAGGGAATATTCCCTGAATATTCCATGGACGACTAGTCGGTTCCACCGACTAGGTTGACTGGTCGGCTCCACCGACTAGGTCGATTGGTCGACTCCACTGACTACGTTGATCCGACTACTGCTCTCATAGCTATAAAGAGGCAACTCCCCAGTCCATTGTATCAGATCAGTTTAGATCAAATCAGATCTTCCAGCTAGTAGCTCTTCACTTAGTATCTATCTAGATCACCATCTAAGCTCCACTGTGGGAGCGCACGGGTGGACAGAGCCATCATCTGTACTACATCAGTATTGAAGGAAAGTTTGTTTCTCTCCAGTTTGCTGTGTAGTCTCTATTCTTTGTTTAGTTTCTATTCTGCTGCGCTATGTAATTTAACCCCCCCCCAAGTTTCCCCCTTTTTTTTTAAATTCACCCCCCCTAATTTTCTCCTAAGTTTTCCTATTTTTTCATTCCCACATCTTCTTTCCTAATTTTTCTTAATTTTCAAAATTTCCCTATTTGTTTCCTATTTCTCACTATAGTTTTTTGTATTGTCTAAATTATTCCTAAATCCCCCCTAAATTTGTTGTAAACTTTTCCTAATCTTTTGCTATTTTTCTCTTCTGCTTTTCTTCCCTCTCTCTCTCTCTCTCTCTCTCTCTCTCTCTCTCTTCTCAACTCAATGACTTTACTAACCTCTCTCTCTAAAACTACAAACTACTCATATACCAAAGATGTAAAGCTTCATATTGTAGTCATGATCATATCCATGCTTCAAAAACAAGCAAACATATCATAGTCAAAGTGTTTCCGACAACATGGAATCTACATTGATCAATTGAAAATAGCATAAAACCATAACATTAGAAGTATACCCTAGGGTATGGAGTCCCCACACACCTTAAGGACTACTACATTCCACCTAACCCTTGAACGAATGATTGGTGTGCATAAGGGTATTCAAGGATATTCATTTGATCTAAAAACCCTCCATTTGCTAATGATATCTCCCCCACTTGCCAATTCAAAGCTGGCATCATTGGCCTCCAAACCAATGTGATCACCACCTCTCTCACTATCATCTACATACTTGAGGCTTGCTCTCCTCCTTCTCATCATGATGTCGGTCTTCCCCCTCAATATCATGGAGAAGCTCTTCATGTGTCTCTTGACTCCAACATCTTGGCTAGTTGAAGTCCTCTTTGCGTCCACTCTTATTAGAAAATGTAATATTTCCTCTTCCTCTTCCTATTCCTCTAGAGGAAGAGTCTCTTTTGGTACACTACATCATGCATATACTTATGTTTGGCATGGTGATCCTCTCTCTCTCTCACTCAATTTTTGGAGGGCCAACTTTTTCTATAAAATTATATTGATCATTTGGCTGGATAGAGTTTTATAAATACATCATTTGTCATTTTTATAGTTCATTAATTTGAGCTATAGTTTGACAGTTATGACCATTATCACGTCTTCATGAACCGAGAGAGAAGTGGATGCTCCAAAAGAGAACGCAAGTTGCAATGGAGAAGGGCTAGTAATGCATAGAGAGTTGATCTTAATATAAGGTCTTAAAAATACCCATGCACAGTCGAACAACTGTCTGCCGCTAGTAATCCGATGATTACATGCTAGCTTGTCTTATCAAGTTGTTGCAGACTTGTATGGTCAAAATGGAGTTGGATTACAATCTGCTTCTTGTTGCTGAATGTTCAAATCCAAGACATAGCTTCGTAGACACATCACTCATCATAGTGTGTTCACTTGTCTGGAGTGTTGTGGCAGCTATTCGGCTAGTTTTTGTCATGAGTAATTGTTTACAGAAGTCGTGAAGGATTTTTGAAAGTGGTCCAGATTTTTGAATGACTTTTCTTGTTGAATCTGGTTGTATGCCATTTTGTGCTTTGCTAGGAGTCGTCTTTGCAACAATACATTGTTGTTGATTTGATTTTCTTGGGAGCTGCTGCCTCTGCAAAGCAACCGGCAGTTAGAGCACGAATGCAGTAGAGGATTGCCAATAGTGTTAGTGGTGTCTTCAAACGACTAAAAAACACCTACACATGTCCACTACTAGCAATGGGAATGCCAGGGTCGGGGAATTAAATCTGACTAATGTCGAAAAAAGTAAAAGATAGTACAAAACATACAAAGAGGTGAGACAACTATTTGTAGAGTAGAAATATTGCAAATAGTTTTATTTCAGTAGATAGCAACAACAACCTGAATGCTAGAGATGATGATCAACTTATAACAACATCCGATGGTGTTCTGTGGATAACAATCAGAAATAGATATAGTTCCAAAAATGATGTGGTGGTTGGATAAGGCCACTACTACTAGCTATTAGGGACATTTATAACTGTCCCTCAGTTACAAAATTATCCACTACTTACTATTGTAACCCTCCTTTACTAGAGGTCTACTAACCCTCCTTGGTTGAGGTCCATGTGGGTGGAGAGGTCATCCTCAATAGATGCCTTATGTACTAGTGTATCTGAGGCCAATTTTTTAATGTACTATTCCTTAATGGCCAATTGCTGCAACCTTATTCTTGGAAATCTACCATCTTTAAGATTGTACTTATCTAGGAGTCTTTGCCCCATTCCCTTGACCATCATTTTACATTGACTTGTTTATCCCGATTTGACCAATAATGACTCTTGTGAGTTGGCCTTTGCCCTTTGTTGATTTGTGGTTTTCATCCTTTGGTATTCTTACTTTAATGAGAAATTTTTTGAACAAAATTTTCTGGTGGCCCAAAAACTTTCATCGTCATTCCATTGATTTTTTTTTGTAGTTTTGCCTCTGTAAGATCCTCTAGTGTGTCACTATTTCATTGTCAAAAAAGTTTTTGATTCGGTATGGTATAGTCCATTCCCAATGCCATGGATTTCATTTTGTTTCTCTTAATGGTGAGTTGTAGAGTAGGTCTAGTATGATATCTTTGAATTCGTATGTGGTGATCATGCCAAGATTTCCTCCTCTACTGGATTATACTTTGCATCTAGCTGCCCTTAGCTTGAATTCATCAATGATAATGTGGAGAGAGAAAGAGAGAGAGAGAGAGAGATGATGCCTTGGTTCCCACACCCAAGACTAACTCAAAAAAGGTGCTCGGTGTTAACCCAACCCAGTGCTGTGCTTGGTGAGTATTTCTTCTCTTGCAATCCTAAGGATAGTGTGTTTGAGTGTAGAACATATGACAAACATATACACTCGGAGGTTGGGGTTACCTATCACAAGGGTGTGATGATGGGAGAATACTGATTTGTGCATACACTTAAGAACACTTAACAAAATTTGGAGTGCATAACAACAATAAAGTCGAGTACATAGACAAGAAACATCAACTTGCATTGAAATCACTCAACTGTCCGAAGTACAACCTGTTGAGATATCGAGCTCCACTCGTGATATGCCACAGTGACAGTTGTACATTTATGTCACCGACTTGTTAGCTGCAGATGCGGTTAGTACACCGCCCATGAATAATAGCTGGATGACAGCTATCTTTATGTACTCTAGTTAGTGGCTCAGTTAGTATGCCATCTTAGTTAGCTGAGTTTGGTTTGAGACCCACATATAAGGTTCAACTATTATTTTGTACTGAGTTCTTTTGGCTTTCACAACTAAGAAGAGGAAAACTGTTTTCAGCCTCCACCTTTGTGTATATTCCCCCATTGTGTATGTGACAAAGCTGCAAGTGAGACTCCTTCCTTCTCTCCCACTCTCTTCACATGGTATCGTGGTAAGGACCTCAAGAAAGCAAATCAAGTTCGCGGTGTCCTAGTAAGAGGATCAGTTTGCTTTCCTTTTTTTTTGAGTTTGGGAGCAAATCTCTGCAGGTAGCATAGCCGGAAAGTGCAAGAGTGCACTGTCTCAGATTGGGATGCTCTTTACGGTGTGACAAGAGGGTAGTATATGCTGCGTGTGACGGCAAAGCCCTCGGTGAAATTATTTGTTTGATTCGAGGCCATTTCAGGGCCCGTTTTGGTGGCGGAAGTTTTCCGCAAGCACTTAGGAAAGTGCCTTATTTTTACTGTGCGACCACTCTTCTGCAAGTCGGTGAAAAGTTATCGCATAAATTACATTGTATGCCTGTGTGCAGAGATATTGGGAGTGACAGAATCATTCTTATTGGCTATTGATGCATAATCATCACTAGGAAGTGACTGTGTGGTTGAAACACCAATTTCATCAGTTTTGTAGATTTGCCCATGTGAGGCAGAAGTTACGTTTTTTTTTTGCAGTGACAAAATATTTTGCAGTGTTCAGTAATGGCGTCTGATGCTCTTTCATAGATTGTCACTGAAAAGCTTGACAAGAACAACTTCCAAGCATGGAAGTTTAGAATGACGAATTTCCTTAAGGGAAAAGGCTATTGGGAGTTCATTACTGGAGCTGAACAAGAACCAGTTATTCCTAATGTTCCCAATCAACAGGAGTTGCAAGCATTTAAAGGCTAGTATGAGAGAGCAAGAAAAGTTATGTACTAGCTGTCTATCAGTATTTCAGATTCTATGATTGTGCATATTCAAGATGCAAGCACACCGAAGGAGGCGTGGGATACTTTGACAAAACTATATAGCACAAATACACAAGCCAGGAAAATGCAGCTCAAGCAAGAGTTGCATAATGTGCAGAGAGAAAATATGAGCATCAATGACTACCACATGAAGGTAAAGAAGATTGCAGATTCACTTGCTTCTATTGGGTCGCTAGTGGAAGATGATGATTTAGTTTTTGTGACCTTGAATGGTCTAGGAAAGGATTATGCACAATCCGGACATTCATTGCCGTCTGTGAGAATTTTCCTGTTTTTGAGGAGTTGATTGCTCTTCTAATTTTTGAAGAGCAGAGAAATGGTGGTGCATATTCTTCAGGAGGAACTTCAAAAGAAGCTATCTTCTACTCAAATGCTGGAACAAGTAGAGGCAGAGGTAGAGTAGGCCGATTTGGAGGCCATGGTAGAAATCAAAATATGCAGCAAATTCAAGAAAACTAGTCCTATGGAGGAGGACGTGGTAACTTTAGAGGCAGGGGGAGCCAAAGAGGTCGTGGTGGATGGCAGAGAGGCCAAAATGCAAACAGCAATGTTGAATGCTACTACTGTGGTAAAATGGGTCATATGGTTAAAGATTGCTATAAAAAGCAGAATGACCTCATGATTGGAAAATCGCAGCAAGGCAATTATGCATCCTCTAGTAGACATGGTGATGATAGAAATGAGCATCTGTTTATGGTGTAGCACATGACCAATTCTATGACAAGTGCAGAAGAAAGCAATGATGTGTGGTATGTTGATTGAGGTGTGTCAAACCACATGACAGGTCATGCAGAATGGATGCAAGATGCAAGGAAAATGGAAAGACCAGGATTTGTGGAGACTGGTGATGATACTGCACATCCTATTGTGCAGATTGGTAAAATTCCTTTGTCTATGCAGGATGGAAAAAAGAAATACCTATTTGATGTATTTCATGTCCCAAATATCACCAAGAACCTGGTTCTTGTTGGTCAAATGGTTGAGCAGGGCTTGCAGGTCAGATTTAATCCTCATGGATGCTTTGTTGAGGATATGAAAAATAAAGGTCGCTTGATAGCAAAAGGGAAGAAGAAGGGCAGGATGTTTACGTTGGATGTGGACATGCCTGAATTGAGTGCAGCAATGTTTGCACATGGGACCGGTGTAGTTGCAGATCTTGATATCTGGCATAAACACATTGGTCATGTTAATGTACAGCGACTTAAATTAATGCAGGCCCAAAATATTATTGTAGGATTGCCTAAGTTCAGGGTTGCAGAAATGCATAAGGTATGTGAAGCCTGTCAATTTGGAAAACAGGAAAGGAAACCATTTCCTAGACATGTTCAAGAGAGTAAGAGGCCATTGGAATCAATCCACTCTGATGTGTGGACTACTAAAGCTGCATCTATTGGAGGCTGTCATTATTTTGTCACTTTTATTGATGACTACAGCAGAAAATTTTGGGTGTATTTTATGAAAAAGAAAAGTGAAGCGTTTGGGCATCTTATCATGATCCTATCACATGTGTTTTTGTTGGATCGATAAAATAATTTGCATACATCTTAATCTTATTTATTTAAGGACCGTTCACAGTATCATGCCCATCTGATATCATTCACATGGTTGGATATGCTTATTTTCTAATTTTCCATTGCGCCTCATACATGAGTATCAAAAAATATAAATCATCATGCTCCTATCACATGTGCCATTATCGTATGGGTATGATACTTTGCACAAGCCTTAAGTGTATAGCATTAAGTCATGTGCAAAGTATCATGCCCATCATACACCTTTTTAATCTTTGGGCATGCGAATTTCTTCTTTCCATTGCATCTCATACTTGACTATCAAACAATACACATCTTCTTTCCCCCATCACATGAAATGCCTTAATATTATTTACTTTAAGGATCGTATAAATTATCATGCCCATCGGACACTATTTGCATGGTTGGGCATGATTATTTTCTTATTTTCCATCGCATCTCATACCTGAGCATAAAAAAATATGCATTTGCTTTCTCCCATTGCATATTCCTTTTTTGGATGCGTACAACAGTTTATCATGTCCACCAGACACCGTTTTCATCATTGGGCATGCTTACTTTTTTATTTCTACCACATCTCATACATGAGTAGTATCAAAAAATATGCATCATCATGCTCTTATCATTTGCAGGTGCTTTTTCGGATGGGTACCATATTTTCACATGCTTAAATGACGGCATGTGATGTCTGCTATTAAAACATGTGCTCTTGAATCAAAAGAAAGTCAAGTGGTCCACCTACTAGAGCCTGTTGTAGTTCTTGACAAAGAATCAGGTACCACGGCTGGTTGTGTGCATGGTCATGAAGGCCATGCACATTCCAGCTCACTCGAGTTAAAATCATGGGGAAGGGACAGCAATGAGCAAGACTCGCCTGTTTGTGGGAGCCTGTTCTAAGAAACTTGACTTCAATGACTTCGCCAGAGGTTTGGAGGGAGATTAACCTATGTCCATGCACCGATGGACGAGAGCTGCCACTAGCTCAATTCCTACCTTGCATGCCCAGTATTGCATGAAGGAGATAAAAGTGCACTACTGAAGGGTCCAGTAGTGAGGCTGTGATGAGACAGAACCATCTTTACTGGCAGGCAGATCACAGCTGCATCTATGATTTGCTAGAGAGAAGCCAAGCTGGAAGTACGGAGAACCTCTGTGAGCGAGCTAGAGGTCCATGCCCTAAGGTCCCATCCATTCATCCATCATCTGGTATATCTGGTGCTCCATCATCACGTCGAAGAGAGTCTGGTGTCCACTTCTTCACCCCTGTGAAGGCAAAATGGAGGATCCTATCTCACTAATGCCCCATTTATGGGGTTTTAGGACTAGAATGGTCAACTCCAAGGGCATGGGGTAAGAATCCAAAATCTCCAAATAGTTCCAAGGTCCCAACCACTAGAACTCATGCGACAGTAGCCTCCAAGCACATATGCGAAGGCCCGCGGACTCATGAACATGACCCCGCTCCCTGGACCTATGGGAAGAGGAAGCTGAGTCATGTCTGCCAAGAGCGTTGACCTATTGCTGAGGAGAGGTCAACCGGGGATCCTTTGCCTAGAAGCAAAGAGCGCTCAAGAGAGGGAGAAGAAACCGGCTAAATAAGGACCTTGAAGCTGCCACGAGGAAATAGTGAACTGTACAAGTAAGATGCCACGAGGAAGAGCTAGCCACAAAGAACCCATAAATAAGCTTTCCACGAGGTTGGGAGCACAGCTTCAAATCTTGCTCTTCTTAATGGGGCTGGTCAAGCTACTAGAGAAAGGAAGTGAAAGTACAATGCTAGTCCCTAGCCAAAATCTGTCTACATGAGCGGGAGGTGCCTCCTTTGGTTGATGAAGGTGAGGTTTGATGTCAAAGAATGCCGAAGGGAGGACTGGATGATCCACAACAAGCTATGGGTGTGTTGTGTGCTCAAGGCTGCTTCACATCAAGCTTAGCAGCACTTGGAGACTTGAATGTGACTTGGTCCAAAGACTAGCCCACAGCGAGCTAAGGGTGGCTTTGTTATTTGGTATTGACTCTGGGCTACCAGTGCAATCGGAGGATGCTGCTCAACGACACGTGTCACATGCAAAGGAGTTAGGCCACGGGCTTGAGATGACGCCCACACATAGGGAAGATGCTCGACTGCTTGGCGCTCGTATGGTGACCACAACCCATATGGCTGTGGCAACAAAAAATACATGAAGGGGTCACGGGCTCATAGTGCCCCTTTCAAGGTTGCGCGGGATCTTGAGGTGGAGCAGGAGCTAACACGAGTGGCGCGAGGGGGGGGAGAGCTTGCACAGCTCACAGGTAGAGGCAGCCCAATCTATATTGGAGAATTCTCCTCCTATGTCTTGAGACACATATCCTTGCATAATATGAAATGATTAGCCAAAGGTGTAGAAATAGGTTTTGCATTTCGCATTTCAAAGCTTTCCAATACTTTTTCAATGTACTCACTCTGAGACAATATCAACTCACATCTGTTCCTATCTCCTTTTATTCTCATGCTAAGGATTTACTTTGTAGCACCCAAATCCTTCATTGCAAAAGTATTTTCCACATATCTACCATTGTCTACTTTTTGAGAATAAACACAATGGTATGAATGACATCTACTAAAGCCTTGATCTTCCATAAATCTGCCAAACTTCAAATACCACTATCTTGGAGCTTGCTTTAAACCATACAAACTTTTCTTCAACCTGCATACCAATTTCTCCTTTCCTTTCACCTCATATCCCTATGGCTATTGCATGTATATCTCTTCCTCTAGATCCCCATGAGAAAAAAGTTTTCACATCTAATTGTTCAAGATGCAAGTCTTCTATAGCTGCAAAACTTGGAATAGTTCTGATTGAATCCATTTTTAACAACAGGAGAGAATATTTCATGAAAGTGTAGCTTTCTTCTGTGCAAACCCCTTTACAACAAGCCTTGCCTTGTTTTACAACTACCCATTTTTCTACAATGTTGTTTTTCCCATAGGCAAGTGAACCAAATCCCAAGTTTGGTTATGTAGCAAAAAGATCCCACTTCTTTTTGGATTCTACCTGCATTGCTTCTTCATATGTTTCTAGTTCACCAGAATCAATCAACAAAACATAATTGAAAGAAGGAGAAAATCAGTCAGGTGGTCTACTTACATTGCAGACCTTCTAAGTACACTTGGAATTTAAGGTTTTTGTTACTACTGCTACTTCACATTCTCATTTTCTACAACCTTTGGAATTTCATCTCCTATGATTTTATCAAGAGTTGTGTATTCTGTGTCTGTATTTTCTTTCTTTCTTTTCTGCAAGTGACCTTTATACATAATAGTCTCATTGAATAACAACATCTCTACTCCTTATGATTTTGTTACTTTCATAATCCCAAAGATAATAACCAAACTCACTAGCTCCATATCCAATAAATATGCACTTCTTGGATTTTGCCTTAAGCTCTCTTTTGAATTCCTTATGAACATGGACAAATATTTTACAACCCAAAACCTTTAGAAAAGAGAAGTTAAGCTTTTTACCTATCCATGCCTCTTCTGGAATGCCACCATTTAAAGAACTTGAAGGGGATCTGTTCATCAAGTTAATAGCTGCTTTAGCCCAAAGTTGTAACTTGGGCAACCCTACATGTCATCTCATGCTCCTTGCACACTCCAAGATTGTTCTGTTCATCCTCTTTGACACAGTATTTTCTTGTGGCATTATTGGAGTTGTCTTCTCTCTATGAATTCCATTGAATAAACAATAACTATCAAACTCTTTGCTGCAATACTCATCTTCATTATCAAATCTGAGATCCTTTAACTTCTTTCTTGCCTCATTCTCAGCCAAAGATTTCCATTTCTTAAAAGTGTCAAAAACATCAAATTTTCTTTGAATGCAATAAACCTAAGTTTTTCTAGTTGCATCGTCAATATAAGTAACATAATAGTGAGATTTTCCCAACTTTGAGAAATATGACTCCTTTTTGAGAAATATGACTTCCTTCCCAACTCTGAGAAATATGAGTCCAAATCAACTTGCTTAAACTTGGTAATAACTTTCTTGAGTGAAGAATTGGCATCTAGATGCATGGCAATCACAAGAGGCACCAATAATAGGTTATGTGGCACGAAGTTCGTGTATTGGTCAGATCATTCGTTGTTGAACATTACGCTCGACAACATTTGGTAGGACAACTAAAATGCTTGGCCAGCTGCCAAGTATATTGTAAGTAGCTAATAATAGTCCAATTGATCTAACGGCTTAGAATGTGCCACATAGTTTCGTAGGATTTTAGAGTTTCATAAAACTCTCTAGTGTTGGCCAGGGTAAACAATAAGGAGGGATTATGATAGTGTAGGTCAATGGGTGAATCTTTCCCGATATAGAGGTATAAATATTATCTCTACTATCACTTTTAGGGTGAATTTATCAAATTTGAGGCTCGTAGGATTTCAGAGTTTCATAAAACTCTCTAGTGCTGGCTAGGGTAAACAATAAGAAGGGATTATGATAGTGTAGGTCAATGGGTGAATCTTTCCCGATATAGAGGTATAAATATTAGCTCTACTATCACTTTTAGGGTGAATTTATCAAATTTGAGGCTCTAAAAATGAACCCACCTTTATTTTAAACCTCCAAATATTAGCCCAACCAACTTGGGAAAGCCTCTAAATTAGCCCTTTATTTTTTCACTAGTGGTGCTGGCCAAGTAAAAAAGATTTTTTTGGCATTATAAAGTTTCTTTTCCTTTCCATATCATTTTCAAGGCAAGCCTAGTAAACCTTGTTTTTCTCTCCCTGTACATGTTATTTTGTTAATAGATGTGCGAAGATAGATTCCCTTCACCTCTGTTCATCCTTCCTATACTCATCTTTGGCCACAGAGGGAGACAGGAACGCAAAAGAGACAGCAAGACAAGAGCAAAAGGGAGACCACATCTGATATCACCCCCCGCGTGCCCACAAGCACCTTGCCATGTGAAAGACTAGGAGCTGACCACCTGAATGTTTGGGAGACGGATTGAAACCAGATGACACCTAAAGAAAAGGAATTTCAAACAGAACAGCGAGAGAAGGCGAGAGTAGCGAGGGATTTTGTCAGCTGCATATGTTTCAGAAGTTGGGTGATACGTTTTCTGGGGAAGCAAGAGAGAGGTTTGAGTTTTACGTGGGCAGATTTTACAAGCATGGATAATTCACACAGACGAATGTCAGCAGCATTAGAGAAAGAAAACCTGAGAAAAGCAAGTCGCTGCAGAGGCAAGCTCTTTGCCCTGGCGGATTGCGAACGAAAACATCCGAAAGAGCCCGAAAAAGGCATGTTTTGCAAGCACTTGTCTCAGGTTGCTGCCTTCTGTCTTGTTTCTTTCATTTGCCCGGCCCAGGCGGAAGCTGTGCAGGCATACTGCTCGAGTGGAGGAACAGAAAACAAGAGACGGCTGTGTAAAGAAGCCCATTTGAGCCTCGAATTATGCCTGGCTGCTCATCAAGATGATTAACGCTTTCCTTGTCGATACCTCACACTGTTTGAGAAATTCCAGGAGTCCCCTCAGTTTCCAAAGCAGGATACCTCAATTGGGCTGTCTGAAGGCATGACGTATGTGTGGCACTTGGAGAAACCAAGGAACATCCGGACATTTTTTCATGTTTCCTGGAAGATATTGAAAGCTAGATGTTTCAGCAAGGCAATTTATAATTTTAACTGCATGTTAGTGGATCGACAAAACTTTTACACAATGTACAACTGTTTTTACTGGTTCTCCAACTAAAACTTAGTATATCTATAGAGCGAATCATGTTTTTGTCGCGGGGCACTAAAAGTTGTGCTTCAGATTATGCTTACAGCTTCACCAAATGACTTGTTAAATGTACGAAAAGTGAACACTATGTTCTAGAGGAGTTTGCAGTCTTCGTTACCGTGTGGGTTATGCCTATCTTTGTGTCCATGAGATAGTATTTCAGGTGCATTCTGCATTTGGTCAGCACTTAATTTTGGTTTTTTGCTTCCTTTAAAAACACAAACAGAGTAATGTACAAAACCAATTTCTCAATTATTTGTAAGCAGAGGGTAGCTTATGATAGGGTTGACAAGATTATAAGTATTCTCTACTGACAAATAACTATCTGTTACTGATCTTGGGAAACCAAGATGGCAGCTTGGGTACCATTGGTGAGAACAAAATGTTGCTCTGGTCACTAAGTGCCTTTTAGCATCGCCTTGTTAAGAGGAGTGCCTCAGCAAGGAGCTAGTGTGATTTTCCACATGTTTTCAGTGTTTGGAATATCTTTGTTAGTTGATTTGCTGATTTTGAAAGTACAAATTGCAGAATGCATTTTACAAGCTTGTGACTCTCTCTCTCTCTCTCTCTCTCTCTCACACACACACACACACACACACACACACACACTTTTTTGTTTTTTTTTGGAGTGAAAATCACACACACACACAATTTCGTGGACTCTCTTTTATAGAAATCCTGTCTTATTCAACTATGAGTTAGTGCCCAAGAGCATGCACGCTGTAATTGTTCTAGGCCACCTTTTAATTCTGTTCTAGGGATGATCCCCCCTCCCTCGGCTCCTCCCTTCCCTCTCTCTCTCTCTCTCTCTCTCACACACACACACACAATTTCGTGGACTCTCTTTTATAGAAATCCAGTCTTATTCAACTATGAGTTAGTGCCCAAGAGCATGCACGCTGTAACTGTTCTAGGCCACCTTTTAATTCTGTTCTAGGGACGATCCCCCCTCCCTGGCTCCTCCCTCCTCTCTTTCTCTACCTCTCTTAGTCCCTTTATTTTCAATTTCTAAGATTGGAGCTATTTTGTACTTTTTTGGCGTGTGAGATATCTTAACGAATGTTTTGTGCTTCCAACTGCATATAAAAAGTTATCCTGGCTTTTTTCTCTTTGGTTAGAACTTATCCTGATTTTGAATCATCAGATTTGTTCATTATTAGATGCCTGCTCAACTAGACCCACCATTAAGTAGTAGCTTGGACATTATAAGCCAGATCTGGGTGGCCAGCCATTTATGGATTGGTGTCACTTTGTAGGTCCTGTCTGGTGCGTCCTTATTTTGTATTCTAATGATAGTAGAGTGAGTACCTTCGGTGGCCTATTTTGTGAGTTCATTCCAACTTCTGGAGAGAATTCAGTGCACTTTTAAGACATGTTTTGTGAAGCAATGCTCCTGCGTTTTGGATCGAGCACAGGACCCTTACCATTAGGTAGACCAAGGTCAGCGAACCCTCTTCAGCGAACCCTCTAGTCCCTTCAGATGGAGTTGTGGGCAAGAAGAGACACATCAGCCGTGTAGATAGGTAAGAAGTAGGGGTCTGGGTTGGGTATAAAACTAGGAGCTGGCAAACAACTCTCTCCCCCCCCCCCCCCCCCCCCCGCCTTTTCTCTCTCTCTCTTTTCAGCAAGCTTCCATGGCATAGATCAGCTTACTAATTGCGCATGGTTGTGAAATGGAAGTATCGGTATCAACCCAACTCTTGTGGTGCAGGTTCCTCAATTTCTCTCTCTCTAAACTCAACGTGGACACTCAACGTGGACAGCAATTACTAAAGAAAAAGTTACAATTTCTGGAAGATTACTCCATGTATATGCAAAATTCTATAGTTTCTCTTTCCCTTGGTGGTTGCCCATATGCAACTTTAAGGCTGCAGCAATCCAAATGAGAATTGTTGGTGAAGCTTGACACTTAAATGACCTGCTCCAAAGTATCTTGCGCCTCCTTCAATTGCAGTACCTAGTATGGAGGTTGACATTCTTGGGACATGAAGATCTGGTTGTAGATCTCTTTTTTTTTGGAAAACTTTGTCATTTCATATCTATAGCTGAGGACATTGATGGACGTGCAAATCATTATCTTAAGGAATTCATAAGAATTTTCAGAGCTGTTGTAATAGATGCCAAGATTGTGCTAGGTTAATGAGGTATGCCTAATTGGTCTAGGGTTTCCTAGGGTTTGTTTAGTCTTAGGGAGAGCTAAAAGGGATATGAGGGGATTACATATTGTACCACATGCGGCTAAAGGATATAAGGGGATTATATAAGTATAACACCTCATGTGTGATAGTTTAACTCTCTCTCTCTCTCTCTCTCTCTCTCTCTCTCTCTTTCACATGCGTACCCGATCGTCCCCTCAGAGCTTCTCCTTTCATCCATCTTCCATCTTGAGCTATCTTTTTGGTCCTTTGTAACACCCAGTTGCACCATCATTTATTTCATTTTTTAAATTAGGTATTTGCATATTTTGGTGGTTACATTTATTTTACTTCATGTTTCCATTGTAAACATTAAACGTCATTTAATGATTGTTAATGAGGTTAGACTAGTGCATGTGGTGGATGCTTCATCGAGGAACTAATGACGTAGAGAGTCTCAAGAGTTATACAAAGCCTCAACCTTAGTTGTATCAACACCATAGCTAGGTCACCCTCCACGAGATTCGTCTATGAATATGTGCACGGATTGCATTATCTACTCATTGGTTCATTTTTATTATGATTTTCAAGGGGAGAGCCTTGGGGGTAATGGGGGAGATACAAAGTCTACGAATGTATGTGTATTTTAGAGAATATTTGACCAAATGAATTCAAGTTGCTATAAGTACTTGGCTTTGTTTTGAGGACTAGCACATCTACATTAGAAGGAAATTTAGAAGGAAATTAGGGTCCCCAAAGCGGGTTGTAAAAAAAGGAAGGACTAATGCAAATCCCTTGATGGAGTTCTAACAAAGCCTAACTCCCCTACCCAATTGGTTTAAGTGCGCAATTCAATCCACCACTTGCTACCTTTAGATACACCATGGAAGAGGGTCACTTCTCGCCCCCCAATTTTTAAATTTACATTTTGCATTTATATTTTCTCTCGTCCCTTCGCTTGTTTTGTATCAGAGGCCATGTGTGAGAGAGGAGGTAGACTGCTTAAAGTGGGTGTAACACTCTCTAAAGCTAGAAAATTGCCCCCCTCATCCTCTTAACGAAGCCCCCCCTACTCTCTGCCCCCCCTTGCTTGATGCAGCCCCTCCTCACTCTCTTCCTCCCTCGTCTCTATCTACATAACCCCACCCTTCCCCTTCATTCTCACTAGCCCCCCCTCACCTCTCTATTTTTTGAACAGACCAGGTTTCGGGGCTTTTAAATGTTTGAAGACACTATTTTTAAATTGGTTTTGATGAGCAAAATCAAGACTTGATGGAAGGAGAATAGCATAGATTCCTAGTAAAACTGCCTCAAATTGGTAATTTTTATGTGGTAGGATATGGAGGCCGAATATGAGAGAAATTTTAATAGGTTTTGAAGTTTAACTCCAAGAGTTGATGGGGCTTCATAGGTTATGATCTCAACCACTTTTTCATGCTTCAACCAAGCATTTTAAAATGCCTAGTTGAAGCAGCCAAGAGCCTCTGAAATCACCTCCAGTGTAGCCCTATCATCATTGTCAAGAAAAGTGAAAGTAATTGGCAATTATTATGAACCATGCTCTTGGAGGCCTACAATGGGGTCATAATTAATAGGATTGAATGCTCAATTTCAATAATTAGGATTAGTTGGTAAGTTGTGATTTCATGCACTTTAAATGGTTGGGGGAAGGAGGCAAAATTAGATGAAATCATTGCCAGCCAAATCTCAACAACAATTCCATCATTATTCATTTTCTTTACACATGCTTTTGGAGGGTTAAAATTGGCCACAAATTGAAACAATTTGTGGCCAAGATCTAATGTTTCTTCAATAGCAACAATTTTTGGCACTTTTTATTGCTTCAAATAACTATTGTAAAATGCTTAGGTGATGCAAGAAAAATTGCATAAATCTCAACCTATGAAGCCTACCACCAACATTGTAAAGCAGTGCCAATTTTCTTAAAGCATGTTTGAAGGCCAAAAATGGGTTGTTGCTTGGTAGTACTAAATGCCCAATTTCAAGGGTTGATGGGGCTACTCTGGTAATGATTCCATGCACTTTTACTGCACCAACTAAGAATTTTAAAATGCTTAGTTGAAGCGGATAATGCTTGGCAAGATCAGATGATCACTTCAAAGGGTTGGTGGGCTCCCATACATAATGATTTTGGACACTTTTGCCTTCAACTAAGCACTCTAAAACTCTTAGTTAAGTAACCAAAAGTGCTAGAAATCATTGGCTCTAAAACCCCATCATCACTGCTACCAAATCTATTAGTCATTTCAAATTTCTTGATTAAAAGCATTGGAGGCCTAAAATGGGATGTTGCTTAGCACAGCTAAATGCTCAATTCTATGACATGATGGGGCGTCTCTGATATTGAATCTAGGATATTTTATTTGCTTGAATTAATCATTTTAAATTACTTATTTGAAGAAAGCAAAGTGCCTAAAATCATTGCCTCCAAAGCCCCATCATTACTACCACCAGAAGTATCAATCATTTCAAATTTCTTGATTAAACGAACTAGAGGCCTAAAATGGAATGTTTCTTGGTAGGGTTAAATTCTCAATTCTATGAGTTGATGGGGCTTATTTAGTAGTGATTCCAAGCACTTTTGCTTCAACTAAGAGTTTTAAAATGATTGGTTGAAATAGGAAAACATGCTTGAAAGCAGTGCTAGTGAAGGCCCATAATCACTGATATCAAAAGTGAAAAATAATAGTAATTTTCCTCAAGCTTGTTATTGGAGGCAAAAATCAACTAATTCTTGGTAGTATTAAATGATCAATTCAAAGAATTGATGGGATCTCAACAGTAGTGATATAAGGCACTTTTGCGTGGCACTTCAACTAAGTGTTTTGAAACACTTAGTTAACGCATGCAAAAATGCTTGATATCATGGCCTCTAAATCCCCATCATGAGTGTAACAAAAATTGTGAATCGTTTCAAATTTCTCAACAAATGTGGGGAGGCCTAAAAATGGGCATGGTTCTTGGTAGGGCTAACTGCTCAATTCCATGAGTTGATGGGGCTTCTCTAGTAGTGAATCCAAGCACTTTTGTCCACTTCAACTAAGCATTTTAAAAGACTTAATTAAAATTGGCAAAAGTGCCTGAAATTACTACTAGTGAAGGCCCATAATTTTTGACATGAAAATTGAAAAACATTGGTAATTTTTCTTAACCTTGTATTTGAGGCCAAACATAAGCTAGTGTTTGGCAAGATTAAGTGATCAATTCAAAGAGTTGATGGGCTCTTAGAGAAAATCATTTTAGTCACTATTTTTTGTTTCAGATAAGTGTTTTAAAATGCTTATTTGAAGTACAAAAAAGTGCCTATATCAACTACAGCCCCCCCATCATCATTGCTGCCAAAAGTGTTAATCATTGAAAATTTCTCAATTAAATACACTAGAGGCCTAAAATAGGATATTGCTTGGTAGATCAAAATGCTCAATTCCATGAGTTTATGGGATTCTTTGGTAGTGAGTCCAAGCACGTTCCTTGCTTCAAGTGAGCCTTCTAAAACATCTAGTTGAAATAGAAAACAATGCCTAAAATTGGTGCTAGTGAACGTGCATAACCACTGACATCAAAAGTTTAAAACATTGGTAGTTTTCTGAAGTTTGTATGGAAGCCACAAATGATCTAATGCTTGGTAGGATTAAATGCTCAATTTAAAGATGTGATGGGCCCTCAGAGGCCATGCATTTAGACACATTTGCTTACTTCATTTTAGTGTTTTAGAACGTTTAGTTTGAAGCATGCAAAAGTGCCTTAAATCATTTGCCTCTAAAGGCTAATCATCACAACCACCAAGAAGATCAATCATTCCAAATTTCTCGATCAAATGCATTAGAGGGCTTAAATGGGATGTTTCCTAGTAGGATAAATGGTCGATTCAATGAGTTGATGGGGCTTCTTGGTAGTGATTCCATGCACATTTTCCTACTTCAACCATGTGTATTATAATGCTTAGTTGAAGAAAATAGGCAAAAGTTCTTGAAATCATTACAAGTGAAGTCCCATAATCGTTGACATCAAAAGTGAAAACCATTGGTAGTTTCCTCAAGATTATATTAGACGCAAAAGACAAGCTAATGATTGATAGGACTAAGCTATCAATTCAAAGAGTTGATGGGCTATAAGAGGAAGTGATTTTAGGCACTTTTTCATGCTATGGTTTCAACTAAGCATTTTAAAACACTTAGTTGAAATAGGTGAAAGTGTCTGAAATCAGTGCCTCTAAAGCCCCATCATCACCTCCACACCAAAATTGTCAATCCTAAATTTCTTGATTAAATAAATGCACTAGAGGCTTGAAAAACAATATGGCTTGGCATGGCTAAATGATAATTTCCATGAGTTGATGGGGATTCCTAGCAATACTTCCAATCACTTCTACCTTCTTCAACTAAGGCTTTCAAAACACGTAATTGAAATAGGAAAAAGTGCATGATATCACTACTAGTGATTATGGTATTGAAGGCCCATAATCACTAACATCGAAACTGAAAAACATGTGAACTCACATAATATTTTCTAATGACTAGGCCTATCTATTTTGTAGGTGAAACTAGCATATCTAGAAGAAACTCAATTATTCCATTGGTTAGTGTACTAGGAATCCCCAAAGAATAAGGAGTTTTGACAATCATTTTCTAAGGGATTTGCCTTAGAGAAAGTAAAAACGAAAACCAAGGCAATGGATTTTCCTCACATCACTATAGAGACAATGCATATGACTGAGAAGTTTGGTTGAGGCACTTGGTGATCTCCTCACATGGGAATTTCTAGTCCACCTCAAGACGATATTGGCATATTGCTTTCTTTAAACTATAGCCAGGGCTTGCTCAGTTGTTGCTTAAGGCCTTGGAAAAAATAGCCAAGACAAGGGTATCTTGAAGAATTCAATCTACCGCTATCGTCTGATGATAATGGGAGTTTCAAAGTTAGGTTAATGAAATTTTGTCTAGTTGTTTTCATATTTCTTCAAGACGTTTTAACTAGCTAATGACCTAGTTAATTCTTGGCAAGATTAAATAATCAATTCAAGGACTTATTGTCCAAGATATTAAATAATTTCTTCTTTGTATAAAACACAATGTTAGGTGGAAATGTTGCTAGGGAATTTAGTTATTACAAAACATTGGTGTTATTTCAATGACTTTAGAGAGTTTTAGCTTATCATCTAGTTGGCACTAGAACCTTGGACGATGTGATACACAAAGAAGCCTTTAAAAAGGAATGGATTCCAGAAGTAATCTTTGAATCAAGTGAAGTAATATTTGATGGCAAGTGAGGACACAAGCTAGACATAGATTATCATAACATACATGCACACTCATAGGACAAAGTATGTGAAAGAAATTTGCTATCAAAGTACTATTCTTTAAAATTAGAAAAAGAAAGTACTTTGAGAGTTTTTCAACTAGTTTTCTTAGGTTTGAGCTATCAAATACTCTGTCCTATGATCGTACATCTACTTCATGACAATACAAACTAAGCTCCTTGGGTTCACTAGATTTAGAGATCACTTGATTCACTAGATCTCTCCCCAAATCCTCCCAATTGACTTCTACCATTGTGCACACATTCCCCGATCATGTACATAAACTTCATCCTGAAACCCATAGACTCAACAAACTTACTCATAAATAACCCCCCCCCTTCCTATCATTATTTTTCTCAAAATCTACCTTAAGCATAATAGTATCCATCATCTTCTCCAATGCACAATCCATAGGTATTGTCACATTCAAAGCATTCTTAAAAATTTCCCCCACAAATGTGGATGTAAAGAAGATTCTTGGAGGTTGTAGTTCTATTGGTGTAAGCCATGAACCTTACACAATTGTAATTGAAAATTTGAAGCATACATGAAACAAATATGCTTTGATGCAAGATAGTAGTAAATTTCTATGGGTGTTTCATATTTCCTATCTTGATAAATAATTGGAGCATGCATCAAATTTTCATACTATGTGAATTGCAAGAGTATTCCCTGAGGTTTCTATGTGGAGAAATTGCTAGAACATGCCTCAAATTTTCATATGGGGGTTTTACTACTAACAACATAATTTAATCCTTTTAATCATGATTCGTATTGCATTGTAAAGTCTATCAAGAAGCTCCTATTAACATAAAGCTTTCCCTCTCATTTACAAGAAGATTCACATATGAAAATGGATTGAAAAACAAAATTGAGGGTTGGTTGCATTGGAAAAGTTTAAAGGATGTGTAATTTTACTTATTAACCAACAAAACAAGTTAGGACTACCAAAAAATGGAAAACCCCAATATAGAAAGTTGTACCTTGTCTACAAACTCCATAGCTTCCCAGGCCAATGCTTATATGCTTAGAGGAAGTGTTTGTAATAAGGGAACCAAACTAGAAGTCACAGGTTAGGATGTATATGTTAAAAATCCTTACTAGTTCATATGGGGAATTCTAATCATGGCATTGGAAATCATTAAAGATTTCTGGATGTTGTAGATATATTTTACTCTTATATGTTCCCTTTGGTGCATATGAACTTGGATTATTACAAGGATTGAATGAATTTTCCTAAATGGTTTTTACAACTATTCTTGGGGAGTTGTTAGTCTTGTCTGTTAGTGTATATCACGTGCATTCTTAAGGGGGGGTTTTGGAATTCAACTCCAAGAAAAAATCTAACAAAATTACAATAACATGAGGGGTTGTAAAATTGAACTTTAGAAAAAAATAAATTAGTTCATAGGTAAAGAGGGGTGGTTTTATTAGATGGGATATTTTAGTTGAGGGTGTTTTTAAATACTCCTTTAACATATGTGATATATAGGGTTCTTTAATAGTGCCCCCCTAAGAAAAACATTCAATGATTTTTCATAAATGGTTTTTACAAGGACTATGGCAATGGGATACATAAGTAAAGAAATCCCACGCATGTGTGGATTTTAGTCTATAGATGCTACAACATGAGGAGAGTAGGGCTAGAGTAGGGCCTTTGTAGCATTGCTACCTCTAGTGCACTACAATAAGGATTATTGTTGCTAACTGTTGTGCATAATGAGGAATCAACTTCCACAAAGATGATTTATGGGATGTTTGCATATGCTACCATACCAAAACCCCTACCATCTATTTTTCTTTCCTTAGTTATGATGACACAAAAAGTTTGAGTTTATCAGATTACAGTAATAGATTATGGATACTACAAGGCCAATGGTGGTAGGAGCCTGAGCCCCATGGTGTAGACTTGAGAGCTTACCATTCACCAAAACTATCAATAAGTAGACCTATCATTAATTAAATTAGCACTAAGTACACCTAGCACTAACTACCACTAAGTAGGTCAAGCTAGAAAGCTCATTGTTGTGCTCGTTATTGATAGTGTGGTAGTTATTACTGATAGTGCTAATTAGTACTTGTTAGTGCTAGAATTAGTTCTAGGTTTAGTTAGTGCTATGTAGTGTAAATCTTCTTTATAATCCACTTTCATAGTAGTAGTAGTGATAGTGAATATAAATGTTCTTTGTAATCCACTTTAGTATAAATATTCTTTGTAATCCATTTTTCATGGCCTTTCCACTGTTTGGTAATGCTTGATAGTCCTATAGTTGTGGATGGCTATAGTGATAAGGTTGGAGATATCCCAACAGGAAGATAAAGCACATTGCAATTTGACTCCCCCACGTGGTTCCTAGTCAAGACCAACTTGTAAAAGTTATAGTGGACTAGAATTATAGTCATATTATGTGCCCTTGATGGACAATGAGCATTGGTCTTTGTAACTGATCCAACCAATTTGAAGATTCTTTAAGGATTTTCTATGGAATCAAAAATTTTTGGAATATATTTTTTAGTTTCTTTTAAATCTATTCCAATATATGTTCTAAATTTGTTTCAAATGTGTATCAAGTCTATTCATGAATTTTTTGTGATGAATATGAATTTGTTTTAAGTCTATTCCAATGTATGTTTATAAACTTTTTACAAATGTGTTTCAAATCTGTTCATGACTTTGTTATGAATATGAATCTAATTTTGAATTTGTTTTAAATCTGTTCCAAACTTGTTTGATTCTAAAATTTGCTTCAAATGTGCTCCACATCTATTCATGAATTTAGTAGGAGGATGAATATGGTTATGAGTCTAAATCTACTTATGAACCTATTTTAGAATCTTTTATGAAATAGTTTCAAATCTATATATGAATATAAATCTATTATGCATGCTAAATCTACTATGAATGTGTTGTGAATATGTTACATATTACAAATCTATTATAAATTACCAAACCTATTATGAATTTGGTTTGTGCTTAATGTTGCTTGTATCTCACATACCTTCTAGACAATAGCCAGTAGAGCATAGCTAGGCTCTGAAACCATTGTAACAAAAACTAGAATTACACATGCTCACAGATTCATTATTTACCAAAACCATAGAAACCAAGAACAAGGAAACAAAGAGAAAAGAAGAGAGACGACATCGCATGGGGTCCAATCTTCCCCTCTAGATCGTGGCTCTTGCTTTCCATCTCAAGTATTTATAATCGTATATTCCAAAAATCAAAGAGACAAAAATAGTACATCCAAAAGCATTCGTTGTCCACAATTGGAGGGATTTCTCAACATATCTTCAATAGCTCAAGCTTAATATGACCTCATCTACAATTAATAGCCCATGGCTTGGGATTCATTATTTTTACAATCTTGGTCAATGGTCACATAGCATGCACTATGCGATACCACGATCGGTACCGTCACACTAGCTCTAAGCCTCATCAGTAGTTCCTCACCTATACTCAGGCCATATTACATTAGTTATTGAAAATAAATTAAACGAAACACCAAATCAGTTGATCCCAATATAATTGCACTCAAAGTACTATAACCAAACATAATACCAATAACACTAGAAACATTAGTATTAACATGGGATCACCCACAATACTGACCATCTAGCATGGCAAATCATAGGCTAGTTAGGCGTCCCCAACTAAACCACACAAATCATCCACTAGGACCCCTATCACCTCCGCAACACTCCTATGGAATACTTTGCCATAGTCACACTTGACTAAAATAAAATAATATCCATAGGAAGAAATATCAAAAATACAATTTTTGTAATAGGTATACTTGTGTGTGTGTGTGTTTGTGTGTAGAGCAAAGCAATTGTATCTTACCCTGAAACCTAGGACTCTATATCCTTATATACATGACTCTATTCTGAAATTTTTGGTGGGTACTACCCACTAAATTTATAATAATTTGTCTTGCTCTTGCTAAATGTATAGGTGCCTTTACATTGTATCAATCTCAGCTCACAGACTTTTCTCAAACATATCCTTCATGCAAGGCTCACATCGGTGTCTTGCTTTAGTGGGTTGAATCATGGATTAGTTGGTGTAATGGCATGAGCCTTGGTGGTTGTGTTAGCCACTAGCATTTTTTAACACCATGGTTCTTGCATGCATCACCTATTAGATATGCTCAATGCCCCACCCTCTTGGTAGCCACCAGTGGTCCACGGTGCTCAAGCTGTAAGGCCCCATATGAGGAGAAGCCATGTGTGAGCCCGGAACACTGGATGGAGATCCTGACTTCCATGTTAGATGAGGTCTATAAAGGAGACCATTGATGGTAGAAAGGTGATCTGTGTGCCAGCCTATGGGCTAGGCAGGGTAGGTAAGCTGGTAGCACAACGAGGCACATTGTCTTGATTGTGTGGGAGCCCCTTGCTCTCACTGGGGTCTAGTGTCTAGCGGCCCCCCTGGTGGGGGTTCGAGGGCAAGAGCCCCCAAGGCGAAGGTATCAAGAATATTCCTTGAATATTTCATGGACGATTAGTCGGCTCGATCGACTAGGTTGCCTGGTCAGCTCCACCGACTAGGTTGCCTGGTTGGTTCCATCGACTATGTTGATCTGACTACTACCCTCATAGCTATAAAGAGGTGACCTCCCAGCCCACTGTATCAGATCGGAACAAATTAGATCTTCCAGCTAGTAGCTCTTTACCTAGTATCTGTCTAGATAGCCATCTAAGCTCCACTGTGGGAGCGCATGGGTGGCCATCACTTGTAGTACATCAGTATTGAAGGAAAATTTTGTTCGTTGTGTACTCTCTATTTATTGTTCAGTTTCTGTTCTACTGCGTCGTGTAATTTAACATAACCTATCACCTCATGTGCACAATCTTTGTAACCTTAATATGCAATCCATTCTCATTGTGCCTCCAAACTAGCCATGATGGGGATACAAGTATTTGAGATGCTCCTAGATCAATCCATTCCTTCATCCCTATTTTATCCTCACTCTTTATTATGGTGGTCTCAGTTTGTGCCCACTTTGTCATTAGGTCTATTAGCTCCCATTTGGCCTCTTAAGTTTAAGCACTGAGCCATCTATTCTAAGTTTCACCATTCAATCCACCATTTGTTTTATCCACATCTTCGTGGCTCCCATCTACCAATGTCATCCATGGCCTTGTGGCTGAGTGTCTTCAAGACATGGTAGTGGTGCTCCATGCATAGATTCACTACTAGTTTTGGCTTCCCACTTTATGTCTTTGCTAATGAACGACCATCAACCAAGTCCTTAAAGAGAAAAACCAAGGCTAGGAGAAAGACCAGCCCTTTAGTTTGTGGTTACCATTTGATTGTGGCCTACATCATTGGGCAAGCCATTCTCAATATGCAATTAGAAGGCCTCACATTCCTTAGCCTCTTGTTGGTTATCATCCTTGCTTGTCCTCGAACATGGTTATTTCATCAACGGAGTTACTTTTTGCCTTGTTTATCCATCCTATCACTCTTTTGGTCATGATGGCTAGTTGAGTTTCACAAGACAACTAACCAAGGTAGACTATACATCCAATGTTGAGCTTTCCTTGAGGATTTGGAGGGGGCTAGAAGGGGGGCCTTAAGAGCTCTGGGGAAGATGGGAAGGATCTTGTGCTTTGCATGACATTTTGTGGAGTGATCTCTTCTCAGCTTATAGGTCACATGGTTCAATCCATCCCAAAATATGTGCTTCATAATTTCATGGCTAGCTGGTAGGATAAGCTGTTCAGGATGTGCCTTGCCAAATTTTCCCATGACACTATTGTCTATGTCATAGATTTTGTCAAAAATTATTCATTTCAAGAACAAGATGAGATACAAAGTGCTCACAGGTACAACAAGTAGATAACAATTCTTGTGCATATCACATATAGTCATTTGCTTGATTCTTCTATGCCTGATGCCAATCTACTTGGCTGACTCACAGGAGTCTAGGTCATTGCAATGCACATGCCATTTCTACATTTCACATGATAGGGAACATGACACCTTATTTGTACAACATACTTTTCCATTACATTGGGAATGGATGAAAAAGGAAAATCACCATGCAGAAACTATAAAACAACATTGGGTGTGGTGAGATGGTGTTGCCTCTCAATTTAAATGAGCTCGTAAATTCTACTTTGTCTCAAGGTTCAAATCCCTGATCGGTCTAGACATGATGTGGAATTTCTTTTGGTCTAGCCATGGTAAGGGTGAACATGATGGATGCATTAGGAAAATTTGGAGCTCATTTTGGGGCCCTGTAAGGACTTCCCTTGAGAATGTTCTCTAAAAAAAGGGGGCCATGGATAATTTTTTGCAAATTAGCTCAAAACTCGCCAGACGTGGCATTTCTAGAACCTACTCTTTGAGGGCTTTCCAATGATATATACCATGATGGGGTTTGGACATGGGAATGGAAAGATATAGGGAAGATTCATTTCTTATGGGAATCTTCTTACGTTACATGAATATTTTGTTAAATTACACGGTGCAATAGAACAGAAACTGAACAAATAATAGAGAGTACACAGGAAACTAGAGAGGAATAAAATTTTCCTTTAATACTGATGTAGTACAGAGGATGGCTTCGTCCACCTGTGCACTCCCATAGTGGAGCTTAGATGGCAATCTAGATAGATACTAGGTGAAGAGCTACTAGCTGGAAGATCTGATTTGATCTGATCTGAATTGATATGATACAATGGATTGGGGAGGTCTCCTCTTTATAGCTATGAGGGCGGTAGTTGGATCAACGTAGTCGGTGGAGCTGACCAGTCAATCTAGTCGGTGGAACCGACTAGTCATCCATGGAATATTCAAGGAATATTCCCTATACTGTCGCCTCGAGGGCTCTCACCCTCGAACCCCCACCAAGGGGGAATCTAGCCCCCTTGGGACCCCCTAGCTAGGGGCCAACTGGCCCCCAAGCCCTTGCAAGAATAAGGGGCTCCCACACAGTCACCTTTCTATCATCAACGGTCTCATTGATAGACCTCATCTGACATGCAAGTCAGGATCCATCCAGTGTCCCGGCATCACACATGGCTTCTCCTCATATGGGAACCTTACAACTTGAGCACCTTGGACCACTGCTGGTTACCAGGAGGGTGGGGCATTGAGCATATCTAACATATTCTCCTGTAAGAAAGGAATATTCGATGTATCTTTCCATTCCCACATCCAAACCCCATCATGGTGTATATCATTGGGAATCCCTCAAAGAGTATGTTCTAAAAATGCCAAGTCTGACAAGTTTTGAGCTAATATGCAAAAAATTATCCATGCCCCCTTTGTTTGAGGAATATTCTCAAGGGAAGTCCTTAGAGGGCCCTAAAATGAGCTCCAAATTTCCCTAATGTGGTGTTGTTATTAAGCAAGCTCTGTTTAAATGCCAATTAACATGCCCTCAAGAAAAACTCAATGATTCCCATGATGCTGTAACATGGCTTACACCCAACCTCTCCATAGATGCGCATTCAACATATAGTAAACAAAGCCTTAAGAAAACTGTAGTATGCAGAGTGTTCCATGAAGTGAAAGTGGATGAATTGCAAAGGAGAAGCCGACACGATTGCGAGAAAATTAAAGGACTTCGTGGTCTGCACAACATATGGGGATTTTCAAACAACCAACTGATTTAAACAAGAAAAATTTCTTGTTTTTGCAATATGTGCATCATAGGGGATCATGATGGTTGTGAGAACATTGCAACTGTGAAGACATGGGAGAAAATTCAAGTTTTTACTCTACATTCAAATGGAGTGACAAACAATGGATATACAAATGACTCACCACAATTTGGGGAGAGTTTTGATCACCTCATTAACTGTCTAAAAGAGGGGGATAACTTTGGAGTTGTTGCTGCCTCTAGGGAGAATGAGGAGGATAACCCATACTATTTTTTACAGTGCACAAAACCTAAGCACAAGGTTGCAGAAGCATTTAAGGATAATTGGGGAACAACCTATGAGAAGTGGGATGTAGTAGTCGGAGCTTTCTAGTATAAAAAAACATCCAAGAGAGGCCGCAATTACGAATTTCTACATAAGAGTCCACAAACATTTGGGTACTTTCATGTAGTAAGAGCTATTAAGTTCTAGATGCAACCTGTGCCACAATTAAAGAAGGGCAAGAGTGTCTTCAAATTGGATTTAGACACACATGAGCACAGCTTGGGGTGTCTTGCGGTGGACGAGGACGAGTGAGATAGTACTAAGAAAATGTAGTCTCATTGCAAGGAAACAATATTCCTATTATCCTGGAAAATGAAAAATGTATTTGAGACTATGCTTCTTTTAGTAAATCCCACCGCACTTGTTTTTGTAAATCCTAAACGATAAATCCCATGCTTTTTAGTATATCCTAAACAACCACCATGCTGTTTTTATTAAATTGTTTTATAAATTTCAAATGATAAATCCCATGCTTGTTTTTAGTATATCCCAAACAACCACCTCATTGGTTTTATTAAATACCATAACAAATCCACACATCCACAAATCCATTCATCTTATAATAATATAAGCAAACCACCATGCTGGCGACCACTTATTATGCACTACTGCCATGGTATCCGAAAATTTGTTGCACAGTGCTATACTAAAACAGTTTTCTTTAGACTGGTTAACTTTAGCTATCAGATGTCAACCATGAGGCTACTTAAAACATTTAAGTAGTAACATGGAAGCAGGTCGACACAAAATCAGGTATTACAAGCACCATAGATCATGGATGATGGCAGGTCGAGAAAGCCCACAAGTCCAAGAAATGCCTGTAAGATTTCTAAAAAAAAAAAAAAACATTTTGTGGTTCAAGGAAATTCCAAACTCCCATCTCCCATCTCTTTAGGCCAATTTGATGAACTATCGCAGACCTCTTCACACACTCGCATCACACACTACTTGCTTGTCTCTGCCAACTTGTATGCCCATAGTAACTTCTCCTTTCGCTTGGGGTCCTCTTCATCCTAGTATTTGCGCTCTATACAACTTCACGCCTCCATCATCTCTTGCCAAAAGAAACCTACATCATGAGCTTGACTAGTACCTTAAAGGAGCAGGAAAAACAATAGCCAAGGAAATTAATATTCACCATCTTTGCCGACTCTAAGTAATACATCCACCACCAGAGCATGTCCTCCTAGTAGCTATTTTCCTCTTTCTCCTCCGGATCTATTTATATGAGGAGGTCATCAACATCATTTTCAGATTGAACAAAAGCATTTCCAAAGTCTTTTGGGTATGCCATGGATATGTTGTAGATGGATTGGTGTACATAGTTTTGGGGCTAGATTTCATAATGGGCTCTTAGTTGTGTCTACAATGCACTTAAATAGGGGTAGAGTTCATTGAGCCTGACCTTTCATTCTTCAATCTCACATTAGTTGTCTAATAGAAAACTTTCATCTCACATGAGTTGCCTAATTGAAATCTTTTGTCTCACATTAGTTGTCTAATCGAAATCTTTCAGTCTCACATTAGTTGTGTAATTGAAATCTTTCGTCTCACATTAGTTGTCTGATCAAAATCTTTCATCTCACATTATGGTCCTTGGCATGTCAAAGGACACTATCTAGTCACATAGCTAAGAAAACATTACCAAAGTAAACTCTGGAGAAGATTAATAATTCAATAGATTACACATAGATTACATCTCAAAGACTCCTTTCCTTCACATTACATCTCAAGGACTCCTTTCCTTTAGGGGGTTGGTTCAACATTTCTTTGAGTAGCTTTTTGAGCTCCCTGATTGCAAGCTTGACCCTCCTTGCTCCTTTCTAGAAGGGGGATGGTTCCTTCCTTCAGGCACCCGGCCCCTCCCTTCATGTTGCTTCATGGTTGTAGGCTTGTCCCTTCTTGCTCCTTTCCTGAAGGGGGTTGGTTCCTCCCTTCAAACTCCTTTTCCTTGCAACCAGGCTCGGTCTTGGCCTTCTTCAATTTGATCTCCTTGTGTTTTGCATTTTTTGCCTAAATAGCAAATTGAGCTACTGCATCTACTTTCTCGTCATGATAGTTGTAGCATGCTTGATGTGTCCATGACCTGGGCAATGGTGAATGGCATTCTCTACATAGCGATCTTGCATGCATAAACACCCCAAAGCAAAAAATGTGCACAGGGTGGTAGCACATAGGCCATCGGATCATGTAGTCATCTATGATGGGGGTATGGCAGACCATGCATTTCGGACCCTGCTGTATAGCAGGATAGGCATCCAACTTAACTATTGGGGTCATCAATACCACAGTCTTGCTCTATTATAATACATCATGAAGTTGCTTTTGGATTCCTTCCTCCCTCATCCTAAGGCTGTAGATGCTCTCCTCCACTCTTTGCTCACTCTGTGTAATAGCTTCATCTGAATCCCTTATCATATGTTGAAGCTACTTAAATTGATCAAAAACATCAACATGGGCTATTTCCAAGACTTTCACTCTAGCTTGTAAATCTCTCAGCATGATGGACTGCTTTTCAAAACTATCAAAAGCCATGGCAAGCTCGTGCACAGCCCTATCGTAATCTTTTTGTAGGGTGTTGTAGCTTACTCATTGAACTTCTAATAATGCTTCGAAAAAAAACCCTCACTATGTTTGGTACAACTTGCTCCATCGTGGCTGCTCTTTGCATCCTTCCTGACTTAGAGAGCTACATCATCGTCTTCTCCACCCCGGCTACTCTCTGCTCCATTCTTCTTGGCCTTGAAGATCTCTCACAGTTCCTTCATCACCTTTCTAGTTTTTTCATTCTCCCTTTTTAGCTCCTCCATCATCTGGTCTTTTTTAATGTTCAATGCATTCTACATGTTGCAGAGCCATGTGTAAAGACCCTCCTTTTTGGCTCTCTGATCTTTAAGCTCCTTTTGCATCATCTTTAGCTCCTTATATGTGATGTCCCCATCACTTCTCACTTCTTCAAGCCTATCTTGGAGCTCCTTGATGCACTTCTTTGCTTCTTCTCTTCTATGACTTTCCATGTCAACCATTCTTGTAGCGGCCTCCTTGCTCGTCCCTGCAAGGCCCTCGCTTGTGCCTGGACCTCTACCTTGAATTTTTCACCCTCCCTGATGATTTTCTCAAGTTGCACTGCCTTTGCTGCATTGGTGGCTTTCTCTTGTAGAAAAGTCACCTTCTGAGACATCTTCTTATTGTATTGCTCAAAAATCCCTTTGAGGGTAGATGGCATCAGCAGGTGCATTGCAACTCAACTCCAGTGGATTGAGATGACAATTGGGATTTTCCATCCATGCAATTCTTCAAGTTGGTTATCATGCTCTTGGAGATCACCCTTGAGAAAGATACATCACGTCCTTTCAGTTGCTCTATTGCTACTTGAACCTACCAGAACTTCACAGTTCCTCTCGTATTAGGAAAGAAGTGAATGGCCTTCTTCAGCACATATTGGAGGTCTATTGGCAAGCTAGAAAGCTTGACTCTGCCATCTTTACTAATTTGGGCATTGGGGTATACATCTAGAATATCCTATCTCTTCTACTACTTCTCGAAGAAGTGTGCTTGCAAATTACCTCCAAAAATTCCTAGTGCATTTTCAATCACGCTTTTAGTGATGGTAATCTTTTGAATTTGATAGACTAGTTGCCCCTCCACCTTCACCTCTACCAACCTAGTGAAGTTTTTGAGAGCATCCAAATTGGTCTTTTGAAGAGTGAGAGAGGAGCACATATGTCACAAGATTTCAAGGTCAGGGGAGGAGAGGCTCTCGCATTGTGCTGCAGAGGGGGAGGAAATATTGTGTTGAGAGCTCTCGGACTATGCAGGGTCCATTACAGAGGGGATAGAAATTGCAAGAAGAGTGCAAGGGAGATAGAAATGGTCGAGAGGGAGAAAAGATAAACATTGAAGGAAATGGAATAGTGGAGGATTGAGTTTACAATCCGAGTGCAAGGGAGAAAGAAATGATCGAGAGGGATAGAAGATGAAACAATTAAGGGAATGGGGAATAGTGGAGGCTTAAGTTTGTACCCCAACTACACTATCAAGGTGAGAGCCACCATGGTGGTTGGCCCAAATTTTGATTAATTCAAGAAGGAAGTACTACCTTGCATGGCAATGAGTGATTAGAGGTGGTGGCATCTAAGATTCCCAGCCATGTCTGTGGTGGTGGCTAAGATCCATCAGGCTAGTAGTTAATTACCAGCCACCACAGTGACCCACAGTTACTCACCTTCCAATTACCACCACCAGGCTTGCATGCATGATCACTAAGAGTAGTAAACTATCAGTCACCGAGCTTGCATGCATGATCACTACGAGTGCAGTAAATTACCAGCCATCGAGATTGCATGCTTAGTAAAGTACTAGACTGTATGGTATTGATTGATTAGAGGTGATTAGAATTCATGATTAACTTTTGTGGTATTTAATGCCTGGTGGTGGTGGATCTGATCAAGCCACATCTATCATGGCTAAGATTCCACCAGGCTGGCAGTCAATTACCGGCCACCACAGTGGCTTGCTCACCCACCATCGAGATTAAGCATGCATCATCACTACTACGAGTGCATTAAAAATTACCAGTCAGTGAGTTTGCATGCTTAATAAAGTACTAGAGTGCCTAGTAATGAGTGATTAAAGGTGATTAGGTTTCATGATCTACTTTTGTGGGAACTATGTAGATAGCCTCAAGCACACCTTTATGCATCAGCATGCCTTATCTCTCCATCCACCTCATATCTGATCTTCTATTATCTTCTCACCTCTCTCATGCAATCATAGATTTCTCCTTAATACCACTCTCTTGAACTCTTCTACCTTCTCTAGCATCACATATTTCAACATCCCCCCTTGATACTAGGTGGGTCATAACCAAATACCTATGTCATCAAAGGTGTAGTGTGAAACTTACAATGAGAATTCCCCCCCTTAGTCCCTTATCAGGCTCATTATCTAGTGGTATAATTAGGATGTGGGAATTTTCATACTTTCATGGACTCCTGCTCATAAGGTAGGATGCCACTCACTTTACATTTCTTTGTAGCTTTCTTCGCTACATCATCGGTGCCTAAGGAAAGCGTATTACAACAATTAGTATTTAATTGAAGAGTGGTTTGGATGAGTTTTACCTCTAGAAATGTTAAAACACAAACTAATATGCTCATTGCATAGGGTATTATTTACTGATCATTTTGCTTTTTGGACCTCTATGAAATCCTCTCTAGATCAAAAGCTATGATCATTTGAATTTTGAGTCAATTTTTGTCTAAGGATGATGAGGTGGCACTAGGGGTGATGTGGAAATGTGCATTCACATGTTGTGTGAAGACTGTGCTTGGCAAGAGAGTATTGCCAAACAATGGCAAATTCCAACGCTAGAAGAGTTATAGTTAGTGTTACTTGGTGAAGAAATCAGGACTCAGGTGAGTGAAATATGCAAAGGTCATTCTAATGATTCAGCATTCCATAGCCTTAGACAGAGGTAGAGGAAGAGGCAAAGGTAGGGGTAGAGCATCTCAAAAAAGTGGTCATAATCAACAACATCAACATTAGCATCAATCAGAGCACCATCCAAATTGACATATGCTCAAAAAGGGAAAGCAATTCCTATTGAAACTAGAAATTATGCTGTTATGTCTACCATCATGGCTACAAAAGAGCTGAGAGTGCTCTCAATGGAAGCAAGAACGGAAGAAGGAGAGAGAGAGAGACAGAGAGCCACACAAGTTTGGTGGGTGCAGAACCACCCTAATCTTCTTTTTCATTCATTTATATATGTGTTTGAGTACTGTACATAACTGGGGTTAAGGCACAGTGACCTTTAACCCCACAACCTCCCACTTAAAGGACAATGTGCCTTTAAGGGAGAACAACCAGTGAGCATACTATCCAATGCCCATCAATATATGACAATACTCAAACCGCTGACTAGGTAGACTCTTCGTCAGCATATCTGCAGGGTTATCATCCATATGAACCTTGACAAGCTCTATGCGCTTGTCCTCAAGTACCTCCCTGATGAAATGATACCTGACCTCAATTTGTTTGGTCTTTGCATGAAAGACCGGACTCCGTGCTAGCTGAATAGCACTCATGGAATCACTATGCAATGTCGGTACACCTGTATGAATCCCCAAATCTCCCACTAGCCGATCAAGCCATATAGCCTCCTTGCAACCCTCTGTGGCTGCAACATACTCAGCCTCTGTGGTAGACAAAGCAACGCACTTTTGTGCACGAGACATCCATGACACTGCACCACCTGCAAAGGTGAACACATAACCAGAAGTGGATCTCCTACTATCCACATGCCCTCTTGCATAGTCTGAATCTATGTACCCAAGTACGCGCATGTCTCCTTTACCAAAGCAAATGCACATCTCCTTGGTACCCTTCATGTACCTCATGATGCACTTAACTACCTCCCAATGCCTCTTTCTTGGATTAGCCATATACCAGCTAACAACTCCCACTGCAAATGCAATGTCTGGTCTAGTAGCTATCATAGCATACATAAGACTCCCAACTGCTGATGCATAAGGAACCTTGGCCATCATGGCCCTCTCCTCATCTGATTTGGGACTATCTGTATGACTCAGTTTCACATATGGAGGCAATGGAGTACTCACTGCCTTCCCCCCCTCCATATTGAAACGCTGTAATACTTTTGTAACATACTCTTTTTGTGAAAGCCAAAGGAGTTTCCTACTCCGATCACGCGTGATGCGCATACCAAGAATATGACCTGCAAGTCCCAAATCCTTCATATCAAAGGCCTCATGCAACTTGGCCTTTAATGCATCTAGCTCATAAGTATTCTTGCTAGCCAATAGCATATCATCCACATATAATGTCAAGATTATCAGGCTATTATCCTTAGCCCTTTTAGTGTAGAGGCAGTGATCAATTTCACTCCTTCTAAAACCCTGGGACCGAATGAAAGCATCAAACTTTTGATACCATTCTCTAGGCACTTGCTTAAGACCATAGAGACTCTTCTTTAGCTTGCAAACTAAATGCTCTTTGCCCTTTTCTTCAAAGCCTTCTGGCTGCACCATGTAAATTTCCTCATGCAAATCCCCATGCAAGAAAGCTGTCTTGACATCCATTTGCATAAGCTCCATATCCTCTACTGCCACTAGTCCAAGGATGCATCTAAGTGTGGTCATCTTCACAACTGGAGAGAATATCTCATCAAAGTCCACACCCTTCTCTTGCTTGAACCCTTTAGCAACCAAACGGGCCTTGTACCTAGGCACATCATCACCTGTGACCTTCATTTTGTAGACCCATTTACATGGCAATGCTTTCTTTCCATGTGGCAAAGAAACCAAGTCCCAAGTCTTATTCTTTATAAGTGAACTCATCTCTGATTGCATAGCATACTCCCACTTGCATTGATCCTCACGCATCATAGCCTCTCTGTAGCAAGAAGCCTCCCCACAATCAGTAAGCATCACATAGTCTACCCCTGGAACAAACCTATCAGGCGGTCTAGACACTCTAGATGATCTTCTCAAGGGCATTTCAGCTTGCTGTCCCACTTGCATATCAGCCACATTTGGCTCATCATTTCCACCAATAGATGATCCATCATCTACCCTTGATTGTATACCTATGGGAGTACTTGGTGGTACCATTTTTTGCACACTTGGTGCATGGATAGCTTGCTGTCTATCAACATAGGCAGGTGGATTCACATCCTGGAAAGTGATTCTCCTCATTTCCACATCTCTCATGGGTGCCTTATGCATCTTCTTCTCATTGAAGACCACATCATGGCTGCGTATGATCTTCTTTGCTTCTGGATCCCAGAGACGATAGCCCATCTCTCCACTTTCACCATAACCCAGAAAGATGCATTTCCTAGACTTAGGATCTAGCTTCTTTCGAAGCTCTTTTAGCACATGTGCATATGCCTCACACCCAAATATATGCAAATGAGAGTAAGAGGGCTTCTTGACACTCCATGCCTCTTTAGGAATACCACCATCCAAACTCTTACTAGGTGATCTATTGATCACATGCACTACAGTCTTCATTGCCTCAGCCCAAAAACCACCAGAAAGACTTGCATTGGAAATCATGCATTGCAACCTTTCTTGAATGGTACGGTTCATCTTTTCTGCAACTGGATTTTGCTCTGGAGTACGAGGGGATGTAAGCTCCCTCTTAATCCCATGGGTAATGCTGAAAGTCATGAGAGAGATACTCTCCACCATTGTCAGTCCGTAGGCATTTAAGCGTTCTACCTGACTGATTCTCAACCAAGGCTAGCCATTTCTAAAATACGTGAAACACATCACTCTTCCGAGCTATAGCATAAGCCCACACTTTCCTAGTTGCATCATCAATGAATGTCACATAGTATTCAGCCCCGCCTAATGACCGTGTAGGCATGGGACCACATACGTCTGAATGCACCAAATCAAGCATTTCAAACTCTTTCTTTCCCCTTCTTTTATGGGTTGATTTAGTCTGCTTCCCATAGAGACAATGCTCACAAAATTCAAAATCAGAGAAACTCAAATGCGGTACATAACCCAAACGGCATAAGAGTTTCATTCCATTCTGGCTCATGTGCCCCAACCTGCAATGCCACAAAGAAGTGCTTGGCTACTCGGTTATTGCAACAACATGATCAAATACCCCTGATACATGTAAGGGATACAAAGTCCCACACTTGGCACCCCTGGCCAAAAGCATAGAGCCCTTTTGAATTTTCCAACTTTGAAAGCCAAAAGTGGTGTGAAAACCAGCATCATCTAGCTGACCCACTGAAATAAGACTCTTGGTCAGCTTAGGCACATGTCTCACATGTTTCAAAACAAATGCAGACCCATTTGCAAAAAAAAACTTTATGTCACCTGCTCCCACTATGTCACATGCATAGTCATTTCCAAGATGCACACAACCTGTCTTTCCACTGTCATAAGTGGAGAACCATTCCCTATGGGGAGTAACATGGAATGAAGCACCAGAATCCAAAATCCAATCCTGGGAATATGCATCATCTGAAGTGGTAAGCAACCCTGCAGATAAACTAGACATGAAGAGAACATCATTGTCACTATCACGTGTGACTGCATTGATCTAATCGATCTTCACTTTTCCTTTGTCCTCCCTTGGACTCTCTTCCTTTTGATTTGCACCCCAATTTGCATTCTTTTTCTTATCCTTTTGCTCTCTTTTCAGCTTGTAGTAATCCTTTTTCATATGGCCCTTCTTGCCACAGTGGTAACACTCAATGTTCCGTGCCTTAAATTTGCTACGAGACTTCCCTCTTTCTTGGGACTTCCCCCTGATCTACCTCTTTGCACATTTAAAGCTACATCCTGCTTGTTGCCATCCATAGACTTCCATCTAATCTCCTCGGCCAACAAGCTACCCACAACATCATCAAATTTCAGTACTCCACCAAGTGCAGAGTTACTGACAGCTGTACGGAAGGTATCCCATGAGGATGGCAATGAACATAAGAGAAATATTGCCTTAGTCTCCGCATCAAAATTCATTTTCTGAGCCTGAAGCTGGCTGAAAATAATATTGAATTCATTCAAATGAGAAGAATGGACACCCCTTCCTTCATCTGCAGCTCAAACAACCTCTTCATGAGGTAAACTTTATTAGAGGCAGTTTCCTTCTCATAAGTGGCACATAGTTTCTTCCACAAATCTTCCATAGTCTGCTCATTTACTACTGTGAAATAAACTGACTCTGCAAGATGAAGTCTAATAGGAGACTTTGCTAATGCATCCAACTCATTCCAATCATCCTCAGACATATCCGCAAGCTTAGCTTCAATACTTGCCAAGGGTTTAATCTGCTTCTTTTGAATAAGCACATCTCTTATTTGTTCTTTCCACAAAGAAAAGTTTGTCCCATCAAACTTTTTAATGCTGAAAAACTCCTTTTCAGACATGGAAGAGGATGCCATGATACAAATGAAACAAAATCCCAAATGCTAGTGCCTGCAAGAGAGAATCACACCAAATACCAGGTGCACCCAAATGTGTATGCCACAATAGTGTGAAATATCACCAAAACTCAAAGCTCAAAGCATCAAAAGATGCATCTGACTCATGTGCATATACTATGCATCCATATGAGCAAATCTGGCCCAAAAGAAAATGCCAATAAGTGCCAAATGACTCAAGCATAAACACTGTCCACTGGCATATGCATCAATAATGTCTCATCTAAGAGAGCATAGCACTATCAGTGCATCACCTATAATGTTTCAAAGCTGTCCCTCAGCATAAAATAGCATCCATGTGCAAAGCGTCCATAAAAAATAGCATCCCACAAGGCAATTTGGGCCTATCAGCGCATCCAATAAGGACCGCAATGCATCCAAATGGCCTATAAATCTTCCATTGCAACCCAATGCATACCACGAATGAGTGCACACTGCTCAAACTGCAACCAGAGTGATCTGCATAAGGTATGCTCAAGAAATCATAGTCCCACGGTAATGAGCGCTACTGAAAATAGAACCTGAGATGCTTCAAAACATGGGCGCCATTGCATAATCGGACTCAGCAAGAAAATTTGCAAATATCTCTCTTCTGCCAGAACTCCAAAATCCCAACCGATGAGTGAGAAATGGGAGTCAACACTTATCCACTGCCATGTGGCATAAATCTAAGGTTTCAAAACCTTAGTATGAAAAATGCATAACAGAGAGACGAAATCGAATACACAGAGATTTATAACTTTGAAAATCCTCCACCGAATCATGCAAGAACTGATAGGTAGGGGTTTTTGGACGTCCGGAATGCAATGGGACAGACGGTTTTGGAAACCGTGGTCTCAATCACTAGGTCCAACACACGGACTGAAAAACGTTTTTTGAAACAGAGCTGTTTGTAAACTCCACTGGAGTGCGAATGATGAGCAACATAGAAGTTTTAGGACCTCTTGAGTCCACCGGAACTGACAGATCTGCAAATGGTTGTTCCAAACTTGAGTTCCAACACCCGGGCAAAAAACGCAGAAGCTAACACAGTGAGTCAGAAATCCAATGAAATGATCCCGGATTCAAGAATAAAGGTATTTCCAGGCTCCTGAAGTAATGTGGACACCAAAAGCAAGCAATAGTTGCCTCTACAAGTCAATACAGAGTCTCTGTCATCGAACGGAACAGGGAAAAGCTCAAAAAACGACTTTTTCTTTGAAAGCTCTTAACAGGCTCTCAAAACCACGTCACAAAGCCAAAGTGACTTTTCCAAAGGTTCCTCCAAGGTCTTTACACACTCGGATGCAAGTAAAGTCGCCCACAAAGCTTCCCATAGAGCTTCTCCTTCCTCCCACAGAGCTGCTGAGCTTCAAAGCATTCACGCATGCTCAGCTAGATCATCCGGGCTCTGATACCAGTTGAGAGTGCTCTCAATGGAAGCAAGAACGGAAGAAGGAGAGAGAGAGAGACAGAGAGCCACACAAGTTTGGTGGGTGCAGAACCACCCTAATCTTCTTTTTCATTCATTTATATATGTGTTTGAGTATTGTACATAACTGGGGTTAAGGCACAGTGACCTTTAAGCCCACAAGAGCTAGTGTACTTTGAAGATGCAGTTGATAAGCTAGAATGGCAAACTGCTAGGAATGAAGAAATAGAAGCTTTGTACAAAAAAAACACTTGGGAATTATGCGACCTTCCACCAAGAAAGAAGGCTATTGCAAACAATTGGGTCTACAAAGTGAAGTACAATCCAGATGTAAGCATTGAAAGATACAAAGCCAAACTAGTTGCAAAAGGATTTGCACAACAATATGGTCAAGATTCTGATGAGACTTATGCTCCAGGAGTAAATTGGATTCCATACAATTTTTTATTTAGCCTCTGGTGTCTTCTACATCAAATGTGGTCACTACTTCCTGCCTACTGGTGCTCACCATTTAGAAACTAACAAAGGTCTCATTAGTTGTGACCACTCACCATGAGAGTTTACCAATGAGATGCTTCCCCGTCACCACCCACAGGTACCATCCTTGCTCCTATGTTGGTAAGTTCCTTATTCACCTTAACCCAAGGGCCACCATTTCACTTGGATTCCTTTAGCCGTTGGATGGACAAAAAGAGTAGAGCCTAACCCGCCTTCACAGCCACACTCATCCACGTTCAAAACACCCGAACACCACAATCACAAGGCAAAAGGCATTCAACATCCTTCTCTCTACACATTTCCAGACACAACTCAGACTCTGGTTACATTCTTCGAGAAGCCACACAACCTCAGAAAGAAAACCAGTGGACTACACAGCCCAACATGATGCTCCTACCACTGAGCTCAAGCTCACAAAGCATACAAAGACATAATGCATCCAATTCCCACAATTCATCGGACAACCATCCACAAAGTGGCCTCAGTTAGAAATCTTGTTCCATCTTTCCCATAGATCATCACAACCATTCGAAATGATGCAGCCCGCCATCTCTTGCTCATCTCTGCCTTCAATCTATAATAGCTACCTCATGGCTATTCTCGTGCTCACTCTTTATCCTCCTTATATAGTAGTGACACCTAGGGCCAAGTTTCTGCACCTCACAACAAGAGCAACAACCCTTCATGTACGTGACCATTGTCAACACCCGGCACTTCTGTTACTCTTCATAAAGCACCCGCTTAACCAAAAGCCTCTCTGCCCTCAGCTTTGAAGCAATTGTGTGTTCACTTGACGACTAACTAGCCCATCCCGAACTGCTCAAAGACATGAAAACAAGGCTCTTTGACGTCTTGGCTAGCAAGCCAGTTTTTCATCATCCTATTAGCTTAAGTGGTCACCTCGTGTTTGCATATGCTGATCTCGACCAGTCCCAGTGCCTGTGCATATAGATTCGCCACAGCCCACGAACTCTCCACCAGCCTTCATTTATCCAAGGGACTCCTCCTGTGTAGTAGCGACGCCTATCCAAATCGAGAAGCTCCCTCCAAAGTAATAACGGACCTTCACCGCTCCTTCTTCATCTCAGAAGCTCCCTCCTCCTTTTGCGCTGTCATGTTTCTAGCCAACTTCCGAAGCTTCCTGCCACCATCAGATCCCCAGCTTTCAGAACCAAACGACCCCCACTGCCTCTGAGCTCGCAAAGTCCTCCCAGCTTAATATCGACGCCGTCCTCCCTTTTCCTCAGCTTCTTCTCCTGTGCTTCCTCCTTCCAGACTGCAAGCCCACGTCCCTCCTCTCCTCAAAGATCCCCTCTCGTCACGAATCCTTCACCCAAGCAGCAGCTCCTTCTCTTCGTGCTTCTGAGTTCCTCCCGCTGTCTTTCATCCAGAAGCCTCTCCTGCTCCACCGAGCACACCGTCGTCCTCATCATTCCAACCATCGTATATTTCTGCGCAGTCCTGGACCTCCCTTACAGTCCTCCCGTTGTGCCTCTCCTACCAAGCTTTTTCCAGAGAACCGCCCCTCTGAAAGACCTCCAAGCCTGCAGTAGCGACACCTCTCTTTAGACCCTGCAGTCTGTAATCGCGTCCTCACTGCAGCCACTCTCCCTTGCTCTAGAACTCACGTATCTTCTCGGCATAGTTGAGATGCTTCGCCCTTTCAAAAACGTTCCAGTGAGAGAAGACGACCTCCTCTTCACTACGATATATGCTCATAGCTTCTCTACAGCTCATAGAGCACCCGCATCGCGATATTCCCCCAGCTTTCCAAGCTCTCTCTCTCCAGAGGAGCTCCTCCTGCTCACAGCGCAATCCCCTTTTCAGAAGCTCTCCGCCCACACCTCCTCTGTCGAATCCTCGTCCCTCTTCATCGTTGCCATCCTCGCGAGCTCATGACCAGAAGCTTCCTTCATCACGTAGCCACGTGCATGCATGCTCCTTTCCAAATCAATTTGGCCACCTTAGCTTTATTTGCCACCTCATCACTGACATTTTACCACTCTCAAGACATTTCCCCCAAGTCACACACCAAGGCACTTAAGCACATATTCATTGACTATGTGCACACAGTTGCATGCCACCAGTCGTTTAGCATTTGATTGCCCACTGACCATCCACATATGATGAACACCATCCCGTCCCTGGTGGATACCATGAAGTGCTCGAAAGTTGCTCACACAAAATCTGATTGAACGCCAGCAAGCACACACACAGGTTGAACATCACACATGTACATATGTTCAGACGAGTTTGGGGTTTTCAAAAATCTTCACACACCTTTAGCAACCCCTACTCTTCTGCTGTGACATTCATGTCCAGCAGCTAAAGAAAAAAACATCAGCAAACCACCTGGATCAAAAACAAAGCAAACTTGTGCTCTATGCCTCTGTCTTTTCTCCTCCCGGATCAAAAGGATAACTTTGAACCCTCCACTGCCAGATATGCATAATCCACCATCCTCCTGGATTAAATGGAATCAACAATACAGCAATTTGATGTAGCCACCAGCTCCTTCCATATAAGCCTCCAGGATCCCATATCTTATCTTGCCAAGATATTACACAACTCCACTGGCTATCAGCCGTCACACTTGTATCATGAGTCTTTCTCAGCTTCACATCAGCCACATCTTTTGAGGTCACAACCTCACACACAGATCTTACAGGCATTCTGTCCTCACTAACATCTGACTCATTCTCTTGGGCATGATAAGAAACACACATCTTATCATCAGCAACCACACATGCAAAATCCACAAGGGTATCATCAAGTAAAGCATCCAGCTGATCATCAATCACACTATCACTGCCATCTATCTCAACATGCATACTGGTGTTTTCATTCTCTTTTGAAGAGATCAATGCAAACATATCATTCAGTGCATCATCAAGAACACGATCCATCTCATCCTCTGAATCACCATCATCTTGTAAACACTGAATCTTAACCTCATCATACTCATCACAATTTGCATGCACACAATCAACACTTGCTGTCTGTAGGTCTTTTACTTTATCAGTAATAGCCACATCAGCTTCATCACTGTCACACATGATTGAGCTCTCATCTTCACTACTAATTTCACACCTCTCTTCCTCATTTGCTGAACCTGAAATCTCATCTTCTTCAGTATGCACAATCACAGTGTCAACCACAAACTGATTGCATTCAGCCATCATATGCACATCATCACCACACAACACTGGAGCATGATCATCATCTACACACACAGACTTATCCTTAGCTGCCATTAATGGGCTCTCAACATTTCTGCCATCTATGGTAGCAACCCCTACTCTTGGGCTCTCTTCTACCACCTCACACAGAACTAGCTGAGCAACACCCTCCTCCATAGCAACTGACAAGCCTCCACTCATAAGTGTAATGATATCCAGCTCCCTTACATCATCAACTCTATATGCATCAGGTTCCTTCAACAGTGAAGACAACTGACTCTCTTCCTCTGATGAGATGCTCTCTTCTTCTGTCTCACTCAAAAAATCTCTCTCTTCATCTGTGACTGTCTCCTCAAGTTCCTCTTCCAATTCCAGCCTACAACTCATCACATAATCTGGTACTCTCCTTGCATCAGCTGAACTTCCTTCTCCTCCATCCATAGCCTCTCTCCTGTTATTTTGACCTCTGCTTCTTCCTGCAATCTCCATCCAATTTAGGCTGAGTGTTTTCATCAGCTCCACAGCTTCATGCAATTCCTTTTTTAGGGAATCATCCCGCATAGGAATAGACACCGGCTCTCTCTCTACATATGCCTTAATCATTTCTGGCCTACTGACCAGGGTTTTAGGCTCCTCTTGCATACCAAGCTGCCTCAGTCTCTTAACCTTCCATTCTCTCTCTCTAGCCACTCTTACTGCATCCTCAAAACTATCAATATTCTTCATCTCCACCTTCAGACGGAGGGTAGACTCCAGACCAGCCACAAACCGGTCTCTCTTTATCACCTGCGGGGGTACTTCAGGAATCAAAGCCTCACACCATAGACTCCACAGTCTACCAAACTCTATCAGATACTGATCCACATCCTGACCATCCCTTTGCTGAATTTTGCACAACTCCTTCCATACTTCATTAGGGCTCCTGGATTGTGCAAACCGTGCAAGAAAAGCTGCTCTCACCACTGTATACTCCGGATTTTGTTGCTGAGGATGAGTAGTCCTGAAGGCAGCCACTTGAGTCTGCAACCATGCTTTTGCATCTCCCTGCAAACAATAATTCAAGATCTGAAACAGAATCTGAGGGGTTGCCCTATCCTTCATAAGTGCTGTGAATTCCATCTTTTCCAAGAATCTCACTGCATCCTCATATGGCATCCCCCAAAACTCTGGAAAGTCCTCTGCCATCCTCACAATCTTTCAACTGTCACACACCCTGGCTTTCTCAACCACAACAAAACTCGAAGGCAACAAAATAAACACACTACTGAAGAAGCTCACTCTACATCCGAAGAGCATTCTTTTTCCTGCGGGCAAGCACTTTCAAAGCTCTCTGCACTCTAGCTCGGAGTCGGATCACACGTAGCTGGACTTCAATACATCTGTCCTTCCTGTGACCACATTTTCCACACCATTCACACTGTATCACTCTCATGTGTGGATTTCTCCCCATTGCTTGCAACACATCTCAGAACACCTGCTCCTCCAATCTTGTAAACTGAAGTGAACTTCCTCCGTGGAGGCACCAAAACGTGGATGGACAAAAAGAGTAGAGCCTAACCCGCCTTCACAGCCACACTCATCCACGTTCAAAACACCCGAACACCACAATCACAAGGCAAAAGGCATTCAACATCCTTCTCTCTACACATTTCCAGACACAACTCAGACTCTGGTTACATTCTTCGAGAAGCCACACAACCTCAGAAAGAAAACCAGTGGACTACACAGCCCAACATGATGCTCCTACCACTGAGCTCAAGCTCACAAAGCATACAAAGACATAATGCATCCAATTCCCACAATTCATCGGACAACCATCCACAAAGTGGCCTCAGTTAGAAATCTTGTTCCATCTTTCCCATAGATCATCACAACCATTCGAAATGATGCAGCCCGCCATCTCTTGCTCATCTCTGCCTTCAATCTATAATAGCTACCTCATGGCTATTCTCGTGCTCACTCTTTATCCTCCTTATATAGTAGTGACACCTAGGGCCAAGTTTCTGCACCTCACAACAAGAGCAACAACCCTTCATGTACGTGACCATTGTCAACACCCGGCACTTCTGTTACTCTTCATAAAGCACCCGCTTAACCAAAAGCCTCTCTGCCCTCAGCTTTGAAGCAATTGTGTGTTCACTTGACGACTAACTAGCCCATCCCGAACTGCTCAAAGACATGAAAACAAGGCTCTTTGACGTCTTGGCTAGCAAGCCAGTTTTTCATCATCCTATTAGCTTAAGTGGTCACCTCGTGTTTGCATATGCTGACCTCGACCAGTCCCAGTGCCTGTGCATATAGATTCGCCACAGCCCACGAACTCTCCACCAGCCTTCATTTATCCAAGGGACTCCTCCTGTGTAGTAGCGACGCCTATCCAAATCGAGAAGCTCCCTCCAAAGTAATAACGGACCTTCACCGCTCCTTCTTCATCTCAGAAGCTCCCTCCTCCTTTTGCGCTGTCATGTTTCTAGCCAACTTCCGAAGCTTCCTGCCACCATCAGATCCCCAGCTTTCAGAACCAAACGACCCCCACTGCCTCTGAGCTCGCAAAGTCCTCCCAGCTTAATATCGACGCCGTCCTCCCTTTTCCTCAGCTTCTTCTCCTGTGCTTCCTCCTTCCAGACTGCAAGCCCACGTCCCTCCTCTCCTCAAAGATCCCCTCTCGTCACGAATCCTTCACCCAAGCAGCAGCTCCTTCTCTTCGTGCTTCTGAGTTCCTCCCGCTGTCTTTCATCCAGAAGCCTCTCCTGCTCCACCGAGCACACCGTCGTCCTCATCATTCCAACCATCGTATATTTCTGCGCAGTCCTGGACCTCCCTTACAGTCCTCCCGTTGTGCCTCTCCTACCAAGCTTTTTCCAGAGAACCGCCCCTCTGAAAGACCTCCAAGCCTGCAGTAGCGACACCTCTCTTTAGACCCTGCAGTCTGTAATCGCGTCCTCACTGCAGCCACTCTCCCTTGCTCTAGAACTCACGTATCTTCTCGGCATAGTTGAGATGCTTCGCCCTTTCAAAAACGTTCCAGTGAGAGAAGACGACCTCCTCTTCACTACGATATATGCTCATAGCTTCTCTACAGCTCATAGAGCACCCGCATCGCGATATTCCCCCAGCTTTCCAAGCTCTCTCTCTCCAGAGGAGCTCCTCCTGCTCACAGCGCAATCCCCTTTTCAGAAGCTCTCCGCCCACACCTCCTCTGTCGAATCCTCGTCCCTCTTCATCGTTGCCATCCTCGCGAGCTCATGACCAGAAGCTTCCTTCATCACGTAGCCACGTGCATGCATGCTCCTTTCCAAATCAATTTGGCCACCTTAGCTTTATTTGCCACCTCATCACTGACATTTTACCACTCTCAAGACATTTCCCCCAAGTCACACACCAAGGCACTTAAGCACATATTCATTGACTATGTGCACACAGTTGCATGCCACCAGTCGTTTAGCATTTGATTGCCCACTGACCATCCACATATGATGAACACCATCCCGTCCCTGGTGGATACCATGAAGTGCTCGAAAGTTGCTCACACAAAATCTGATTGAACGCCAGCAAGCACACACACAGGTTGAACATCACACATGTACATATGTTCAGACGAGTTTGGGGTTTTCAAAAATCTTCACACACCGTTACTCAAACTCAGAGGCACGAGGGTTGAATCCTCGAGGTCAATGGTTGGGATTCTACCAATGTCATGGAGGGGCAACAGTAGAGGGTCCTATAGATGAGGGACCAGGTAAATCGAGGGTAGGAGCTATGGAGGATGTTGGGACTTGAGAGGGAGGGTCAAAGGGATTGAGCCTTTGCTGTTGTTCAAGAGGAGGCTAGGGATACAATGAGCTAATCTCCAGTGGCGGTCTATCTAGATGGGTCAAGCAACCTACTAACCACATCTCATCTATAGGATTCTCGACAAAGTTGGTTATACCCAATGCGTTGTCAAAATAAGTCATGTATCTACAAACGGGTGTGATTCTCTCTTGCCATTTAGTAAAGGGCTCTTTACATAGGTCACATATGTTATTTCACATAGCTACCACCTCACTGACATGACTATAAGTAATTTCTTGAGCTCCTATAATGGGGTAGCTCTTGCATAGAAGGAGTAGGGAACTCAGAGATCTAAGCAACAATAACACACCGTTTAGACTTGAAAATGTTATGTTGGCAGCTTGCTCGATTTTGTAGAAAAAGTTCAAAGGAGCGTATGGCTCAATCATATACTAAAACTTTAGTTGTGATCAGCCCTAATATGCCATCATGATAGAGAGGATGTGGTGGAGCAGGTGGTTGGGATCAATAAGGGTCTACTTGATGCTAGATCTTGCAGAGTGTTTTGAGCTAATTGTAAAGGTATCTATGAAGGAGGTGCAATGTTTCCTCAGAACCTACCCATCCAACCCAATCAATCCCTTCAAACTCCTAGATATATATCAGTTCATGTCATGTTGAGCCGCAAGATCTTCTTTCAACAACGTATCACTCTTCTCTTTGGCGCAGACCGGCTTGCTGATATTATGGCCTCCATTGATCCTTTCCTTCTCCCTATGCTTGAGTACAACATCACTTGGGATGTTACCATCTTCATTCTCATATAAGGGAGGATAATATGATGTGTTATCTTGGTATAAAAGCTTCCTTTTAGTGTCCCTTTCCCAGTGATGAATATCTCTATCACTCAGTTCAAAAGCAGCAGGAAGTGAAGAGGTGTGTGAAGTTTATTACCCCCAAGTTCATGTCACAATATCTTGTCCCATCAAAAGGGGCTCAAATTCAAAAACCCACTCGAGTGATGTTTGGGTTCCCAACTCAAAATTGTGCTCTGCCAGGAGAACCACTTGGACTCCCACCTCTGCAAAACTAGTTTGGGTCTGAGTTCCCATTTCCTTGCATGGCTCAAATTTATCTTGGCTCACCAATCCAACAATAAGAGAGCCTAGGCCATATCTTCCTCCGTTGCCTTGGTTTTCCCTAACACTAGTTTGGTAGAAGGACATAAAAATGTCCGAGGATACTTTTATGTCCTATCAATTTAGCAACTTCCTAGAATTATTCAAAAGCATCGATAAGGTATTTTGGGATTTTGATTATTTGGCATAATAGCTTATATGCTGAAAAAAACTTGGAATTATTATGGATTGGAACTTGAACCTATTACTTTGAGTCCTATCTAAAGTTTAAAAGTCAAATTAACATCGACATTTCAAGCTGTTTTGTCAGGTTTTAGATAAAATGGCCATATTTCTTACTTAAAATGAGTTTTCTTAGAGTTTGTAAGTGCTAGAGTCTAAGGATAGCTGTAATACATATGTTTACACTTACTTGGATCTAGATAATCATATTCATTATGATCTATGGCCTTAAATGTAATTTTAGTGAATGCTAATGGTGAGACAAAAATTGATCTTTTACAAATTATTTGACATGTCTAACAAGTTCCAAAATCAACCATACTTTGTATATGTGTTTAATAGTATATAATGGAGTAGCTTGAGTTTTTAGGGGACCTAATGTCATGTAGAATACCAAATTCAAATCGTATATTGATTGTTTCTTATGCTGTAATTCATGCTAAATGCAAGATACAAGGGTTAAAGGATATCATAAGAGCCTTCATACATTTAAATTATACTTATAGAGAGTGCCTCTAATCATGAATGAGTGATACCAATAAAAAAAAGTTATATGCAGAACACTTATGTACATGATAATTCAAAAATATAAAAGTGAGATTTAAGGCGAATCCTGTTTTGGTAGTTGATATTAGGATTCTCCCTCCCACGTAATTAATTTCTTGCATTGGATCCAGGACAAGAAGTTATGAGTCTCTGTGTATGACTATGGAAGTTTTTACCCCCTTTCAGTAAACTGTCCATATCTCTTCAACAGGTTATTTGTTTTCAATGAAAGTTATATCAGAGTGAAGCTCTCTTTAAGGCTCTCCCTCCCATGTAATTATTTTCTTGCATTTTATCTACGACAAGAAGTTATGAGTCTCTACGTATGACTGTTTATTTCTATGGAAATTTCGACCCCCTTTCAGTAAATTGTCCATATCTCTTCAACTGGTTATCTATTTTCAAGAAAACTTATATCAGTACAAAGCTCACTTCAAGCCCATCCTTTTATTACTTCAATTTCTGATATCAGTTTTTTGGTGGAGTTACAGACCTCTGTGTTTTCTAGCAGTTTGTAGAATGATTTTGAGCCATTTCTAGAGGCTTCTATGAAAGAGGTGCCATGTTTCCCTGAAATTTACCCATCCAGCCAAATCGGCCCCTTCAAGCCCCTAGATATATATCAATTTATGTCATGTTGAGCTGGAAGGTCTTCTTCCAACAACACATCGCTCTTCTCTTTGGCGCCGACTAGCTTGGTGAGATAATGGGCTCTGCGGATCTTTTTCTTCTCTCGATGTTGGACTACAATGTCACTTGGGATGCTACCATATTCATTCTCCTTTAAGGGAAGCAAGGAGAAAGATATGTTGTGGTTTTCTTTGCATGTAAATATCTTCTTCATTTCTCTTTGCAAGTGATAAGGGTCTCTATTATTAAGATTAGGAAGACCAAGAAGCTAAGAGGTGCGTGAACTTTCATTACCCCCAACTTCATGTTACAATGTTAAACACCTAAGAGTGACATAAATTTGTTTAAAAATCATTTTGGCAAGATTAATTTTTCAATTAACAAGAGTGGTTAGCATAGTAGGTTGCATTATAAGTCACATTTCATAAATAAACATCTTTATATACTACACAAAGAGTCATATCTTAACAATAACAATATTATATAATAAGGGAAAGTCACCACATCACAATAAATGCTAAAACTAAAAGAGATGAATCTTCAATGCTATAGCTCTTCCATTTAACACCTTCTTTACCAACCTTTGGTATATCACCATTCCCATGTGCCTCCTCATTGGAAGCCTATTGGTTTGTTGGGACCGATTCTTCAATTGCTTGTCATATTTTTGAAAAGAGCAATCATTCTCAATTATTTGTTGTAACCAAAGGATCTTGATAATCACTAGCCTTCAAGTTTGAACTAAGGGAATATGCTACAACATTATATTTCCCTTTTTGATATCATAGCTAGAAATGACATCTTACATTATTAACATAGCCCCTTGAGCTTTTTTACCACCACTACAAATTTAGGTAGAAATGGTAGTCTAAAAGTGCCATTTCTACATTATCAAATAGCACTTTTGTGCCACCAATTCCACTTGTGCCATGTTTTGGAAAATGCGACCAGAAGTGCCATTATTTTTTGGACATTTTTTGTCAACTTTAATGCATGAAATGTCATTAAAATTTAATGAAATAAGATTAAATGTGAAGGAAATGGCAAATGTAAAAGTTTCCATTTATAATTTCGACTAAAAAGATGCCATTTTTAATATTAAAAATGGCAAAATAGTGACATATATAAGTTGCCTTATGTTGTAAATCCAATGAAAGTGTTAGTTATGAAATACCATTTCTTATGATGTAAATGACACAAAAGTGACATAAATTTTTGGATTGACCTAGTAAATAGAATGAGGCCTTAAGAAATCTCCAAGAAATGTTCACATACATTAGAGGTTGGGCTACTATGGCCACCCATATTTATAATCCATATGTATGTGAACTATTTACAATAGCAACATGTGAGCTCAAAGAGTAAAACTCAAATGCAAAAGTGGAAATTTGCAAAATATTGAACACAAAAAAGCTAAATAACAGGTTTGAGAAACTCGAATTTGAGGATTCTATGGTGGATAGTGTAGGTTGAAGGGTGAAAGCAAGATTAGGTGGTACACTTCTTTTTATAGAAAATGATATTCCTAAAAGCATCACACTACTAGACATGGGCCACTTTCCAATGCCAATACTAAAACCAAATACAAAGAATTTTTTGTTTAACAAGTAAAAAGTGTCGGAATGTTTGTCAGTGTGTATGTTGCAAACAGAGCCTTGGTATATAGCAACACTACATTGCAATATATAGGCATCGATATATACCCATGCTTAATAGACTTTAATAAAAAAATTATGGGGCAGGATGGGGCTTGTTTCAATCCTGCCCTGCCCCACAAACTTTTTCCCCCATCATAATCATGATTAAATGTTACAAAAGAGGTCTACAAAATGGCAAAATTAAGGAAGTTGAGAATGGCAAATCTGTTGAAGTAATGCGCTGTAAAATGGCAAAAGTACCGAACTCAAAAATGGCAATTTTTTCGAAGTAATGTGCTACAACATGGCAAAAGTGCCAAAATACAAAACGACAAAATGTTATATCATGCTACTTCTCCTCCTCCTATGAGCTCTCCCTATCCTCCTCATCCTCGACCTCTCTGTGTAGGCCTAATCCCTTGCCCTCCTCTTTTGCGAGCCTCTCTGCTTCCTCTTGAGATCGAGTCTCCAAGTTTGGATCTCCGGATGAGTCGGAGTTGCCTCCCTAAGAATGAAACAAGTTAGGAAAGATAAGAGCGTCGATTGTAAGACAATGGTGATACTCAAATGACAACAGTGAGAATTAGGGTTTACTCACATAACGCTCTGCCACCTTGTGCCAATTGATACTATATCCTTCTTGCTCATCTGAGGGGGTGCATTACTGAGAAACACTATGTATAACGTGTGTTCAAAGGGTATTAAAAAAACTCCTCAACTAAATTTTCTCCTACAATAGAAGAACTCTTTACTTATGAACTAAGTGTTTTTTTTCAAAATTTTAATTAAAAACCCCTCTTGTTATTGTAATTTTGTTAAAATTTTCCAAAAAGTTGGATTAAAATACCCCTCCTTTTGAATGCACATGGTACACCAAATCTTTTTAGTTGAACCCCCCAAGTTGCTCCTTCTTTTTAAATCAAGTGTAGGCTCCAATCTTGAACCCCCTTTTGTACTTGTCATCGTTTGGAGGCCTACCAATCATAGATTCCTATGGATCCAAGTTCAAGGAGTTAGATATGAATGACTCAACCTATTAGATATTCAGTAGAAGATAAATTTATACTTACACCCATTCCTCATTGCCTAGTTTGCCACCACTCCCAAGGTGCAAAGGACCTATGGTCTTCGGGTATCTCCTCGCTGCCCTCCGATGAGTCACAAATGCATCTGGATTCTCCTTGAAGTCATTCTTCACTTTCTTCCAATCTTTTGGTTCCACCCACCCTAGCTTGTTCTTGATCTTTCTGAATAGCAACCCTTAAGTCATATCTATGAGACATTAGGAGCTCTCCCATGTATGTACACATGGCATTTTGATCAAACTCATACCTGTGAGGGTTGGGAATTGTTTTCTTTATGGCATGTATGATGGCATCCTTGGATCTATTGTCCTACTAATTCCAAGGTTTCAAGATATCCTTTGGAAAGTGCGTGCTCATCAAACTCCTCATGCAAAACAAGACAAAGTAACTATAGATGCGCCTCATAGATGTGCAAAATAGTGGGTGCATGAGGGGTGCATTTATAGGCACAAATAGAAATAGTGAAAATACAAGCACACCTATTAGCGCATCTAATGGCACGGTTATTAATGCATCTACAGTGTGTTTTAGACACATTTCTAAACGTGTAATAGAGAGTAAAATTTTGCTGCAGGCTACTACATGTGCATCACTGCTTTCCAAACATTGCCAATGATTACCAAAGCACATAATTAAAAAATATATATCAATGCTATGCACATGTAACACATGATAATATGATTTTTTGCAAATGCACATATACAAAAATTAAGTGAGGTGAGGAGAATGAGACAATATATAAAATAGTTTTTCTAATATCAATGGTTTGATCTCATCCTCAATGAGATCAACCCTTGCCAAAATATCTACTTCAATATCCAAACCAATGTGGAGATCTACGAATACATTCAGCCCATTACTACTTGTGCTACTATGCTCATCAAAATCAACATAACCAATGGTAGGCTCGTCCTCATGGATAAGGCCTGAATATCTATATCTCCTATCTCATATCATGATCAACATCACCTCCATGGCCATGATCATCCTCCATATGCAGATATTTAAAAAGTATGTTTTTTAAATAAAAATACGTATGTTTTAATTAAATATCATGTCCTAATGCCCTAAATGCAAAAAAACATGGTTCTTTACACTGGCGGTTGATCGAAAGACCATCGTGCAGTGTACGCCCTTACTACACGGTACCATTACTAGAACATCTCATGGTAGCTAGCCATAGCAAGCGGTATCAATTGGCCCGCATGATCCCTCATCTCTACTAATGCTGTTTATTAGGCACTAGTAAACACCGCTGGTAACGTTATTGTACCATGCCGTATGTGTCTAATTGGCACATGTGACAGCCTTTATCGTCCGACTGGGAAGGATAAGAAATCCTGTACATTGAGATACCATGTGGTACAAGAAGGTTACCGATGGTGTCTATGAAAATCTTATAAAAGGACCCCGCTCCCACCATCATCGCCCTTCCAAAACCTGTCGCTTTCCCACTGTAGCTCCCACTTTCTACCTTTTGGTGAGATTCTAGAACTTTTAGAGTCGGCCAGTTGGCAGGCCAGGTGATGACCCACCTTAGCCGATCAAATTCACCTCGCCTGGCTGACTATCCATAGGCTGTTTGAGAGACGGATTGAAGGAGAGAGAGAGAGAGAGAGAGAGAGAGAGAGAGAGAGAGAGAGAGAGAGGAAAGAGAGGGAGGGAGAGTAAAAGAGAGAGAGGAAAGAGAGAGGGAGGGAGAGTAAAAGAGAGAGAGGAAAGAGAGGGAGAGTAAAAGGGAGAGAGGAAAATAGAGAGAGGGAGAATATTGTTTATGTCTCAGTCAGGCCAAGAGATGATCCACTTCGGCCGATCGTATTCACCTCCCCATAGTAAAGATCGAAGCTAAGCCCAAGCTAAGTGATGGCTCGCATCTGCCAGTTTGTTCCCCCACTTTGATCTTCTTATATATCATATCTATTTATGTACATAGGTGTCAGTAGAGCTGAGTTTTATCTAGATGATGGCCCGGTTTTGTCGGCCGGTTCCTCCTGATATAACTCTTCCCAAGACGTGATTAGCAAAGTTGATCTAGATCATCTTGGTTATGTGATGCTGTTATATGTTTTCTATTCTTACCTCCACTAGCTGATAGATTGACACTCGATAGTGACTTTACGAAATTCGCTCTATAATAGTAGAAGGTCACGTAGTGATTGCTATAGTAGTAGATTATGGTGCAAAATCATGAATTACTTGACGTAATATACCATTACCTCAAAAAGTTAGTAGTTTATTTATAAAGATCGAAAGTATTTTAGAAATGTTCATGATGTTGCATGTTTCTTTTGAGTCAAATTTACTTTACACCTATATTGAAAATTTGCACGTGTATTCTGAATGTTCTTTATTTTGAAGTTTGAGTGCTTACAAAACAATTGTTGCATGCACTAGATCACTACATTGTCTACACACCCATCTTTGATGCAAAGCAAGAGCAGTTGAAGACTGAGATTCAGATGCTTGCCCATAAGACAATGATCGAGAACTTGATAGGATTGAGTGACGAAGAAATTTGAGCCCATACAAGCTCAAAATTCTTATGCGATCAAATGATATCCCGAATACTTGACCTTCAACTTGTAATGCTCCCAAGCCAAGAAATTTTACGATGTTCTTGGCATTGGAGCAACATTTTCAACAGATCCTCGGTTGAGAAGATTATGATCTCATATATTGTACTGCCTGGTAAAGACATATACCAATTTTGTTAATGGAGTTAATGCGATGGCTACCCTCCTAGCATGTTTTGAATTTATTTCTTCATGAAATATTCTTTTTGCATCTTTTTTTAATTATTTTGAAATATTTAAGTAAATGTTGCACGAGTGCTAGGTTTTTTCATATCGATTATCCTTAATGGTGTATTATAATTGTCTTGAAATACTTAAGTAAATGACGTGCGACTTTAATGTTGGGTTTATTTAAATCAATTTTCTTTAGAGGTGTATTTTAATTGTTTTGAAATACTTATATAAAAGATGTGCAATTTTAATGCTTGTTTTTCTTCAGACCTTTGCAATTAATACTTAATTGTTTTTCTTCAGACCTCCGTAAATCTGCCCATCATGATGATCATTCTGCTCTCCATCTTGTCCACCTTGGTGTTGGTGGTGTTGGTGTGCGGTTTATTCATCATTTTGTTGAACAAGGGAACATGATGCAATTGTTCATGCAGACCACAAAATTAGCAATAGGACATGGACCTGACATGCACTAGCAATCTTTTGATGCTCACAATTTTTGAAAAATGAGCTACTTAGTATAATTTTTTGGCCACTTAATTTGTAGCTATAAATTTTGAAAACAAAGCACATGTATACTTTTCTCCTACCGACTGTGGCTTGAAATTTAAACTATGATCAAGCTCTAGAGCTGTCAATCACTATCGTGTACAATGTGCACTTTTATAATATGATAACAAGCCGTTATTATGTTTGTTAATGTGAAGATTGGAATGCTTGAAAATTATCATAGATTAGCTATCATTGAAATTATAAATCTTTCAAAAACACTTTGATATCAAATTAAACTACATATCAAATAAATTGCATTCTAAGATAATTGCATTTTAAGTGGCATTTGAAATTGCATTTAAAATAAATTGCATTTCAAAAGGATTGCATGTTAAAAGAATTGCAATTGCAACATTTACCATATATAACCAACCATAAAACCAACATCTCTTCTTCTGAGTCACTAGAATTCAGCTCAGGGTGACTCAGTATAGAAGCATCATGCAAGGGACCTGGAAGATCAGTATGTACCCAATTTGGCATATCACTGTCGCTACATACCCCTTTCACATCATCCAAAACTCTACTATTTGCATAGAGGTAAACTAGCTTTTTCGATCTTTCTGATGTCAAGCGGTTTCTTGTGATAGAATGCATGAACTTATAGTTCCTCCAGTTGCGTTTGCTAGAGGAGTTGCTACAAGGTTGCAACAAAACCTTCATGGCCAAGGCTTGCAAATGGGGCGTGGATGCTCCACACTCTTCCCACCATCTCCATGCTGGCATGTCTCTGTCGCCATGGTTGTTGTACATGTAAAAGAGAAAAACCATCTCAATTATTAATATGTTTTTTGCAATTTAAGGCAATGTCACTAACATGTCATCGAAAACAAATGTATGTTTACTAGACCTTAGGAGAGAGAAACCATCCAATTGTCTTGCCCCCTCATGACATAAATGGATGGTTATAGACGTGGTAATCTGCTTGTAGAAATAGGCATGGGATGGCAAGTTGCCTTTTCCCATGTCCTGCTCTTTCTCAAGTAAGCATCTATCTACACTATGATCATTCACATCATCATGCTCTATAAGCGAATGTCGGTATTTCAAACACACTAGTGCAGTAGCTAGCAATACCTGCATTTGCACTTATCAAAATCCTTTGTTTGAATCTACGAAGTGAAGGATGCTACTTAGGTTGGAAAATATCTAACGTAAGTTTAGACATACATTTCATACCTATATAAGATCAACTAACTATTCTGAGATAAGATAGTACTTTTCTTTGCACATAAATGTACAATATATAACACCATTAATGTCCTCTTACAAGCAAACTAGTATAGCATGTAATGATTTCTAACATATAATGTGAAGGTTGATACAAGCTAGCAATTGCGAGCTACACAACGGGCTAGACTTTCAACAAGTTGTTATCAGCTGGCAAATGCGAGCCACAGCCAGCAAAAGCCAAGAATTCTCATATTCCTAATAAGTACATATAAACTATAATATAACATTTTCAATTTCATATCTATGTGCGAGTAGTTACCAATTGGCATATGCGAATCACCCACTGACACATGGTTCAAAGGTATTTTGTATCCATATGTGAGTAGTTACAAGTCGGCATAAGCAGACTCCCCACTAGCACATAGATACTTACAATTAATGTCATTTATATTTTTACTAGTTTTTTGTAATCTATATATAGGCTATATAGCTAGTAAACTATTAAAAATGTGAGAATATTTCACTACATTTTAAAAGCTAATGTGTAAGAAAAAAAACTTTTCTCCTTTTCTTTTTGTGAAAATAACTTACATGAAAATATTATTTAAAAAATAGTCTTTCAAATCAAAACAATAATCTATCAAATTTGAGCTATGCATTTATCCATTTTGCATCCTAGTGTGGGTAGATATTAGTTGGCCTATGCGAGCCCACCACCGACACTAGACACTTTTTCAAAGGATATGAAAACTCACAAAGTATTTTGGAAGCTTTCTTTATCCCTTTTTCATTTTCCTTCTTTGTTTTTTTTGAGACTCCAAGCAGAGCTAGATTCTCAGGAATGTGAATAGTACGAGGTCAACGCAAAGTATATAGAACAAATTGCATCGCAGGGTATGTTTATAATACCACTCGGTATATGCCACAAACTTGCATGGTATATTCCTAGGTGCGGTGTATACATCCCCCGTGTGGTATAGGTGAACACCGGGTAGTATACCAACCATGATATTGCACAGTATGTGGTTTTACTATGCAGTAATAGGCTAGAGCCAATCCCGATTAAAAATCATGGTGGGGGCAATTTAAAACACTCCTGTGGGAGTCAAAACGTTTAAAACATTTTAATTCAACGAATTAAAATGCCCGTTTTAATTCCCTAGCAAATCACTATCCATACGCTCCATATTAGTAAATGTACTAGACATCACTTTGGAACGTGGCATAATAGGTATGACATGCCACCACCTATTATTATCCACCATTGATTGATAGACAACCTAATTCAAACACAAATACAAACATCTTATTTTCCTTGCATCGAAGGTATCAAATATTACAAAGTGAGTATTTTTATGTATGTGTATTGTACCTATTCACATTGTTATGGTAGTACTAGTGTGTCCTTCTTGCTTGGCCAAAACTTTGTGGAGTCAAAGGCACTTGCATGGAATTTTATTGTTGCACTAGGGCCTCTTTCCACCACGTTCTTAAACCACTTGACATCCAAAACATGTAGAAAGAAGCGCCGAAAGTCGGGGACGAGCATTTTCTGAGCGAAATCTTCCGAGCGTCCGAGCGAAGGAAAAAAAAAGCTTCCAACTATCCATAAATATGGCAAAAATCGATCAGAAGAAAACATAGTTTCACTTAGAAATATGCAAAGTATTATAGCAATGCCTATTTTATACAAAAATCTTTAGGTGAATCTGTAGAAATGGTGAGAGCATAATGGGATGGCTTTTGAAGAAACCCACATGTAGAGTAGACTTCTCTATGAAAATTCCCTTATGATCCTTCTTACAACTTTTACTTAATAGGGGGTGACATTGAAAACCCTCTCTCAACCTATCTTCATGAAAGAGTTTCTTCAAAGAAAACTCATTGAAGCAAGCCATCCAGGTAGTTTCGCCAGCGAAACCCCTTTGAAGCAAGTCTCCCAAGGTAGTTTCGCTAGCGAAACTACCTTGGACAGCACTTTTAAAAGTGACATAACTTTCATATCCAATGTCCAAATATAGTCATTCAACCACTCAAATTGATCGGAACACCCCATTTGAGCACATCTATGGAGTTATATTTTGGAAAATCTTTCATATATAGTATTAAATATTACATGTATTTTATGAGAGTGATATATAAGCCCAAGTTAATACTTATTTATAGTAATTTAAACTTCTTTAGAAACATGTCCATAAATATGCTAAAAAGATATTGCCATATGATATAAATGTGTTAATAAGTAATTATATATGCTTAGTATTATTACATTGAGAGTGATTATGAGGAATGTTTCTTAAAGGAATCAACACTTTTTTAAGGTAATAATAGGGGTACAAAGGGATGTCTCTAAATAAGAAAATTATGTTGTTTAAAAATGAATGAGTGACTAGTCTGTATATTTTTATGATAAAGGGATCTAGTTCTCGTGAAAATAAAAGTGTAAAAACCATGTTTCCTAAAGAAAAACACTTTTAAAAATCTCTTGAAAAACACGCTCGGATAAACCTGCTCATAGGCTTTTGCTCGTAAAATTGACGCATCCAAGAAAGTCAAGCTTAATAATATCTTGGATTATTCCACAATAATCATCCATGGCTCCATTGGCTCCCTCAAAGCTAGCAATGATGCCGCAATCTTGTGTGTTTCTCTTATCATCAATCCGTTGTGTCCAAAAATGCTTGCCTTCACACCATATAGCATTGAACATAGTACACTACACCAAGACAAAATCGATTGAATTAGCAATATAAATTGTTGAAAGCTCCTAACTTATGCATAACATTATATATACAGACCTTTTGCATGCATCCTATAGCATACTCCCATTCTTCCATTGTGATATGCATCCCCTTGTCTCTCTTTGCTCTCTCCATTTTGTGAAGTAGCCAATCCACATGAATATCCTTTGGAAGTGCTCTTAGATGCTTAGGTTATGGCACACAAGATCCATGGTGTGTAAAAAAGATGGCCCTTTCTCCTTGTTTTCTTGCCTTTGCATCCTCGTATCTTATCACCCATCTTTTCATCACATAACTATCAAGGATGCAATAGAGCTTTAGATTATTAAGCTCTATCCTTTTCCTTGAGGCACAATAGAGGTCATGACAAAATATGAAGAGGGGAGAGGAGAAGAGTGGAGATGAGGAGAGAGGGCACAGCTAGAGAGCACACCACAAATGACTAACTGTACACTAGAATTAGTTGAAAAAATAGAATATATACAAACCCTTTTAGGGTTAGGGTTAGGGGATCTAACCCTTTCCTTTATAGCACTCTATAAGGTTAGTGCTATGCACATATGATCACGTGATGGTGCTATGCACACATGATCACATGATGTTGAGCGTGAACTCTCAACACCTTCCCTCAAGATCAACATCATGAAGTAGGCCTTCCCTCAAGATGATGATTCTGGGGAATCGAAGAAGGACTGAGCATTACATTCCATCACACCCCTTTAATGGGAATGTCCTTCCTCTGCATCAAACCAAGAGCTAGTCGGTGTTTCTCGAATAGCTCTTTACCGAGTGGTTTGGTAAATATGTCTGCAACATTTTCTTTGCTATCACAATGCTGCAGTGTGATGTCACCAAGTAACACTCTTTCTCTGATGAAGTGCTCTCTGACATCAATGTGCTTTGTTCTGGAGTGATATACTGGATTTTTGGCCAATGCTTGAGCCGATTGATTATCACAGTATATTGTTGTTGGCTTTGACTCATCAAAGTAATCTGTTTCTGACAATAGTCTTCTGAGCCATATAGCCTCACATGCACCTGTAGTGAGTGCTCTATATTCTGCTTCAGTCGAAGACAAAGAAACAGTTGGCTGTTTGTTTGACAACCATGATATAGCACCTTGACCAAGGAAAAATGCATATCCCTGTGTCGATCTCCTGGTCTCATGATCTCCAGCATAGTCACTATCACAGTATCCATGCAACCGTGGATGACTTCCTCTGTATTCTATCCCAAATTGTCTTGTACCTCTGATGTATCTCAAGACTCTTTTGGTTGCATTCCAGTGAGACTGTTTTGGATTTGCCATAAACTGTGCTAGTGAGCTTACTGCATAACAAATATCTGGCCATGTGATTGTCAGATATATAAGAGATCCAATGAGTTGCCTGTAGTATCTGTCATTGACTGTAGGCTTTTCTGAATCTTTAGTAAGTTTCAAACTCTGTTCCATGGGAGTGGCTGCAATCTTGCAATCTGCCATATGAAACTTCTTCAGGAGACTGTCAACATATTTGAGCTGACTCATGAATGTGCTATCTGAATCTCTCCAGAACTCAATTCCAAGACAATAGTGCATAAGTCCAAGATCTTTCATGTCGAACTCTGCAGATAAGTCTTGTTTTAGCTTTTTGATGAAGCTATCCTTGCTTCCTGTCACAATCAGATCATCTACGTACAAAAGTGCAATAGTAATATCTTCCCCTTGAACTTTGTAGTAGAGAGTATGATCTGCATTGGACTTCATGTATCCCAGATCAGCAAAATACTTGTCAATTCGGCTGTACCAACTTCTGGGTGCTTGCTTTAAGCCGTAGAGACTTTTCTTGAGATGGCAAACCTTGTTCTCTTTTCCTGGTTCAACATAACCTGCTGGTTGTTGCATGTAGACAGCCTCGTCTAGATAACCATTGAGAAATGCATTCTTGACATCGAGCTGATACACATTCCATTTGCTGAGTGTCGCTAGTGATATCAAGAACCGTATGGAATCCATCTTTGCGACTGGAGCATAAGTCTCATCATAATCTTGGCCATATTGTTGTGCAAATCCTTTTGCAACTAATCTGGCTTTGTATCTCTGAATACTGCCATCTGGATTGTACTTCACTTTGTATACCCATTTGTTGGCTATGGCCTTCTTTCCTGGTGGAAGGTCGCATAATTCCCAAGTGTTATTTTTATACAAAGCATCCATTTCTTCATTCATTGCAGTTTGCCATTCTGGCTTATCTACTGCGTCTTCGAAGTACACTGGCTCTTCTGTAGCCATGATGGTAGTCATAAGAGCATAGTTGGTGGTTTCCACCTGAATTGCTTTGCCTTTCTGAGCATATGTCAATCTGGTTGGTGGTCTGCTTTCCCTAGTAGACCGTCTGAGCTGCTGTGACGCTGATTGGGGTGTTGCTGGCAATTCTTGCTCTTCTTCATCAACCTGTTCTATAGATGACTGTGAAGTCGATGCTTCTATCTCCTGTGTAGGTGAGGTTTTCCATTCTGATTCCTCATCGAAGATTACATCTCTGGAGATAATGACTTTGCGGTTGATGGGATCATACAATTTGTATGCTTTACTTTCTTCACTGTAGCCTACCATGATGCATTTGCGTGACTTCGCATCCAATTTCCTGCGATGATCATCATGTATGTGGGCATATGCTATGCAACCAAATATGCGGAGATGCCCAATGCGTGGCTTGTGTCCAGTGAATGCTTCATAAGGAGTCATTCCTTGTATCGGTTCGGTAGGAAGCCGATTAAGCAAGTAGTTAGCTGTAGCTATTGCTTCTGCCCAATACTGATTCGGAAGATGCTTTTCACTAAGCATTGCTCTAGCACTGTCTGCTAAAGTCCCATTCTTCCTTTCAGCTATTGCATTTTGCTGAGGAGTATCTGCACATGTGAATTGTCTTCGAATGCCGTGAGTTTTGCAAAAGTTCATGAAGGCTGAAGACATGTATTCACCTCCTCTATCTGATCTCATGACCTTGATCTTTCTACCTGTTTGGTTTTCTACCATGGCTTTGAATTCTTGAAATCTGGCAAACACTTCAGATTTCTCTTTCAGAAAGTAGACCCAACAATATCTACTGTAGTCGTCGATGAAGGTCAAGTAATAAAGTGAACCATTGATGCTGCGGGTCTGGGCATAACCCCATACATCTGTATGAATTAAATCAAGAATACCTCGTGCACGAGAGGTACTTCTGACAAAGTTGGTTCGCTTTTGTTTGCCGAAGCAGCATGCTTCACAAACCTTTCCAAGAAACTGTAGCTTCGGAATCCCAATTGCCATATTTTGATTCCTGAGATCTAACAAGTACTTGAAGTTGACATGACCATATCTCTTGTGCCATTTTGTAGATAGTGGCATCTGTTGCATTTGAGCTGACATGGCATGCTTATCTGGTACTGTAGCTAGCATCTTGTATAAGCGTCCTTCCTTGACACCTTTTGCTACTAGCTGACCTCTTTTGGATTTGTCTCTGATAGTGCATTCATCACCGTCGAAGATGACTTTGTAGTTGTGTTCCGTCATTTGACCTACTGACAAAAGGTTCTTGCTGAGCTTCGGAACATAGAGCACATCTTTGACTAATCCTTTTATACCAGTGAAATTGTTCATAGGGATAACACCTGTCCCTTGAACCGGATTCGGTGTATTGTCTGCTGTGTAGATGACATTCTTTTGACCTTCTAATGGCTTCATTTCTGTGAACCATTCCTGATGATTTGTCATATGAGATGATGCACCGCTGTCGATGTACCAAGGATCCTGTTCCACTTGGTCGACTTGATAGCTGAAATCTTCTTTGGGATTGAAATCAGTGTCTAGGTGCATTGTATCAGTCTGATGCAATTCCTCACTTGCAAGAAACATATTGCCATGTTCATTTGCAAAATGACTGTGACTAGAATGTCCACCACGATGATTTCCTCTTCCTCGAGAATTCCCTCGGATTGACCGCCTTGGTCATACTGCTTCTTGCGGCAATCTCTTTCATAGTGTCCAAACTTGTGACAATAGTTGCATTGAATGTTTGACACATTGGTGGATGCATTCCCTCGTCCTTGGAATCTTCCTCTATTGGAATGATTTCCTCTTTGCTGATTTTGATGTTGCTGAGGATGCTGCTGATGCTGATGCTGATTCTGACTTTGATTTTGACCACTTTTCTGATATGATCTACCTCTGTTTCTGCCTTTGCCTCTGCTTCTGTCTGAAGCGGTGAATGACTGATCATTAGAATGACCTTTACGTGCTTGAATGGCCTGAGTCCTGAGTTCTTCACCAAGTAGAACTGACTGAAGTTCTTCCAGTGTTGGAATTTGCCGTTGGATGGCAATACTCTGGACCAGATTCTCATATCCTTCTCCTAGTCCATTCAGGATTACTTGAACCATTTTTGCAGGATTCATAGTCTCTCCTGCTGCTGCAAGTTGATTGTTGTAGTCTTTGATGCGGAGTACATAAGCATGACCGGTTTCACTGCTGTTGCGGAAACTCTGGTTGATCTGGTTTCTCAAGGTGAGAATCCTGGATGTGTTCTTGGACTCGTAGAGAGCTGCGAACATATCCCATGCTTCTTTTGATGTCTTGACTGTGTTGAGCTATCCTAGCATGACATCTTGCACATCTGCTTGATCAGGTGATAGGCATACTTGTCTTTCTTATCCCATTCTGCTTGAGCTCGGGCAATGGCAGGATCTGCTACTGGTGCGGAAACTGTTTGTGTAGATGTAGATCCCGATGTAGATCCTGTTGCTGGTGCGGTGACAACAGATGGAGTAGAGCTACTGGTGGCTGGATCGGCCAATGGTCTAGGTATGGATCCATCAACATACTCCCATTTGTCCTGAAGCACAAGAATGGTCTCCATTCGGTATTTCCATGTACCGTAATTGGAGTTGTCTAACTTAGCAGATGCCTCCAGATTGAGGTTGCTAGTCGACATGGTGCAAGCAATGTACTCAAAAAATGTCCTGGAAAACTCTGTATGAATCAACTGCAAATACACTGAAGATGCCAAGTGAAATCTCTGTACCGTCGGTGAAGATAGAACTGCAGTAAATAAGATCTGACCTGTGTTACAAGGCTTGTGGCAATGATGCCGGGAATAGCCAAGAGGCTTTACAAGGCTGAAAAATGATGTGCACGATGCCGTGAGATAGCCAAATAGGCTTTACAATGGTGGCATGTGTGTGTGAAATCAAGTGCTATCTGCCCACTGAATCAATCTGCAATGCCTCTGAACTCTGAAGTCTGCTCACTGAACTGATGAACGTAAGGTTTCAGGTAATGTAATGATGTGAAATCGGATGTGAGCGTATGGACTGACTCCGAGTAGGTACTAGTTGGGAATTTCGGGCATGGCTTAGATTGGCAACTTGGGGAATTCAAAGCGTCCCCTCTATGGCGATCTAGTCTACTCTGATCTAGATCTAAACCAACCGTCGATCGATGAAAGAGCAGCAAATAATTCCTTTTCCTTTGTTCCTTTTAAGTGCTGGGTCAGATGCGTCGATGTAGAGGCAAATGTGCGTGAAGGAAGTGGTTTTGTCGGCGAGGCTTAAATGTGAGTGTAACTTGCGCCGAAATGTGCGCGTGATGTAACGAGCGCGTAGAGCACGAAAAATTGAGCGACTTTCCTTTTTGGAGCACCCTCAAATTCTTCCTGGATCAAGAGATATGACTTGATCTAGGTGGAGGGGCAAAAGGAGTGCAAATGGTGCTCAATGATGATGTGTCACTGTGAGTCACATGCAGTGATGATGTGGCGCTGTGCTTAGCAAGAGGTGTGCCAGTGAAGCTCTGTGCTGAGGTGGCAGTGCTGAGGTGTCACTGATGACGTGGCAATGATGATGTGGTAATGATGATGTGGCACAGATGACGTGGCACAAGTGACGTGGCAGATGATGTGGCCAGATGACGTGGCAGATGATGTGGCTTGATGACGTGTCACTGATGACGTGGCAGGTGTCGTGGCTGATGACGTGTCACTGATGACGTGGCAAGTGATGTGGTTGATGACGTGGCAGGTGACGTGGCAGTCGGTGCTGACGTGGCAGTCGGTGATGACGTGGCCTACTTACGTGGCGCTGCTGACGTGGCAGATAGGATTGGCTGATGACGTGGCAGATGATAAGACACGTGGCAGATAAGATGACGTGGCAGATAGGATTAGCTGACGTGGCGCACGGGCCACGTGTCACGCTGTGGGAAGCCGGAATCTAGAAAGATTCGGACGGAATCTTCTAGATTCCGTCGTCTTCTCCGTCGATGGAGCTTTGCTGTCGGTTGTTCGGTGGGATTCGACCAATTGTTCGAGGAGATTCCTGAGGGAAGGAAGTCGTCGGTGAGTAGGAGGCAGCCGTTTGGAGGCGCGCGTTGCTGTGTGGAAGGAGCTTGGACTGCGACCGTTCGTTGCCGTTGTTGAAGGCGCGCGTTGCCGTTGTTGAAGGCAGGTGTGGAAGGAACTTAGGAGTCGCTGGTACTGAGGCTGTTGGAACCGTTGGAGGTTGATATGTAGCCCGTGAGCGAGTCTTGCAGTTAGTCGATCGTCCGCGAGAGGCCGTCGGGCATACGCTGGTGGCTAGAAGAGGCCTTGGTTACAGGAACGACTGAAGGTTGGAGGCAGTGAAGCTTATGCGGTAGAAGGCCCGTAGCCTTCGTTGTAGGAGATGGAGCAACCGCGTTACGTGCTTGGCCATCGGCTGGTTGGAAGGCTACGGTCAACACCACAGACCTCTCAACATGGCCAATCTTGCCAAGCTCAACAATGGAGCTATCGGATCCGGTGGCACGACTGGCACTGAATAGAGCCTCTCTGTGGACGTCCGATTGGAGGCTGTTGGGAGCTTTGCAAGGCTCGTTGTCGGCCGTTTCTTAGCTACAGATCTTACTCCTCTCTCTTACACTCCCTAAAAACTCTTAAAGATAGATTTCCTCTCGGAAATCTCAGGAGCTCTCCCTCTCTCGCAAGAAGCTCTCAAAGAACTCACTAAGTCTCTCAACAAATCTATTGCAAAACAAAGAAGAATCTCAATGAACGGAAATTTCTATCATCAACGGAATGAAAGAATGCTCACTCAATGGAAGTTTCTCTCAACGGAAGTGAAGGGAAGGATCTCACAATCACTCAAGAGAACTCTCAATCTCACAATCTCTCTTACACTCTCAAGAAACTCAATGTCTCAACGGAAGACAAGGGAGCTCTGATACCATGACAAAATATGAAGAGGGGAGAGGAGAAGAGTGGAGATGAGGAGAGAGGGCACAGCTAGAGAGCACACCACAAATGACTAACTGTACACTAGAATTAGTTGAAAAAATAGAATATATACAAACCCTTTTAGGGTTAGGGTTAGGGGATCTAACCCTTTCCTTTATAGCACTCTATAAGGTTAGTGCTATGCACATATGATCACGTGATGGTGCTATGCACACATGATCACATGATGTTGAGCGTGAACTCTCAACAGGTCATCCTTAGGTCTTCATCATCTCTCCATGGTCGTGGGAGAGAGTTATCCATGTCAACAAGAAACTCAGAAATATATACGAGTGGCTCTTGTACCAACCAACCCTTGGCCATGCTACCTTTGGGCCTTGCATTTTGCCTCACGAAACCCTCAATGAAGCGCTCGAGGAAGAACAACCATCGTGCATGTATAGTGCCGCATGTAGCAATCTCATCTACCAAATGCACTATGAGATCTAGTTGTCTTGTGAGAATAGAATGTGGAAAGGTCTCCTCCACTAAACAAATAACCTCCACTGACAAAATGCGAGCATCCTCAAGCATGGTGGGATCTATTTCGTTTGAGCTTACATACTTAGAAAGAAAAAAGTGCACCATATTAGGAATATGAAAACCTTGCATCATGCATCGATACACTTCACATTTTGTATAGTGTGAAGTACCTCACAAGCTCACCCATCTTGTAAATACAATCCTTCACATCCTTTGATGCACTACGAGAAATGCTAGTAGATAGTATGAATTGAACACATGAGTGATGGTTGATTAGTTGCTTTCACACTCACAAATTTGGAAGGAAAAAGAGATTATGCCAAGTCATACTTACTTGGAGCATCTTGTGCCAATCATGAGATTTCAAGTTGTATAATTGCTCTACACCTCTTTTCTTGATCTCTGTGAAGGCTCCCTTCAAACACCTCATCCATCCGGTGGGAGTACAAATTGTAGTGATAGCTAGCTTCATGGCCACCATCTCTAGCTTTGATAACTTCCATGGTGCACGGGGTAAAAAGATATGTCTATTTGGCCTCTCTTGTGGCCAAGCTTCACGCATCCTAGGTACATGTGCTATGTAGATCCTCCCTTATGCTCAAAGAATATTGTATCCCATTCAAATGTTTCCAAATGGTACACACCACATTCTTGAAGATATGCATGGGATCAAGCAAGTGATTGATCTTGAGGTGGGACCAATATGGTCACCGATAAAAGATGGAGTATCTAAACAAAATATTGTGTTAGCATGCAATCTTTATTTCCATTCAATATAGCACACAATAGTTACAAATGCTTACTGGCTCATGCCACGTAGAGGAGGAGTCATGGAAAGGTCCCAAATTCTCATCCAATCTTCTAGAGTGAGTGACTGTGGGGGGACTTCATTCCAAGGGACAACATATCTAGGATAATCACATGGGAGAAATCAATGGTGATTCTCATAGATGACCTTATTCAATGCATCTAGCCTTGAAGCAACTAGCAAAGGAACACAAATAGGACATGCATGGTAACCTGATGTAGTGAGACCTAAACAATACACACAATTGCATAAGCAAGAAGGGTTTAGGGTGCCACATTGATTTCCTACTCATAAATTAAAAGTTCAATGCTTACCTCAGCACTCGTCATAGCCTGGGAAGTCATGCATTGCGGGTGTGGCATTGCATCCTGTATCAAATTAGAAAAGGATCATATATCAAACACTTAAACACCCATAGGTATCTCAATTAACCTCAATGCTTTAACACTTACCATGGATATGGTCAGATCCCATTCTCCATACTTTGAGATATGTGATTGAGTGCAATTCTACGTGTACAATACATGTTTCCTCGACATCGATCACACATACATTTGATTCTTTGCTCCAACCACATTTCTCAATGGTGGGATATAGAGGGATTCATCCTCACTAGAAGCACTTATTGAAGATGAAGACATCTTATAAATAAACAACCCAAAAAATGTGTTTGTGCTTGCAAATTCAATGAGAAAACTTTGTAGCACATCTATAGGCACATTTGTATGGTGGAACACATCTATAGGCATGTCTTAAACATAGTGTAGATGCACTATTAAACATGCTTTTAGATGCGTGGACTGGTTTTTAAACCTACGTTTTGCTCATTTTCTCACTCCACCTCACTTGCAAACCTTTCAACACACTCATCTCCAAGCATACACACTCATCTCTAGGCACACACACTCATCTCTAGGCACACACACTCATCTCTAGTCATGGAAACTAATCCCCAAGCATAGAAGAGAAGAGGGTGAAGAAGGAAGCCACAAGAGAAGAAGGAGAGGAAGCTTTGAAGAAAGACAAGAAGCTTTTCATACCTCTATCCAAGGTAAGTCTCTTGTTAATTGCTCTTCTCTCTCAATCTATGATGCTTATTGTACACTCAGAAAGTTGTTCTCTTCTGATTCATCCTTTGTCGCATGCAGTAAATAATGTTTTTGGATACTTTTGTTCTTTTTGGGGTCGGACATTTGTTGTTGTCAGCTTTTTGTCTAGATTCGTCTATCAAAGTGCATCTAATAGCGCATCAAAAGTTTTTAAAAACTTAGTAGTCGTGCTTATAGATGCACTATCAGATGTGTCTATAGATGGGCTCCGACAGTGCTGCATACAACACCGACCTTTGCATACCTTCTCCTTCTCCTTCTCCTTCTTCTTCTCCTTCTGCTTGTCCTTCTCAATCTCCTTCTCCTTCCCCTTCCCCTTCCCAGCTCCCTTCTCCTTAATCCATTCTCCCTTCTCCTTCCATTCTCCCATCCCCCTTCTCCTTCCATTCTTCCTTCTCTTTCTCTTCTCTTTATTAATTCTTCCTTTCTCCTTTCCCTTGCATGCATGTTTAAATTGAATTTTCAATGCCTTAAGCATTCATGAGGAAATAAGGGATTGCATGAGGGAAATTGGACTGCAGCATGAGGGCTAGATAAAGAAAGAGGGCATGCATGATGGAAATCATGGGATTGCATGAGGAAAATTGGGAAATTGGCATAACTCTTTTATATATGCATATGGAAAGAGGGAATGCATGATGGAAATCTTCTTCTCTTCTTTTCTACAGTTCATCATGTGGCCAGGAAGCTCTTCAGAAGCCTCGCTTGACCCTTGGGATGCCTTATTACAGTAGTTATATAACATTTTGGGGCACCCTCCCCCTCCACAAGAGTTATACACATACATGACGAGCACTCAAAATGTCAAAGAATGTAAGATCCTGCTAAACCTAGTGCAACTAGATGAGCATAAGAACTACAGAGGTTCAAAGCATAGAAGAAACTCCATGGAAGAGATTATGAGAAACTGTGAATCAATCTATTTCAAATGTATATTCAACAATGCATGATAGGCTTCTTATATAGAGAGAGCCCTTAGAATAGTCAACACTTGTGGGATCCTCTCATCCACATTTCTTCTTGTGGATATCCTTGATCCACATCCAATGATGGCTACTTTAATACATTTCTATACTATACCTTAGCCTCTAATATGTGCTCATGGCACCATATTTCAACACCTCCCATGGTGCCATGATCCATTGGCTACTGCAAGGTAGTTAGATGTGAGTTACAAGATCAAATCCTCCCCTGGGTGCTTACATGGCTACTCTCACGTGGTCAGGTTTGATTTACAAACGTGCGGGCTAAAGGTGGCAAGGTTTTTGCTTCTCAATACATGTTATCGATGGCATTCTCTACTTTGCTTGATGTAGCTTAATGCATGATGCTTTGTGCCTTAATGCTTTATGTGTGGATGCCATGTTCTATGCTATGGCCATCTCATGCACTTGTGCTTTTGGCATGCTTTTTGCATTCATGTGTCGCTTTTCCATTTGTTGCAAAGGTCTTACCATGAGCTTCGTTTTGCTTCAATGGTTGTGTCTAATTGGTAACAATGATTCTGACTTGATAGGGAGCTCAAAAAAACGATCCCTTTTCCTTTTTGGAGCACATGCAAATTCTTCCTCGATTGGAAGTTACAGCTTGTCAAAGTTTCTGTGAAGAAGAAGGGCAATTGATGATGTGGCAGAGGTTGTTGACATGCACCTTACAAATTGTGCTTAGATGGCTGCATGATGATGTGGTAGTTAACCAATCCTGAACTTAAACCTAACCATCATTTAGTGTGGGTTGAGTTAACCAAACTTGGGTCTATGTGCTACGTGGAAATCTTCTGCCCAAATGATTTAACCCAAGGGAAAACAAAACCTAACCATGGTCACATCATATCTTGACATGTGATAGTTGGGGTTGCCACATGTCCTAAGGTCTAGCCTTAGTGATCTTTGCAGGGAGCTGGGTTGTAGAGGCTTCATTGATGACGACAATGGAGATTGTGAGCGGCTAGAAGTTGCACACATCATGGTGGTTGGTTGACCTATCCTATGGGTTGCTCGAAGGTGGGTTGTTTGCAGAGCGTAGGAGGTGATGGAGCGTGGTTGTTCAGACCAGGAGCCATTTGGGCTGAGCAGTAGAGTTTGTGTTGTTGTAGGCTGGAGGCTTCTCTTTGTTTGCTTCTTGCTTCTGTCGCTAGAGTCGTGTGGTTGGTTGCTTAGGTGCTGCAGGCTCTGAGCTGCTAGTTAGAGAGGAAGATTCTTTGGAGCAGCACTGAGGTAGAGTCGCTACTTTCTTGTAGGTGGCTCTTTGAGGTGGTGAACCTTTGCTAAACACTTGGAGGTCCTCGATGTTTATAGAAGCTAGGCTGAGCAAACCACAGAGCCACCTATGCGGAGTTGAGAGCAGAGCAGATTGATGCCAGGGGGAAATAGCGTATTCAAGCCTTATTGCACAGTAATTGCAGGGAGACGAGTACCTCCAGGACCCTATTGTGAATGCTGAAGCTTTTTCACATGCCACCTCGCTAGCTTTTTCACATGCCACCTTGCTAATTTATATAGGGCACATTCTTACTATCTTTTTGTGCTTCCTTAATCCAGCGATCATCTGTGCTAAGGTTGTAGCCGTATGAGCTTGAAAGTGCTAGCCAGTGGTGAGGTGCTATGGCTGGACATCATAGAAATCTCCCTTGTAGATGCTGGTAGGTTTTTTAGTTGTACAGGGATGAGCCTTAGATAGAGCCACCTTAGTGGAGTCACATTGGACTGAATGATGCCTTTGATAGAGTCGCCTTAGTGGAGCCACATTGGACTGAATGTGCTGAAACTGTTCGTTCAAATGACTCAAGATTTGAACTATGGGAGGATGGCTCACCAGACAGATCATAGACTAGGATTGAGATATAGTCTGTCTAGAACATTGCTCACACTCTCACTAATCTCCTTCTCCAAGATCTCTCAAGAAGTTGCTCTCATAAAAGGATGGAATGCACACTCATGAACTCCCTTAATCTCAATCTAGGCTTAGCTAAACCTATGCTCTAATACCATGTCAAAGAATGTAAGATCGTGCTAAACCTAGTGCAACTAGATGAGCATAAGGACTACAGAGGCTCAAATCATATAAGAAACTCCATGAAAGAGATGATGAGAAACTATAATGAATCAATCTATTTTGAATCTATATTCAACAATACATGATAGGCTTCCTATATAGAGAGAGCCCTTAGAATATTCAACACTTGTCGGATTCTCTCATCCATATTTCTCCTTGTGGATATCCTTGATCCACATCTCTACATCATGTAGTCCACATCCTAGGGTGGCTACTTTAATACATTCCTATACCATACCTTAGCCTCTAATATGTGCTCATGGAACCATATCTCAACACAAAGCACCCCCCATGAGTCCGCAGTATAGACTCCGAACCACCCCACACCCAGACCAGCTGAGATTACTCCTGTGAAGTCGAGACAACCCAATAGGCGGCAAAGCCATGAGCCTTCTCCCTGATCATTAGGATTCCCTTCTCTTCTGAGGTCTAGAGTCCCTTCTCCCCTGTAGTCTAGAGTCCCTTCTCACCTGCGGTTCGGAGTTTCTTCTCCCCTATGGTTTTGAGGCCCTTCTAAATCGTAGAGCTACTAGCGTACCTTCGTGCAATCAGGAGTCCATTCTCTGGAGGCAAGTGCCCATCGTACTAGCTCGTCACAATAGGGCAGTAGGACTAGTAGAAGGGAGAGCTCTAGGGGATGCATGGCACAATGCTTTGGGGGTAATGGTGGAAGCAGGGAGGATTCAGATGATGCAGACATGCTAGAGGGTGATGGTACAATCTTCTATGACATCACTGTGATGGACAACATCTTGATGGATGCACGACGGAAGGACCTCATGGCCTTCATGCACTCTATAGTTCATAACAATGAGAGGTCTAACTATGAAATAGAAGGATTAAAAGAATTTATTACATACAAAGAGGAAATGCTCCAGAGAAATGAGGAATGAAAAGAGAGCACAGGTAGAATGAGAGAAAAGATGGCAACATAGAAATATGAAAAACATAAAAAAAAGAAATATAGAAAAGTGAAAAGAGAGAAACACGAACAAGAAAAAAAAAGGAATAAGAGGAAGAGATGAGAGAAATAAGCAGGAGAGAAAGAAGGGTAGGAAAGAAAGAGGTATAAGAAGAGAGGAGAAATAAAAGGACTGAGAAAGCGAATAAGAGTAGGAAGAGAGGAGAGAAAGAAGAAGGGAATAACTAGAAGAAGAAAGGAGAAAGAAAGAACAAAAATAAGGAAGAAAGAAGGAGAAAACAGGAAGAGAAGAGAATAAGAAGAGGAGAGAAAGAGAGGAAAGAGCAGAGGGATGAACAGAGAGAAAAAGGGAAGAGAGAAGAAAACAAAAAGAAATGGAAAGAGGAGCAAAAGAAAGAAAGAGTGGAAAGAAGAGAGGAGGGAAATAAAGAAGGAGAGAAAGAGAGAAAGAATGAGAGAAAGAGAGAAACAAGAAGACAGAGGAAAAGAGAGCAAACAAGAAGAGGGAGGAAAGAGAGCAAAAGAAAGGAGAGTAGGAGAGATAGAATGAGAGAAAGAGAGAAACAGAGGAAAGAAGAGCGGAGGGAAAGAGAGATGAGAAGAAAAGAGAGGAGTGAAAGAGAGGAAACAGAGAGAGCCAAAAGACATAAGAAAAGTGAAAGAAGGGTAGGAAAGAAAGAGGAATAAGAAGAGAGGAGTAATAAGAGGTGAAAAGAAGAAGAGAATAAGAAGTGAATAAGAGTAGGAAGAGAGGAGAGAAAGAAGAAGAGAATAAGAAGGGAGTTAAAGTAAAAAGAGAAGAAAGAAAGAAGAAGAGAATAAGAAGGGAATAAGTAGAAGATGAAATGAGAAAGAAAGAAAATGAAGAAGGAAGAAAGAAGGAGAAATTAGGAAGAGAAGAGAATAAGAAGAGGAGAGAAAGAGAGCAAAAGAGTGGAGAGAAAGAGAGAAAGAGAGGAAAGAGAGAATGAGGGTAAGAAAGAGGGAAAAGAGAAGAGGGAGGTAAAGAGAGCAAAAGAGAAGAGGGAGGAAAAGAGAAAGAAAAGGAAGGAGGAGCAAAGTGAAAGAAGGGTAGGAAAGAAAGATGAATTAGAAGAGAGGAGACATAAGAGGGGACAAAAGAAGAAGAGAATAAGAAGGTAGGAGGAGAGGAGAGATAGAAGAAGAGAATAAGAAGGGAATAAATAGAAGAAGAAAGGAGAAAGAAAGAAAAGGAAGAAGGAAGAAAGAAGGAGAAAAGAGGAAGAGAAGACAATAAGAAGAGGATAGAAAGAGACTTGAGAGGAAAAGAGTGGAAAGAAAGAGAGAAAGAAAGAGAAGAAAAGAGTGGAGATAAAGACAGAAAGAGAGGAAAGAGAGAGCGAGGGAAAGAAAGAGAGAAAAGAGAAGACAAAGGAAAAGAGAGCAGAAGAGAAGAGGGAGGGAAAGAGAGAAATAGAGAAGAGGAGGAAAAGAGAATGAAAAGGAAGGAGGAGAAAAAGAGAAGAGGGAGAGGAAAGAAATGAGGAGGGAAAGAAAGAATGAGAGAAAGATAGAAAGAATGAGAGTAAGATAGAAAGAAAGAGAGGAACATAGTGGAGAGAAAGAGAGAAGAGGGAGGAAAGAAGAGAGAATGAGAGAAAGAGAGAAGGAATGAAAGAAGAGAGACAAAAGAAGAGGAGGGAAACCAAGAAGGAGAAGAGCTGAAAAAAAGGGTTAATGGTTCCTTCACCCATCACTCTAGCTAGGGCACTAGCTATAGGCGAATGTATGCACAAAAAGGAAAAAAAGAGGGAGAGAAAGCACATTCTTACAGGCTGGAAAGTGTGTGTCTTAGGCGTGACCACGAATGATCCCATTCAAGGTTTCAAAAAATTTTCCCTATAAAAGAGAGGAAACATAGTGAAAGGAGGAGTTTGGAGAAGCAATATACCAAAGGAATGGAGAGGAGAAAAAGAGAATCCTACAAACAAAAGCCAAGCATGAAAACAAGAGGTAGAGCTTTCTTACTTCCATCTTTCATGATTTATTTTCACACATTGTTATTTCCTTTCATAGTTTTGAGGGGAAGAAAAAGAAAGGATGACACAAACATAAGAGAAAGGAAGGAAACTAGAGTAGAGAGATAAGTAAACATAAAGGAAATACAAATAAACAAAAAGAACTAAAAATAGAAGTAGATAAAAGAAATTATTACCTTGAGGTGGAGAGGGAGCTCTTGCAAGTCTTGTAGGTGGAGAGGGAGAATGTATGAGAGGATGGAGAGGTGAGAGGGGGAGGGAGGAGCAGGGAGACAAGGATGGAGGGTGATCACAAGCTAAAAGTGAGGAGGAAGGATTCAAGAAAGCAAAACGCAAATGGCATCTAAGGAAGGGAAGGTGTAGCTTTTGTCTTCGATGCTTTCGGTATGACCGATGGTATCGGTGTTGGTATATATAGTAGAGGCATTAGTATGAGCATCGGTATGGGCTTTGGTGCATCGGTATATGTCGATGTCCATACCGACACCCATATCGATGAAACAGTGGTTTGGGGGTTCTAGGGGCTTAGGGTTTAGGGTTTTGGGGGGCTTCATGTATTTTGGGGGGTTTAAGGGTGTTTGAGGGGATTTAGGGGGATTTAAGGGGGGTTTAGGGGTGTTCAAGGTTTAAGGGGATTTAACGTTTAGGATTTAGGGCTTGGGGTGTTTAGATAATTTGGATGGGATTAAGGGGTTTGGGGATTTAAGAGGGTTTGAGTGGATTTAGAGAGGGTTTAAGGGGGTTTAAGGGGGTCTAGGGTTTTGGGTTTTGGAGCATGGGTTTGAGGGTTTCTAGGGGATTTGGGTGTTTTACTTGACTGGGGGGATGGTTTTGGATGTGTTCAGGTGGAGATGATGAGTAGTGACAACTCATCGGATGGGGGGCACGTCTTAGGAGTGTGGAGTGGCTTCATGAGAGATTGGCTTGTCCTTGCATGCATTGCAAGCAAGGGGTTCACCATCAGTGCCATATTTTCATGCACCACTTGTAGATGTATGGAGAGGCACCACCAGATGGTGATATTGGTTGTCATTCTAGTGCATCATTGATAAACCAATGATATTTGAGTAATTAATACTTATATTGCATGCATGTTGCACACACTAACCTTGCATCATTATATGATATAAGATAAGGAGAGCAGCGAGGGAGCACATGCACCACCTTTACACTTCAAGCCAGATGATCCCCTAGAGGAGGACGAGGGTATGGCAGACATGATGGATTCTATTTTTGGACAAACAATGGGAGATGGGTGGCGAGATGTAACCTTGATGTGATATTTGGCATTAATAGTCTTGTATGATGGTGCGAGGTCGATGACAAAACTATGACCTTGTTGCCTCTTGATATTGAAATTACAGGCAAAGTCAGGCTGGTCAGACACAAGTGTCTTAGTCTTGATGAGGTTAGAGCAAATCATGTTTGGATTCTCATTCTTAGTATATTGTTCCTCATTCTTAGTATCTCGTTCTTAATTGTTTTAATTAATATCTCATTCTTAAGGTTTCTTCGATATGTAAATTGCTACAGGTTTCACCAGAAGACATTTCGTGCCCCAAATATGATGCCCAATTCTAGAGATGAAGCAAAGAAGATGTTTACAAGAGTTGGGATGGATTATGATACCATCCACGCCTACCCTGATGATTTTATTTTGTTTCATCATCAGTATGGAGATTTGGTTTATTGTCAAGAGTGTGGGGCACAAGGCTACAGATAGGACTTATTGGGGGAGACGATCCCAATGAAGGTCAAGAGATATTTTCCCATCATCCCTAGAATGCAGCACATGTTCAGATGCAAGTCCATTGTGCGACTAATAATGTTGGATGCTACACACTGGTCCACTAATGACACTTTGAGGATCCCTGTAGATTGTGATGCTTGGAAGCACACAAACAATATGTGGCCCAACTTTGCAAGGGAACCATATAGTTTATATCTTAGGCTTGCAATGGATGTCGTGAACCCTTTCAAGTTACGCTTGACATCTTGATCAACATGGCCCATAGTCTTGGTGAACTAAAATATCCCGCCATGGCTAATAGTAAAGAAGAGACACCTCATGCTTGCCCTACCCGTGCTAGGGAAATACAAGGCAACAACTATGGACATGTACATTGTGCTCTAGATGGAGGAGCTGCAAACCCTCTGGAGGAACATACGTGTCTTCTAGAGCCTCGAGGCGATGCCACAGACCTTTCCATCAAGGGAATTTTAATGTGGACCATGCATGACTATCCAAGATATGGGGAGTGCACAAGTATGTTCTTGTGCATGCTTATTGATACCTTTATGCTTTATTGTCTTGTGATCTATACATGTCTAATGACCTATTTGTGCATGCATATATGTAGGACTTCAAACACAAGGGTACCATGCTTGTCCTCTTTGTGGTTCTAGTTTGAATGCACAACACTCCAAACATATGAGGAATATGGTTTATGAAGGTCATGCTCAATGCCTTCCACTTGATCATCCTGTATGTGAAGGTCAACTTGATCCAGCACTAGTATGTAGGAAGGCAAGTGATTGGATTCAGGATTGGAGAGCTAATAGTGAGGATCCTCCTCTTGGTATGGAATGGCTGTCAATCTTTCATCATCTTCCATATTGGGGTGATTTACAAATTTGAATCATCTAATCCACCACGAGTATGTATGAAGGCAAGTGACTAGATTTGGGATTGGAGAGCTAATAGTGAGGAGCCTCCTCCTAGTATGGAATGTCTATCAATCTTTTACGAGCTTCCATATTGGGGTGAGTTAAAAATAAATTGTCTTGGATCCCAATCATATCTTCAAGGATGTGGGGAACTATATTTGCACACACTTGGTTGGTGACATTTGAAAACACAAGGGGAATGCAAGAAGACTTGCACGAGAATGATAGGATGCCTCACTTGTGGTCCCAAGAGTGTGTGCATATAGAATCTAAGAGTGTGGTTCTACAACTCAGGAAGGTGGTTCAGGAACCCAAGAGCATCCTCCTAGAATTGTTCTCCCAAAGGCACCATGGATCCTTTCCAAGGTAGAGGAGGCAATTGTCAAGGAGGACATTACATCTTTTCGGACACCCATGGGACACATCCATTGCTTGATTGGCACAAGGTCTCATAGGTCATCTATATGTTAGCTTGAATGCTTAATAGAACTAAGATTGTGATGGTTTAGGTGCAAGAATTGGTGAAAGAGTTAGGAGTCATCGGTATGCACGTCAGTATATACCAACACCTATATTGACATGCATATTGATGAACACACTGACTAGCATTTCTTTGTCTACACTAACACCTTCCCTGCCTGCCAACTATACCAAGGATTTCCATGCCTGTGCCCACGAAGTGTTGGTAGCAGATAGCACCAAAAAAAGACCCATGTCTTGTAGAATACTTGTAAGACCTTATGCCAATCATGGGACTTAAGGCCACTAGCTTATTGTCCTTTCTAAATGCTCCCCTCAAGCAACACATGTGTCCCTATTAGATATCAATGCTCCACTCTCGTGTAACTATGCGGGAACTAGCTAACTCTACTTAAAAGCCCCCCATATGAGGAGAAGGCATTTGAGTAGCTCGATTATCTAGTAGGTCCTGGTTTGAACACCAGATGGGGGCCATGTGTGGCCTGATGGCTGGATGGAGTTGGCACACTGCCAGCAAGGCTACATGCAAGTGTGGGAAGGCATCCCATGACTGACGACATTGAGGGTAGATGGAGCATTTCCCGAGACAGCCCACTCTCGAGTTGCGGGGCCTGTTTGGAGCCCCAGATGATCTCAGATGGCTTTGGGCTAGACTGTAACCATAGGTCTGTTGCTCTATTTTATGCCACAATTCTATCATGTGGTCAGTGGCCTATTTCAGAATTGACCCCCAGTCAACCGTTTTGGGTGGACTGGGGGGTCACCCAATTGGGTCCAACCGACTACGACTAGTGGGGCTATATAAGAGCAAGCTCATGAAGCCCATTTTATCACTGGTTATAGCAACCCTGATTCCTTAGCATTCATCCTCCATCCTCTACTGTTTCTAGCTCACCATCGAAGCTTCTTTCATAGGAGCACACGGCTGGGAGGCAGCGCCATCTATTGTATCAGTTCTACAATAAATATATTTTTTGATTCTCCATACTATCTAGTTTTCTCTCTTGCGTACGAGATCTGTTATCTATTGAGCACAGATGTTGTATTGTTTTCTTACAGTCTTGTGGGTGTATGAAAAGATGCAATGTTTGCCTTGACCCTTCCCTCCTCTACCTTGAAGAGAATCCATGGTGCCTTTAGGAGAACAATTCTAGGAGGATGCTCTTGGGTTCCTGAACCATCTCGAGTTATACGCACATGCTCTTGGGATAAGTGATGCATCCTACCCATCTTGTGCAAGTCTTCTCGCTCCCCTTGTGTCTTTATCACCAACCAAGTGCACCCAAATAGAATTCCCCACATTCTTGACGATATGCATGGGATCCAAGACATGATTGATTTGTAACTCACCCCAATATGAATCTTGTGAAATATTGAGAGTCATTCCATCCTAGGAGGAGGCTCCTCACTATTAGCTCTCCAATCTTGAATCCAATCACTTGCCTTCCTATGAGCCCCGGTGGTGGATCAAGTTCACCTTCACATGCAGGATGATCAAGCGGAAGGTATTGAACATGACCTTCATAAACCATCTTCCTCATATGTTTGGAGTGTCATGCATTCAAACTAGGACCACAAATAGGACTTGGATGGTGCCCTTGTGTTTTAAATCCCCCATATATGCATGCACAAATAGGTCATTCGACATGCATAGATGACACCACAATAAGGCATAAAGGTATCCATAGGCATGCACAAGCACATACCTATGCACTTCCCATATCCTGGATAATCATGTATGGTCCACATCAAAATTCCCCTGATGAAAATGTTTGCGGCCCGGTGCCTCGGGGCACTAGAAATCTAAAAGACATGTATGCCCCTCCATAGGGTCTGCAGATCCTCAAGCAAGGGTGCCATGTATAGGACCATATTTTTAGGCTTGTACTTTCATGGGACAAGTAGGGCAAGCATGATCTATCCCTTGTTTATTGGCAACAATGGTGGGATATTGTAGTTCACCAAGACTATGGACCATGTCGACCAAGGTGTTGAGCATAACCCAAAAAGATTTATGCCATCCATTGTGAGGCCACATGTATCCCTTGCAAAGTATGACCACATGTTGTCTATGTGCTTCCAACCAGCACAATCTATAGGGATCCTCAAAGTGTCATCGGTGGACCAGTGTGTAGCATGCAACCTCATCAGTTACACAATGTGAGGGAATTTGGGGGACTTGGGTGTTTGGGTGTTTGACTTGACTTGGGAGGATGGTTGTGGATGTGTGCAGGTGGAGAGGATTAGTGACATCTCATCAGATAGGGGGCTGACAAAATATGAAGAGGGGAGAGGAGAAGAGTGGAGATGAGGAGAGAGGGCACATCTAGAGAGAACACCGTAAATGACCAACTGTACACTAGATTTAGTTGAAAATGTAGAATATATACAAACCCATTTAGGGTTAGGGTTAGGGCATCTAACCCTTTCCTTTATAGCACTCTATTGGGTTAGTGCTATGCACATATGATCACATGATGGTGCTATACACATGTGATCACATGATGTTCAGCATGAACTCTCAATACCTTGCCTCAAAATCAACATCATGAAGTAGGCCTTCCCTCAAGATGATGATTCTAGGGAATCAAAGAAGGATTGAGCATTACATTCCATCATGTGCACCCTTTTAATGGGAATGTCCTTCTATGTGAAACCAAGAGCTAGTGGGTGTTTCTCAAAAATCTCTTTACCGAGTGGTTTGGTAAAGATGTCTGCAACATTTTCTTTGCTATCACAATGCTATAGTGTGATGTCACCAAGTAACACTATTTCTCTAATGAAGTACTCTCTGACATCAGTGTGCTAATATACTGGATTCTTGGCCAATGCTTGAGCCGATTGATTATCACAGTATATTGTTGTTGGCTTTGACTCATCAAAGTAATCTATTTTTGACAATAGTCTTCTAAGCCATATAGCTTCACATGCACTTGTAGTGAGTGCTCTATATTCTACTTTGGTCGAAGACAAAGAAACAGTTGGCTGTTTGCTTGACAACCATGATATAGCATTTTGATCAAGGAAAAATGCATATCCCTATGTCGATCTCATGGTCTCATGATCTCCGGCATAATCATTGTCATAGTATCCATGCAACTGTGGATGACTTCATCTGTATTCTATCCCAAACTGTCTTGTACCTTTGATGTATCTCAAGAGTCTTTTGGTTGCATTCGAGTGAGATTGTTTTGGATTTGCCATAAACTATGCCAGCAAGCTTACTGCATAACAAATGTCTAGCTGTGTGATAGTCAGATATATAAGAGATTCAATGAGCTATCTGTAGTACCTATCATTGACTGTAGGCTTTTTTGAATCTTTAGTAAGTTTCAAATATTTCATGGGAGTGGCTACAATCTTGCAATTTGCCATATGAAACTTCTTCAGGAGACTGTCAACATACTTGAGCTGACTCATGAATGTGCTATTTGAATCTCTCCAAAACTCAATTCCAAGACAATAGTGCATAAGTCCAAGATCTTTCATGTCTAACTCTGTAGATAAGTCTTGTTTTAGTTTTTTGATGAAGCTATCATTGGTTCTTGTCATAATCAGATCATCTACATACAAAAGTGCAATGGTAATGTCTTCCCCTTTAACTTTGTAGTAGAGTGTATGATCTGTATTGGACTTCAAGTATCCCAGATCAGCAAAATACTTATCAATTCTGTTGTACCAACTTTTGGGTGCTTGCTTTAAGCCATAGACACTTTTCTTAAGATGGCAAAGCTTATTCTCCTTTCTTGGTTCAACATAACCTATTGGTTGTTGCATGTAGACTTCCTCATCTAGATAACCATTGAGAAATGCATTCTTGACATCAAGCTGATACACATTCCATCTGCTGAGTGTTTCTAGTGATATCAAGAACTGTATGGAATCCATCTTTGCTACTAGAGCATAAGTCTCATCATAATTGCTGTGCAAATCCTTTTGCAACTAGCCTGGCTTTGTATCTTTGAATACTTCCATCTGGATTGTACTTCACTTTGTACACCATTTGTTTGCTATGGCCTTCTTTCCTGGTGGAAGGTTGCATAATTCCCAAGTATTATTCTTATACAAAGAATCCATTTCTTGATTCATAGTAGCAGCTTGCCATTCTAGCTTGTCTACTGCATCTTTGAAGTACATTGGCCCTTCTGTAGCCATGATGGTAGTCATAAGAGCATAGTTGGTGGTTTCAACCTGAATTGCTTTGCCTTTCTGAGCATATGTTAATCTGGTTGGAGGCCTACTTTCCCTAGTAGACCGTCTAAGCTCTTGTGGCTCTACTTGGGGTGTTGCTGGCAATTCTTGCTCTTCTTCATCAACATTTTTTGTAGATGACTCTGAAGTCGATGCTTCTATCTCCTATGTATTTGAGGTTTTCCATTCTGATTCCTTATCAAAGATTACATCTCTAGAGATAATGACCTTGCGGTTGATGGAATCATACACCTTGTATGCTTTGATTTCTTCATTGTAGCCAACCATGATGCATTTGCATGACTTCACATCCAATTTCATGCAATGATCATCATGTATTTGAGCATATGCTATGCAACCAAATATGCAGAGATGCCCAATGTGCGGCTTATGTCTAGTGAATGCTTCATAAGGAGTCATACCTTGTATCAATTTGGTAGGAGGCTGATTAAGCAAATAGTTTGCAGTGGCTATTGCTTCTCCCCAATATTGATTCGGAATATGCTTCTCACTAAGCATTGCTCTAGCACTGTCTGCTAAAGTCCCATCCTTCCTTTCAGCTCTTGCATTCTGTTGAGAAGTATCTATACATGTGAATTGTCTTTGAATGCCATGACTTTTGCAAAAGTTCATGAATGCTGAAGACATGTATTCACCTCCTCTATTTGATCTCATGACTTTGATCTTTCTATCTGTCTAGTCTTCTACCATGGCTTTGAATTCTTGAAATCTACAAAACACTTCATATTTCTCTTTCAGAAAGTAGACCCAACAATATCTGCTGTAGTCATCTATGAAAGTCAAGTATGAAAGTGAACCATTGATGCTGCGGGTCTGGGCATAACCCCATACATCTGTATGTATCAAATCAAGAATACCTCATGCACGAGAGGTACTTCTGCCAAAGTTGGTTCGCTTTTGTTTGCTAAAGGAGCATGCTTGGCAAACTTTTCCAAGAAAATGTAGCTTAGGAATCCCAATTTCCATATTCTGATTCCTGAGATCTAACAAGTACTTGAAATTGACATGACCATATCTCTTGTGCCATTTTGTAGATAGTGGCATCTATTGTGGTTGAGCTGACATGGCATGCTTATCTGGTACTATAGCCAACATTCTGTACAATTGCCCTTCCTTGACACCTTTTGCTACTAGCTGATATCTTTTGGATTTATCTCTGATAGTGCATTCATCTCTGTCGAAGATGACTTGATAGTTGTGTTCCATCATTTACTGAGACAAGAGGTTCTTGTGATGAGCTTTGGAACATAGAGCACATCTTTCACCAATCCTTTTGTATTAGTGAAATTATTCATAGGATAACACCTGTCCCTTGAACTAGATTAAGTGTATTATCTGCTATGTAGATGACATTTTTCTGACCTTCTAATGGTTTCATCTCTGTAAACCATTCTTGATAATTTTTCATGTGAGATGATGCACCGATGTTGATGTACCAAGGATCTTGTTCCACTTGGTCGACTTGATATAGCTGAAATTCTCTTTGGGATTGCAATCAGTGTCTAGGTACAATGATTTCCTTTGTCGTAGAAATTCCCTCGATTACTGCTGGATTGATCTCCTTGGTCGTACTTCTTTTTTAAGCAATCTCTTTCATAGTGTCCAAATTTGTGATAGTAGTTTCACTAAATGTTTGACACGTTGGTGGATGCATTCCCTTGTCCTTGGAATCTTCCTCCTTTAGAATTTTTTCATTTTTACTGATGATGATGCTGATGCTAATTCTAACTTTACTGATGATGAACTTGTTGTTGCTGATGATTACCACTTCTCTAGAATGATCTACCTATGCCTCTATCTCTGCCTCTGCTTTTGTCTGAAGCTATGAATGCCTGATCATTAGAATGATCTTTGCATGCTTGTATGGCTTGAGTCTTGAGTTCTTCACCAAGTAGGATTGTGACTGAAGCTTTGACTGAAGCTCTTCTAGTGTTGAAATTTGCCGTTGGATGGCAATACTTTGGATTAGATTCTCATATCCCTCTCCTAGTCCATTCAAGACAACTTGAACCATTTCTATGGGGTTCATAGTCTCTCCTGCTACTGCAAGTTGACTGTTGTATTCTTTTATCCAAAGTACATACGCGTGACCGGTTTCACTGTTGTTGCAAAAATTCTAGTTGATCTAATTTCTCAATGTGAGAATCTTGGATTTGTTCTTGGACTCGTAGAGAGCTACGAACATAACCCATTGAATGTCTTGACTGTGTTGAGCTGTCCTAGCATGGCATCTTGCACATTCTACTTGATCAGATGATATGTGTACCTGTCTTTCTTATCCCATTCTACCTCAGCTTGGGCAATGGTAGGATCTGCTATAGGTGCGAAAACTATTTGTGTAGCTGTAAATCCCATTGTAGATCCCGTTGCTACTGGTGTTGTGACAACAAGTGGAGTAGAGTTACTGGTGGTTGGATCGTCTAATGGTCTAGGTGTAGATCCATTGACATACTCCCATTTTTCCTGAAGTACAAGAATGGTCTCCATTTGGTATTTCCATGTGCCATAATTGAAGTTATCTAACTTAGTAGATGCCTCCAAATTGAGGTTGCTAGTCATAGACATGGTGCAAGAAATGTACTTAAAGTATCGTGAAAATCACTGTATGAATCAACTACAAAACATTGACTGTGTGCTAAGTGGAATCTGAACTATCGGTGAAGATAGAACTGCAATATATAAAATCCGATCTATGCTACAAGGCTTGTGGAAAATGATGCCGAGAATAGCCAAGAGGATTTACAAGGCTGAAATGATGTGCACAATGCTGTGAAATAGCCATGTAGGCTTTACAATGATGGCATGTGTGTGTGGAATCAAATAATATACTATCTGCCCACTGAATAATCAGTAATGCCTTTGAAGTTGGCTCACTGAACTAATGAACATCAGGTTTCAGGTAATGTGATGATGTGAAACCATATGTGAGCATATGGACTGCAAGTAGGTACTAGTCGAGAATTTTGGGCATGGCTTAGATTGGCAACTTCGGGAGATTCAAAGAATCCCCTCTATGGTGATCTAGTCTACTCTGATCTAGATCTAGATCTATACCAACCATTGATTGATGAAAGAACAACAAATAACTCCTTTTCTTTTTTAAGTGCTGGGTCAGATGCATCGATGTAGAGGCAAATGTGCATGTAGGAAGTGGATTTGTCAGCAAGGCTCAAATGTGAGTGTAACTTGCACCTAAATGTGCACGTGATGTGACGAGCATGTAGAGCACAAAAAATAGAGTGACTTTCCTTTTTGGATGCCCTCAAATTCTTCCTGGATCAAGATATACAACTTGATTTACATGGAGGGGCAAAAGGAGTGCAATGGTGCTCAATGATGATGTGTCACTATGGGTCACATGCAGTGATCATGTGGCATTGTGCCTAGTAAGAGGTGTGCCTATGGAGCACTCTATGATGATGTGGTAGCTGGTGGATGCACATGCAGGGGCTGTGTGTGCTTGGCAAGAGGTAACAGTGCCTGTCAGGAGGTTATGTGCCACATGGCAGTGATGATGTGGTAGTTGACTATTGATTGGTCAAAGTGGTGATGTGGCTCTTTGACTTTAACTATTGACTTGGTAGATGAGGTGATGTGGTAGTTGGTGCCATGTCAGTCGGTAAAGATGTGGTAAGCTGATGTGGACCTTGCTGACATGTCCAAGTGATGTGGCAAGGTGACATGGCACTGTGGATGAGGTGATGATGTGGTAGCCTCACAGAGCTACTAATGTGGTAGATAAGGTCTTCCACGTGTCCAATTACTGACGAAGCCCAAGGTGAGGTGAACCTTATGATAGGATAAGTAGATCCACCATGTGTCGTGTGCTGGTGTGCTAGAATCTTTGATTATTCCAATGAAATCTTCACGATTCCATCGTCTAGAGCTTCACGAAGCTTGTTGAAGGATGCGCGTTGCATTGGAGGCTTAGATGGAGAGGAAGCGCTCTTGTCTGAGAGGAGGCGTTATAGAGGCTTTGATGGAGCCTGGTCAATCGAGGGGAGCCTATGCGAAGCTTTTGGACTTTGGAGTGGGCTGACGAGATAGAGCTGTTAGAGCAGTTTTGTAGACGGATGCCGCTCCAACAGGCAGATAGTTGGCTGAACGGGGTTGCTCAACGGGATGAGCCTGTCGTTGGAGCTCAAGCCATTGGTGCTATGAGTGCTTGGGCGCTATGGCATTGGTTTTATGCGCAGTGACCATGAAGATGCTTGTTGGAGAGGCAAGCGTCTATAAAGGTGTTAAGGGCAGCTAGAGTAGAGAAGCGCTGAGGCTGAGCCTTTGTCTAAGCAGTGAGTGCTGGCTATGGAATTGCTCTAGGAGATCATTGGAGCAAAGGGAGATATCTATTGTGGAGAAAGTTGCAGACAGTTGACATAGGCATTTGGAGATCGTAGATGGTGATTGAGGCTTATAATTTTGGAGAGTGGCTGGTGCTGAGGAAGACTAGAGAGTAGCAGTTGAGCAACACAGTAAGTTGGGTTCCAAGAGCTATGAGGGTGGCTGTCAATTGAAGGATAGGTGCAGCTCGTTGTTCGATTGAAGGACAGGTGCAGCTCGTTGTTGATTGAGCTTCGCTTGTGTTTGGCTGTGATTGCAAAAGTCGATGATACGTACTTTAAAGTACTGTGTTAGGAGGGTTGAGCACCTTGGACATCACTGTAGAGGCTTGGGAGCTTTTTAGGAACAGAGTTTCCATTACAATGCATAGGCCCTTTTTCGACGAAAATACTGATGTTTTTTACATTATTATTATTTTTTGACAGGCGCAAAGGTTGTTATTTACATCACTATAAGCGTTGGAAAAGAACGGTTGCTATATAACATCGCTATATAGTGACACTCATAAACATCGCTATATAGAGACTCTGGCAAATGTCGCTATATAACGACACTGGTAAACGTTGCTTTATAGTGACGATTAACAGAACTTAAAAAAAAGCATTAGTGGGGCTAAATAGGGCCATAGCAAGCCATGTTTTGACCCACTCATGTTTTTTTTTAGTAATTACAAAAAAAAAATTTTAATTACAAAATTTTCCTTGTGGAAAGGGTGACACAAAATCGCTCAAATGAACCGATCGAGCGACAGAAACATATACATGTCAAAGATATACAACATTGTTTGTTACAAAATTACCCTTTCGAAAAGGGTGATACAAAATCACTCAAACGAGCCCATATACAAAAGGATATACATGGCAAAGTATATGCAAACTACTACTACTGCTCATTTGAATCGTCGTCATGATCGTCGTCCTTGTCCTCGTCCTACTGGCTTAATCCTTGGCCCTTGTGAATTGCACCTAATCCCTGGCCCTCGTGAGTTGTGCTTGATCCGTGGCCCTCGTCACCACTCACCTCCACTGATGGGATGCTTGAGCTTTGATTCTAAGAGTGAAACCATATTAATTGGAAATTAGATTGGAACTTAAAGAATAAAATAGTTTAAAAAATGAGATTACAAGTAGGAGTAGACTTATATTGTGTGAGCAGCCACCTCAGCTCAATCGATCATTGCTCCCATTGCCTCTTGCTCAATAAACCATGGCTTTTTTCCTACGTAAAACGTGCATCTTGTCTCTACGTCTGTAGGAAGGCGACCCATCGCAGCTTGCTATGGACCCAATTTATGAGAGTTAGATAAAGTGCATGCAATATGTAGTAAAACAAATAGAACAATACATTAAATGAGAAGAAGTAGACTTACCACAGTTGCCTCGATGCCAACCATCTGCTTGCACAAAAGTGCGAAGTACCTATAGTGTCCAGCCGTCTCTTCACAGCCCTCCTCTGACCCTCGAACATTTCAGGATGTGGTCCCTGTTCTACTTCTTGAAGAACTTCCAATGAGCTTTATCTACCCAGTTGGGTTTAGCCCTCCCTTTGTGATGGAAGTATGCAAGGTTGATCTACAATGCTTCAAGACCAAACCCATGCGCTCTCGTATGTAATTCTCATTGAACTCCCAATTTGGGAGGTTAGGGTAATTTGCTTTCAATTCATCGATGACCACATGCTTCTTTTGGTCATCTTGATACCGCTAATCAATAGCTATGCTGCTCCCGAAGTGGTGCCGCCTCATGGTGGCCATCATTGCTACGCCCTCTTTATCTTCTATTTTCTCTCCAACAGCCATGATTTAATAGGATAGGTCCTCAATTGGGTAAGGAGGACTCATGGTAGTGGTAGAGTCAAAGCGATTGGTGTTTGTATGACCACTTCCAGAGCAAGGAGTAGCAGTGGGAGTAGGAGAGGGTAAGGAACCTGACTGGTACTGGGTCTCGGGACCAAGTGGAGACCTGTAGGGATGTGAGTGTGCTAGCTCATCTTCATCTCCCGAGTCAGCACAACATAAGCGACCCCTCCTGCTCTTCCTTTCCTTATAATGGGCATGCCAAGGTGATCACTCCTCAATCGAAGGGGCTAGAGGGGATGGCTAGGCAGTAGATCCAACCGTCGGTGAAGAGAGGGAATTGCTGAGGTCCTCTACGATAGCAGAGAGAAGAATCTCACTGCCTCCTCATCGGTCATCTATGCCACAAACTTGTCGAGACTCCCAACAAAGCCATGGGCTGCTAGCAAAGGAGTTCCCCGAGGGGTAGTCATAGTACTACATCCGAGAGGAGTCGGAGTCATAGGGGTAGGCCCTTGAGTTGTTGCCTGAGGGAAATCAAAGTCATGTGGAGAATAGAGATCATGATGTCACCTCCTACAAGGGTTTTCGTACTCGTTAGACATGCGACGTGATCCCATGTCTAACGTAGGCACAAACACGAAAACAAAAACAAAAAACAAGAGAATACATTGAGAAAGCATATGGGAATACATTGACAAAGCATAATAGAATATATTGAGAAAGCATATGCTTATGCTTATGCTTATGCATAAGCATATGAACAGATGCTGATGCATAAGCATAAGCATAGGCATAGGCATAGGCATAGGCATATGCTTATGAAAAGAAGAGAAAAAGAGGAAAAAAGAAGAGAAGGAAAGGAGAAGGATATGCATATGAAAAGATACTGAAAGAGGGGAAAGAGGGGGGGAAAGAGAGGAAAAGAGGAAAAGAGGAGAAGGAGAAGAGAAGGAGAAGGAGAAGGAAAGAAAGCATATGCTTATGCTTATGCATGAGCATATGAGCATAAAAGAAAAAGACAGAAAGCTTAAGCACAGGAAAATACATATGCTTATGAAAAGAGATTGAAAGAGGGGAAAGAGGGGGGGAAGAGAGAGGAAAAGAGAAGAAGGAGAAGGAGAAGGAGACATATGATCATGCATAAGCATAGGCAAAGAGAGGAAAGAGAGGGGGAAAGAGAGAGGAAAAGAGGAAAAGAGATTGAAAGAGGGGAAAAAGGAGGGGAAAATAGCATAAACATAAGAGAAGGAAGAGGAGAAAAGAGATTAAAAGAGGGGATGAAAGAGGGGAAAAAGAAGAGGGGAAAAGAGCATAAACATAAGAGAAGGAAGAGGGGAAAAAGAAGAGAAGGAAAGGAGAGAAAAAGAGATTGAAAGAGATTAAAAGAGGGGAAAAAAGAAGAGGGGGAAAGAGATTGAAAGAGGGGAAAAAGAAGAGAAGGAAAGGAGAGAAAAAGAGATTGAAAGAGGGGAAAAAGAGGAGGGGAAAATAGATTGAAAGAGGGAAAAAAGAAGAGAAGGAAAGGTCCAGGGAAAAAGAGATTGAAAAGAGAGAAAAAGAAGAGGGGAAAAGAGATTGAAAGAGGGAAAAAAGAAGAGAAGGAGAGAAAAAGAGATTGAAAGAGGGGGAAAAAGAAGAGGGGAAAAATAAGAGAAGGAAGAGGGGAAGAGAGGGAGAGAAGAGGCAATAGGGGAAGAGACGGTTCCTATGCCCATCACTGCAGCTAGCGCTTAAGGCGCTAGCTGCAGGCCAATGTAAATAACAAAAATAACAAAAGGAAAAAAGAGGAAGTACTTTCTTACCTAGAATAGTCCCACTCGGTGTTTTGTGGACTGGCCCTATAAAGGAGAGGAAACATACCATTTTTCAAATAACTAGTTAGAGGAAGGAGGAGTTTAGAGAAGCAACTTCTTAAAGGGATTGGATTGAGACAAGCATAAGCCTACAAACAAGGAGAAAGAGAAGGAGAAATACCAAAAAGAGAAGAGGTGAGTCTTCTTTCTTTCATAAAATCTCGTTTTTTGTCCTTAACCTCTGAAAATCAAGCATGAAAACTAGCACATAACCTTAGCAATACAAGGAAAAACATGCTTCAATATTACAAAACGAAATCTCACAAAAAACGAATCTACATTGCTTACAAAGACTCATCTTCTTGAAAAACTTCTTTTCACACAAGCAAAGAGGGAGAAGGGTGGAGAGGGAGCACGTGTTAGAAGAGGGGTTGGGTAGAGGTGAGGAGTGGAGAATAGAGAGGAGGAAAGAGTCGATGTCATCAAATATAAGGTGGGAGGATAGATTTTTGCTTTTCTTGCAATAGAGATGCGAAAGAAAGATCTTAGTATATTTACTTGCAGCTCATGTTGTGATTTTGGAAGTGTGCAGATGGAAGGGACGAGTGGAAGCTCGTCAGATGATGCGCCAATGCCCAGGAGTACAGAGTGGCTTACAGAGAGTTTATATTGTCATTGCACTCATTGCAAGCGAGAAGTACGACATCAACATCGTATTATCATGCGCCACTTGCAGATGTATGGGGAGGACCCCGAACCAGTTCCCACTGTTAGTGTTGCACGTGGTGATGGATCATCGGTAAGTCAATGCTATTTGAGTTCATGGATAATATTGGATACCATTATGACATGAAATCTTAAGACAAGAACTTATATTTAGACGAAATCTTGAAATAGGATGAGAAGGGTGCACATATACCTTCACACTTTGAGCAAGACTATAGTCTAGGAGATGATCACAAGGGTATGGTGGACATGATGGATTCTATTTTTAGGGGAACTACATCACATGTACACGTGATGTCAGAGTCTGAGGTCAAAATGCGAGAGTTGCAATCAACACAGTTGTATGAGGGTGCTAGGATGTCTAAACTACATGCTTGTCTCTCAATCTTGAATTTGCAAGTAAAGTATGGGTAGTCGGATACAAGTGTCTCGGCCATAATGAGATTAGCTCCTGTATTAATTTGACTCATTATTTGGATATTATTTGTTTTGAGAATCATCATGTATGTTTGAGAATCATCATTATTCGAAGCCTTTGTATCCCCACTTTTTCTCTCTTTTATCCCCACTTTTTCTCTTTTCTGATTTCTCTCTTTTTCTCTCTTATCTCCTCTCTTTTTCTCTCTTATTTCCTCTCTTTTCTCGTTTTTCTCCTCTCTTTTGTCCTCTCTTTTGTCCTCTCTTTCCTCCCACGTGAAGCTTCAATAGCTTACTATTGAGCAAATAGATACAGACTTTTGTCACTCCAATTCAAAGAATGCAGGAGTCTGTAATTGTTTGCTCAATGTCAGGTTGTAGGATTCTAAGCTTGCTCAATGTCTTACAGGAATTCTAAGCTATAGGATTAGTATACCAAATCATCATTATTCGAAGCCTATGTATGTTTGAATTGTGATGGGTTGCTCTAGAAGATGTTTCCTGCACCAAATACCATCCTCGCATCAAGAGATGAAGCGAAGAAGATGCTAACAACGGTGGGTATGGATTATGATACCATCCATGCTTGCCGTAATGATTGTATTCTCTTTCGTCATGAGCATGGAGATTTGGCTAGTTGTCTGAAGTGTGGGGAACAACAATATAGAGATGACTTGCAGGGTGAGCAGATATTGGTAAAGATCTTGAGACACTTTCCCATCATTGCAAGAATACAGCACATGTTGCGATGCAAATCCATAGCAGAGTTGATGACATGGCATCCATCTCATTAGTCCACTGATTACACATTGAGGATTTCCATAGATTGTGTAGCTTAGAAGCACATAGACAATTAGTGGCAACACTTTGTGAGGGAGCCACGCAACTTACATCTTGGTCTCACCATGACAACGTGAATCCTTTCAGGCTACACTCGACATCTTGGTCGACATGGCCCATAGTCTTGGTGAATTACAATATCCTACCATGGCTAACAATAAAGAAGGGACACCTCATGCTTGCACTACTTGTGCTAGGGAAGTACGAGGCCAAAAATATGGACGTGTACATGGCACCTTTTATAGAGGAGTTACAGATCTTATGGAGAGGAGTGGGGGTCTTTGATTTTTCTAGAGCTCCTAGACATACCAATGATATTTCGATCAAGGGTATCTTGATGTGGATCATGCATGACTACCTAGGATATGGAGAGTGCGCAGGTACGTGGTTGTGTCTTTACATGTATAATATAGGATTATGCTTTTATGACTCTCTTTTTCATGCATGTCTTATACTAACACATTCATGCACGCGTGCAGGACTTGTTATAAGTGGGTATTATGCTTGTCCTGTTTGTGGACCAGGTTCAAAATCGCTTGCATGATACTCCAAACATGTGAGGAAAAATGTTTGTGAAGGTCATGCTTGATACCTTCCACTAGAACATCTCGTGCATGGAGGTCTGCTTGATCCACCTGTGAAGATAGTAGGAGAGAGGGAAGGAGTCTCACTTGCAGCTTTCTCACATACACAATGGGGGAATACACACAAAGGTGGAGGCTGAAAACAATTTTCCTCTTCTTAGTTGTGAAAGCCAAAAGAACTCTTGTACAAAGAAATAGAAAAACCCTATATGTGGGTCTCAAACCAAACTCAATTGACTAAGGTGGCATACTAACTGAGTCGCGAACTACAGTACATAAGGATAGCTATCATCCTGCTATTATTCATGGGCAATGTACCAACCGTATCTGCAGCTACCAAGTCAAAGACATAAATGCACAACGGTCACCCTGGCATATCACGAGTGGAGCTCGATATCTCAACACTCCCCCTCGAGCTCAATTTCAATTCCTGCACACTAAGCAGGTTTCTGAACTTGCACAGCTTCTCTGCGCCCAATGCCTTCATGAATATGTCAGCTACCTGATCCTCTGTGCTGACATAAACTAGATCAATAAGACCTAGTAAAACCTTCTCCTGCACATAGTGATAATGCACCTCAATGTGCTTTGTTCTAGCATGATAGACTGGGTTATTTGCCAAGTGTATACTACTCATGTTGTCACAATAAATGAAAACTATCCCATTTGTAGACTGATGTATATCATAAAGTAGCTTATGCAACCAAGCTACCTCACATGCAGCCATTGCTGCACCCCTGTACTCAGCCTCTATGCTCCACAAGGCAACTGTAGGCTATTTCTACTCCAAGTGACTGCAGCACTCCCAAAAGAGAACACATATGCATTGGTAGATCGTCTATCAGAAATACTACTAGCCCAATCAGCATTATGTAAAGAAAGAGGGAGAGAGATAGGAGACTCAAGTTCAGCTTTCTTCACAACACACAAAAGAGAGAGGACACAAGGTTGGAGGGTGAAGCCTTTCTTCACTTTTGCTCACAACAACAATACAATAGAAGAGGGAAATACCCTATATGTCAAAACCTAGAATACGTGGTTCATATGTGAACCCAAACCAAAAACATACGTGGTAGTCTAACTACACCACGAGTACAACTAATATAGGCGGTGACATAAATGATAGTCATCCAGGAGATGTATCGGGGGTAGAGCTTGATATCTCAACACTCCCCCTCAAGCTCAAATCCATCTCACGTACACCAAGCAAGCTCCTAAATCTGCGAAGCTTCTCGGTACCCAATGCCTTCGTAAAAATATCAGCCACCTGCTCCTCAGTGCTGACATAGACAAGATCAATCTCACCAGCTAGAACCTTCTCTCTCACAAAGTGATAATGCACCTCAATGTGCTTCGTTCTAGCATGATAAACTGGGTTATTAGCAAGCATGATGCTGCTAATGTTGTCACAATGAATGACAACTGCTGCATGAACTGACTGTCCCATATCTGCAAGTAGCTTCCGTAACCAAGCTACCTCACATGCAGCCATTGCTGCACCCCTGTACTCAGCCTCTGTGCTCGACAAGGCAACTGTTGGCTGCTTCTTGCTGCTCCAACTGATGGCACCACTCCCAAGGGAAAACATAAAACCACTAGTAGATCTCCTGTCTGAGACACTACCAGCCCAGTCAGCATCTGTGTATCCATGTACCTGTAATGCACACCCAGCTTCATAAAACAGTCCATAATGCAATGTGGACTTCACATACCGCAGTATGCACCTAGCCGCATCCAAATGTGGCTTCCTTGGTGCCTGCATAAACTGACTCACCAGCCCCACAGCATAGCTCAAATCTGGTCTGGTTATAGTCATGTAAATCAAGCTACCTACTATGCGCCTGTACATAGTAATATCTTCAAGAAGCTCACCTGACTCTGCATTGAGCTTCACATTCTGCTCCAATGGAACAGAGATAGGCTTACAGCCTGTCATCCCATATTTGGACAGCATGTCCAAACCGTATTGCCTTTGCAACAGCCATATCCCACTCGGGGATCTAATAACCTCAATGCCCAAGAAGTAACGCAGCTCTCCCAAATCCTTCATCTCAAATTTCTGCTTCAACAGTAGCTTCACTTCATTAATGTCTGCATCACTATCACCTGTAATAATCAAGTCATCAACATAGATGACTATAAGCACAATCCCTCTGTTTGTCCTTTTCACATAAAGTGAAAAATCTGAATTGGAAATCTGAAATCCAATAGTGACAAGATATTGCCCTATCTTGTCTGACCATGCCCTCGGCGCCTGTTTTAAGCCATACAAGGCTTTGCGCAACCTGCATACAAAATCGGGGTGTGCTTTATCCTCAACCTTCTGGCTGCATCATATAAACCTCTTCCTGCAAGTCACCATGCAAGAAGGCATTTTTCACATCCATCTGATGCAAAGACCATCCCTTTGCAGCAGCCATAGCAATTACTACTCTCACGGTTGCCATCCTTGCAACTGGGCTGAAAGTTTCCTCATAGTCAATTCCATATGTCTGTGCAAAACCTTTGGCAACCAATCTTGCCTTGTACCTGCTAACAGACCCATTAGCATTGTGCTTTACTTTGTAAACCCACTTGCAGCCAATAGCCTTCTTATCATGAGGCACCCATACCGACACCCATATCGATGAAACAGTGGTTTGGGGGTTCTAGGGGCTTAGGGTTTAGGGTTTTGGGGGGCTTCATGTATTTTGGGGGGTTTAAGGGTGTTTGAGGGGATTTAGGGGGATTTAAGGGGGGTTTAGGGGTGTTCAAGGTTTAAGGGGATTTAACGTTTAGGATTTAGGGCTTGGGGTGTTTAGATAATTTGGATGGGATTAAGGGGTTTGGGGATTTAAGAGGGTTTGAGTGGATTTAGAGAGGGTTTAAGGGGGTTTAAGGGGGTCTAGGGTTTTGGGTTTTGGAGCATGGGTTTGAGGGTTTCTAGGGGATTTGGGTGTTTTACTTGACTGGGGGGATGGTTTTGGATGTGTTCAGGTGGAGATGATGAGTAGTGACAACTCATCGGATGGGGGGCACGTCTTAGGAGTGTGGAGTGGCTTCATGAGAGATTGGCTTGTCCTTGCATGCATTGCAAGCAAGGGGTTCACCATCAGTGCCATATTTTCATGCACCACTTGTAGATGTATGGAGAGGCACCACCAGATGGTGATATTGGTTGTCATTCTAGTGCATCATTGATAAACCAATGATATTTGAGTAATTAATACTTATATTGCATGCATGTTGCACACACTAACCTTGCATCATTATATGATATAAGATAAGGAGAGCAGCGAGGGAGCACATGCACCACCTTTACACTTCAAGCCAGATGATCCCCTAGAGGAGGACGAGGGTATGGCAGACATGATGGATTCTATTTTTGGACAAACAATGGGAGATGGGTGGCGAGATGTAACCTTGATGTGATATTTGGCATTAATAGTCTTGTATGATGGTGCGAGGTCGATGACAAAACTATGACCTTGTTGCCTCTTGATATTGAAATTACAGGCAAAGTCAGGCTGGTCAGACACAAGTGTCTTAGTCTTGATGAGGTTAGAGCAAATCATGTTTGGATTCTCATTCTTAGTATATTGTTCCTCATTCTTAGTATCTCGTTCTTAATTGTTTTAATTAATATCTCATTCTTAAGGTTTCTTCGATATGTAAATTGCTACAGGTTTCACCAGAAGACATTTCGTGCCCCAAATATGATGCCCAATTCTAGAGATGAAGCAAAGAAGATGTTTACAAGAGTTGGGATGGATTATGATACCATCCACGCCTACCCTGATGATTTTATTTTGTTTCATCATCAGTATGGAGATTTGGTTTATTGTCAAGAGTGTGGGGCACAAGGCTACAGATAGGACTTATTGGGGGAGACGATCCCAATGAAGGTCAAGAGATATTTTCCCATCATCCCTAGAATGCAGCACATGTTCAGATGCAAGTCCATTGTGCGACTAATAATGTTGGATGCTACACACTGGTCCACTAATGACACTTTGAGGATCCCTGTAGATTGTGATGCTTGGAAGCACACAAACAATATGTGGCCCAACTTTGCAAGGGAACCATATAGTTTATATCTTAGGCTTGCAATGGATGTCGTGAACCCTTTCAAGTTACGCTTGACATCTTGATCAACATGGCCCATAGTCTTGGTGAACTAAAATATCCCGCCATGGCTAATAGTAAAGAAGAGACACCTCATGCTTGCCCTACCCGTGCTAGGGAAATACAAGGCAACAACTATGGACATGTACATTGTGCTCTAGATGGAGGAGCTGCAAACCCTCTGGAGGAACATACGTGTCTTCTAGAGCCTCGAGGCGATGCCACAGACCTTTCCATCAAGGGAATTTTAATGTGGACCATGCATGACTATCCAAGATATGGGGAGTGCACAAGTATGTTCTTGTGCATGCTTATTGATACCTTTATGCTTTATTGTCTTGTGATCTATACATGTCTAATGACCTATTTGTGCATGCATATATGTAGGACTTCAAACACAAGGGTACCATGCTTGTCCTCTTTGTGGTTCTAGTTTGAATGCACAACACTCCAAACATATGAGGAATATGGTTTATGAAGGTCATGCTCAATGCCTTCCACTTGATCATCCTGTATGTGAAGGTCAACTTGATCCAGCACTAGTATGTAGGAAGGCAAGTGATTGGATTCAGGATTGGAGAGCTAATAGTGAGGATCCTCCTCTTGGTATGGAATGGCTGTCAATCTTTCATCATCTTCCATATTGGGGTGATTTACAAATTTGAATCATCTAATCCACCACGAGTATGTATGAAGGCAAGTGACTAGATTTGGGATTGGAGAGCTAATAGTGAGGAGCCTCCTCCTAGTATGGAATGTCTATCAATCTTTTACGAGCTTCCATATTGGGGTGAGTTAAAAATAAATTGTCTTGGATCCCAATCATATCTTCAAGGATGTGGGGAACTATATTTGCACACACTTGGTTGGTGACATTTGAAAACACAAGGGGAATGCAAGAAGACTTGCACGAGAATGATAGGATGCCTCACTTGTGGTCCCAAGAGTGTGTGCATATAGAATCTAAGAGTGTGGTTCTACAACTCAGGAAGGTGGTTCAGGAACCCAAGAGCATCCTCCTAGAATTGTTCTCCCAAAGGCACCATGGATCCTTTCCAAGGTAGAGGAGGCAATTGTCAAGGAGGACATTACATCTTTTCGGACACCCATGGGACACATCCATTGCTTGATTGGCACAAGGTCTCATAGGTCATCTATATGTTAGCTTGAATGCTTAATAGAACTAAGATTGTGATGGTTTAGGTGCAAGAATTGGTGAAAGAGTTAGGAGTCATCGGTATGCACGTCAGTATATACCAACACCTATATTGACATGCATATTGATGAACACACTGACTAGCATTTCTTTGTCTACACTAACACCTTCCCTGCCTGCCAACTATACCAAGGATTTCCATGCCTGTGCCCACGAAGTGTTGGTAGCAGATAGCACCAAAAAAAGACCCATGTCTTGTAGAATACTTGTAAGACCTTATGCCAATCATGGGACTTAAGGCCACTAGCTTATTGTCCTTTCTAAATGCTCCCCTCAAGCAACACATGTGTCCCTATTAGATATCAATGCTCCACTCTCGTGTAACTATGCGGGAACTAGCTAACTCTACTTAAAAGCCCCCCATATGAGGAGAAGGCATTTGAGTAGCTCGATTATCTAGTAGGTCCTGGTTTGAACACCAGATGGGGGCCATGTGTGGCCTGATGGCTGGATGGAGTTGGCACACTGCCAGCAAGGCTACATGCAAGTGTGGGAAGGCATCCCATGACTGACGACATTGAGGGTAGATGGAGCATTTCCCGAGACAGCCCACTCTCGAGTTGCGGGGCCTGTTTGGAGCCCCAGATGATCTCAGATGGCTTTGGGCTAGACTGTAACCATAGGTCTGTTGCTCTATTTTATGCCACAATTCTATCATGTGGTCAGTGGCCTATTTCAGAATTGACCCCCAGTCAACCGTTTTGGGTGGACTGGGGGGTCACCCAATTGGGTCCAACCGACTACGACTAGTGGGGCTATATAAGAGCAAGCTCATGAAGCCCATTTTATCACTGGTTATAGCAACCCTGATTCCTTAGCATTCATCCTCCATCCTCTACTGTTTCTAGCTCACCATCGAAGCTTCTTTCATAGGAGCACACGGCTGGGAGGCAGCGCCATCTATTGTATCAGTTCTACAATAAATATATTTTTTGATTCTCCATACTATCTAGTTTTCTCTCTTGCGTACGAGATCTGTTATCTATTGAGCACAGATGTTGTATTGTTTTCTTACAGTCTTGTGGGTGTATGAAAAGATGCAATGTTTGCCTTGACCCTTCCCTCCTCTACCTTGAAGAGAATCCATGGTGCCTTTAGGAGAACAATTCTAGGAGGATGCTCTTGGGTTCCTGAACCATCTCGAGTTATACGCACATGCTCTTGGGATAAGTGATGCATCCTACCCATCTTGTGCAAGTCTTCTCGCTCCCCTTGTGTCTTTATCACCAACCAAGTGCACCCAAATAGAATTCCCCACATTCTTGACGATATGCATGGGATCCAAGACATGATTGATTTGTAACTCACCCCAATATGAATCTTGTGAAATATTGAGAGTCATTCCATCCTAGGAGGAGGCTCCTCACTATTAGCTCTCCAATCTTGAATCCAATCACTTGCCTTCCTATGAGCCCCGGTGGTGGATCAAGTTCACCTTCACATGCAGGATGATCAAGCGGAAGGTATTGAACATGACCTTCATAAACCATCTTCCTCATATGTTTGGAGTGTCATGCATTCAAACTAGGACCACAAATAGGACTTGGATGGTGCCCTTGTGTTTTAAATCCCCCATATATGCATGCACAAATAGGTCATTCGACATGCATAGATGACACCACAATAAGGCATAAAGGTATCCATAGGCATGCACAAGCACATACCTATGCACTTCCCATATCCTGGATAATCATGTATGGTCCACATCAAAATTCCCCTGATGAAAATGTTTGCGGCCCGGTGCCTCGGGGCACTAGAAATCTAAAAGACATGTATGCCCCTCCATAGGGTCTGCAGATCCTCAAGCAAGGGTGCCATGTATAGGACCATATTTTTAGGCTTGTACTTTCATGGGACAAGTAGGGCAAGCATGATCTATCCCTTGTTTATTGGCAACAATGGTGGGATATTGTAGTTCACCAAGACTATGGACCATGTCGACCAAGGTGTTGAGCATAACCCAAAAAGATTTATGCCATCCATTGTGAGGCCACATGTATCCCTTGCAAAGTATGACCACATGTTGTCTATGTGCTTCCAACCAGCACAATCTATAGGGATCCTCAAAGTGTCATCGGTGGACCAGTGTGTAGCATGCAACCTCATCAGTTACACAATGTGAGGGAATTTGGGGGACTTGGGTGTTTGGGTGTTTGACTTGACTTGGGAGGATGGTTGTGGATGTGTGCAGGTGGAGAGGATTAGTGACATCTCATCAGATAGGGGGCTGACAAAATATGAAGAGGGGAGAGGAGAAGAGTGGAGATGAGGAGAGAGGGCACATCTAGAGAGAACACCGTAAATGACCAACTGTACACTAGATTTAGTTGAAAATGTAGAATATATACAAACCCATTTAGGGTTAGGGTTAGGGCATCTAACCCTTTCCTTTATAGCACTCTATTGGGTTAGTGCTATGCACATATGATCACATGATGGTGCTATACACATGTGATCACATGATGTTCAGCATGAACTCTCAATACCTTGCCTCAAAATCAACATCATGAAGTAGGCCTTCCCTCAAGATGATGATTCTAGGGAATCAAAGAAGGATTGAGCATTACATTCCATCATGTGCACCCTTTTAATGGGAATGTCCTTCTATGTGAAACCAAGAGCTAGTGGGTGTTTCTCAAAAATCTCTTTACCGAGTGGTTTGGTAAAGATGTCTGCAACATTTTCTTTGCTATCACAATGCTATAGTGTGATGTCACCAAGTAACACTATTTCTCTAATGAAGTACTCTCTGACATCAGTGTGCTAATATACTGGATTCTTGGCCAATGCTTGAGCCGATTGATTATCACAGTATATTGTTGTTGGCTTTGACTCATCAAAGTAATCTATTTTTGACAATAGTCTTCTAAGCCATATAGCTTCACATGCACTTGTAGTGAGTGCTCTATATTCTACTTTGGTCGAAGACAAAGAAACAGTTGGCTGTTTGCTTGACAACCATGATATAGCATTTTGATCAAGGAAAAATGCATATCCCTATGTCGATCTCATGGTCTCATGATCTCCGGCATAATCATTGTCATAGTATCCATGCAACTGTGGATGACTTCATCTGTATTCTATCCCAAACTGTCTTGTACCTTTGATGTATCTCAAGAGTCTTTTGGTTGCATTCGAGTGAGATTGTTTTGGATTTGCCATAAACTATGCCAGCAAGCTTACTGCATAACAAATGTCTAGCTGTGTGATAGTCAGATATATAAGAGATTCAATGAGCTATCTGTAGTACCTATCATTGACTGTAGGCTTTTTTGAATCTTTAGTAAGTTTCAAATATTTCATGGGAGTGGCTACAATCTTGCAATTTGCCATATGAAACTTCTTCAGGAGACTATCAACATACTTGAGCTGACTCATGAATGTGCTATTTGAATCTCTCCAAAACTCAATTCCAAGACAATAGTGCATAAGTCCAAGATCTTTCATGTCTAACTCTGTAGATAAGTCTTGTTTTAGTTTTTTGATGAAGCTATCATTGGTTCTTGTCATAATCAGATCATCTACATACAAAAGTGCAATGGTAATGTCTTCCCCTTTAACTTTGTAGTAGAGTGTATGATCTGTATTGGACTTCAAGTATCCCAGATCAGCAAAATACTTATCAATTCTGTTGTACCAACTTTTGGGTGCTTGCTTTAAGCCATAGACACTTTTCTTAAGATGGCAAAGCTTATTCTCCTTTCTTGGTTCAACATAACCTATTGGTTGTTGCATGTAGACTTCCTCATCTAGATAACCATTGAGAAATGCATTCTTGACATCAAGCTGATACACATTCCATCTGCTGAGTGTTTCTAGTGATATCAAGAACTGTATGGAATCCATCTTTGCTACTAGAGCATAAGTCTCATCATAATTGCTGTGCAAATCCTTTTGCAACTAGCCTGGCTTTGTATCTTTGAATACTTCCATCTGGATTGTACTTCACTTTGTACACCATTTGTTTGCTATGGCCTTCTTTCCTGGTGGAAGGTTGCATAATTCCCAAGTATTATTCTTATACAAAGAATCCATTTCTTGATTCATAGTAGCAGCTTGCCATTCTAGCTTGTCTACTGCATCTTTGAAGTACATTGGCCCTTCTGTAGCCATGATGGTAGTCATAAGAGCATAGTTGGTGGTTTCAACCTGAATTGCTTTGCCTTTCTGAGCATATGTTAATCTGGTTGGAGGCCTACTTTCCCTAGTAGACCGTCTAAGCTCTTGTGGCTCTACTTGGGGTGTTGCTGGCAATTCTTGCTCTTCTTCATCAACATTTTTTGTAGATGACTCTGAAGTCGATGCTTCTATCTCCTATGTATTTGAGGTTTTCCATTCTGATTCCTTATCAAAGATTACATCTCTAGAGATAATGACCTTGCGGTTGATGGAATCATACACCTTGTATGCTTTGATTTCTTCATTGTAGCCAACCATGATGCATTTGCATGACTTCACATCCAATTTCATGCAATGATCATCATGTATTTGAGCATATGCTATGCAACCAAATATGCAGAGATGCCCAATGTGCGGCTTATGTCTAGTGAATGCTTCATAAGGAGTCATACCTTGTATCAATTTGGTAGGAGGCTGATTAAGCAAATAGTTTGCAGTGGCTATTGCTTCTCCCCAATATTGATTCGGAATATGCTTCTCACTAAGCATTGCTCTAGCACTGTCTGCTAAAGTCCCATCCTTCCTTTCAGCTCTTGCATTCTGTTGAGAAGTATCTATACATGTGAATTGTCTTTGAATGCCATGACTTTTGCAAAAGTTCATGAATGCTGAAGACATGTATTCACCTCCTCTATTTGATCTCATGACTTTGATCTTTCTATCTGTCTAGTCTTCTACCATGGCTTTGAATTCTTGAAATCTACAAAACACTTCATATTTCTCTTTCAGAAAGTAGACCCAACAATATCTGCTGTAGTCATCTATGAAAGTCAAGTATGAAAGTGAACCATTGATGCTGCGGGTCTGGGCATAACCCCATACATCTGTATGTATCAAATCAAGAATACCTCATGCACGAGAGGTACTTCTGCCAAAGTTGGTTCGCTTTTGTTTGCTAAAGGAGCATGCTTGGCAAACTTTTCCAAGAAAATGTAGCTTAGGAATCCCAATTTCCATATTCTGATTCCTGAGATCTAACAAGTACTTGAAATTGACATGACCATATCTCTTGTGCCATTTTGTAGATAGTGGCATCTATTGTGGTTGAGCTGACATGGCATGCTTATCTGGTACTATAGCCAACATTCTGTACAATTGCCCTTCCTTGACACCTTTTGCTACTAGCTGATATCTTTTGGATTTATCTCTGATAGTGCATTCATCTCTGTCGAAGATGACTTGATAGTTGTGTTCCATCATTTACTGAGACAAGAGGTTCTTGTGATGAGCTTTGGAACATAGAGCACATCTTTCACCAATCCTTTTGTATTAGTGAAATTATTCATAGGATAACACCTGTCCCTTGAACTAGATTAAGTGTATTATCTGCTATGTAGATGACATTTTTCTGACCTTCTAATGGTTTCATCTCTGTAAACCATTCTTGATAATTTTTCATGTGAGATGATGCACCGATGTTGATGTACCAAGGATCTTGTTCCACTTGGTCGACTTGATATAGCTGAAATTCTCTTTGGGATTGCAATCAGTGTCTAGGTACAATGATTTCCTTTGTCGTAGAAATTCCCTCGATTACTGCTGGATTGATCTCCTTGGTCGTACTTCTTTTTTAAGCAATCTCTTTCATAGTGTCCAAATTTGTGATAGTAGTTTCACTAAATGTTTGACACGTTGGTGGATGCATTCCCTTGTCCTTGGAATCTTCCTCCTTTAGAATTTTTTCATTTTTACTGATGATGATGCTGATGCTAATTCTAACTTTACTGATGATGAACTTGTTGTTGCTGATGATTACCACTTCTCTAGAATGATCTACCTATGCCTCTATCTCTGCCTCTGCTTTTGTCTGAAGCTATGAATGCCTGATCATTAGAATGATCTTTGCATGCTTGTATGGCTTGAGTCTTGAGTTCTTCACCAAGTAGGATTGTGACTGAAGCTTTGACTGAAGCTCTTCTAGTGTTGAAATTTGCCGTTGGATGGCAATACTTTGGATTAGATTCTCATATCCCTCTCCTAGTCCATTCAAGACAACTTGAACCATTTCTATGGGGTTCATAGTCTCTCCTGCTACTGCAAGTTGACTGTTGTATTCTTTTATCCAAAGTACATACGCGTGACCGGTTTCACTGTTGTTGCAAAAATTCTAGTTGATCTAATTTCTCAATGTGAGAATCTTGGATTTGTTCTTGGACTCGTAGAGAGCTACGAACATAACCCATTGAATGTCTTGACTGTGTTGAGCTGTCCTAGCATGGCATCTTGCACATTCTACTTGATCAGATGATATGTGTACCTGTCTTTCTTATCCCATTCTACCTCAGCTTGGGCAATGGTAGGATCTGCTATAGGTGCGAAAACTATTTGTGTAGCTGTAAATCCCATTGTAGATCCCGTTGCTACTGGTGTTGTGACAACAAGTGGAGTAGAGTTACTGGTGGTTGGATCGTCTAATGGTCTAGGTGTAGATCCATTGACATACTCCCATTTTTCCTGAAGTACAAGAATGGTCTCCATTTGGTATTTCCATGTGCCATAATTGAAGTTATCTAACTTAGTAGATGCCTCCAAATTGAGGTTGCTAGTCATAGACATGGTGCAAGAAATGTACTTAAAGTATCGTGAAAATCACTGTATGAATCAACTACAAAACATTGACTGTGTGCTAAGTGGAATCTGAACTATCGGTGAAGATAGAACTGCAATATATAAAATCCGATCTATGCTACAAGGCTTGTGGAAAATGATGCCGAGAATAGCCAAGAGGATTTACAAGGCTGAAATGATGTGCACAATGCTGTGAAATAGCCATGTAGGCTTTACAATGATGGCATGTGTGTGTGGAATCAAATAATATACTATCTGCCCACTGAATAATCAGTAATGCCTTTGAAGTTGGCTCACTGAACTAATGAACATCAGGTTTCAGGTAATGTGATGATGTGAAACCATATGTGAGCATATGGACTGCAAGTAGGTACTAGTCGAGAATTTTGGGCATGGCTTAGATTGGCAACTTCGGGAGATTCAAAGAATCCCCTCTATGGTGATCTAGTCTACTCTGATCTAGATCTAGATCTATACCAACCATTGATTGATGAAAGAACAACAAATAACTCCTTTTCTTTTTTAAGTGCTGGGTCAGATGCATCGATGTAGAGGCAAATGTGCATGTAGGAAGTGGATTTGTCAGCAAGGCTCAAATGTGAGTGTAACTTGCACCTAAATGTGCACGTGATGTGACGAGCATGTAGAGCACAAAAAATAGAGTGACTTTCCTTTTTGGATGCCCTCAAATTCTTCCTGGATCAAGATATACAACTTGATTTACATGGAGGGGCAAAAGGAGTGCAATGGTGCTCAATGATGATGTGTCACTATGGGTCACATGCAGTGATCATGTGGCATTGTGCCTAGTAAGAGGTGTGCCTATGGAGCACTCTATGATGATGTGGTAGCTGGTGGATGCACATGCAGGGGCTGTGTGTGCTTGGCAAGAGGTAACAGTGCCTGTCAGGAGGTTATGTGCCACATGGCAGTGATGATGTGGTAGTTGACTATTGATTGGTCAAAGTGGTGATGTGGCTCTTTGACTTTAACTATTGACTTGGTAGATGAGGTGATGTGGTAGTTGGTGCCATGTCAGTCGGTAAAGATGTGGTAAGCTGATGTGGACCTTGCTGACATGTCCAAGTGATGTGGCAAGGTGACATGGCACTGTGGATGAGGTGATGATGTGGTAGCCTCACAGAGCTACTAATGTGGTAGATAAGGTCTTCCACGTGTCCAATTACTGACGAAGCCCAAGGTGAGGTGAACCTTATGATAGGATAAGTAGATCCACCATGTGTCGTGTGCTGGTGTGCTAGAATCTTTGATTATTCCAATGAAATCTTCACGATTCCATCGTCTAGAGCTTCACGAAGCTTGTTGAAGGATGCGCGTTGCATTGGAGGCTTAGATGGAGAGGAAGCGCTCTTGTCTGAGAGGAGGCGTTATAGAGGCTTTGATGGAGCCTGGTCAATCGAGGGGAGCCTATGCGAAGCTTTTGGACTTTGGAGTGGGCTGACGAGATAGAGCTGTTAGAGCAGTTTTGTAGACGGATGCCGCTCCAACAGGCAGATAGTTGGCTGAACGGGGTTGCTCAACGGGATGAGCCTGTCGTTGGAGCTCAAGCCATTGGTGCTATGAGTGCTTGGGCGCTATGGCATTGGTTTTATGCGCAGTGACCATGAAGATGCTTGTTGGAGAGGCAAGCGTCTATAAAGGTGTTAAGGGCAGCTAGAGTAGAGAAGCGCTGAGGCTGAGCCTTTGTCTAAGCAGTGAGTGCTGGCTATGGAATTGCTCTAGGAGATCATTGGAGCAAAGGGAGATATCTATTGTGGAGAAAGTTGCAGACAGTTGACATAGGCATTTGGAGATCGTAGATGGTGATTGAGGCTTATAATTTTGGAGAGTGGCTGGTGCTGAGGAAGACTAGAGAGTAGCAGTTGAGCAACACAGTAAGTTGGGTTCCAAGAGCTATGAGGGTGGCTGTCAATTGAAGGATAGGTGCAGCTCGTTGTTCGATTGAAGGACAGGTGCAGCTCGTTGTTGATTGAGCTTCGCTTGTGTTTGGCTGTGATTGCAAAAGTCGATGATACGTACTTTAAAGTACTGTGTTAGGAGGGTTGAGCACCTTGGACATCACTGTAGAGGCTTGGGAGCTTTTTAGGAACAGAGTTTCCATTACAATGCATAGGCCCTTTTTCGACGAAAATACTGATGTTTTTTACATTATTATTATTTTTTGACAGGCGCAAAGGTTGTTATTTACATCACTATAAGCGTTGGAAAAGAACGGTTGCTATATAACATCGCTATATAGTGACACTCATAAACATCGCTATATAGAGACTCTGGCAAATGTCGCTATATAACGACACTGGTAAACGTTGCTTTATAGTGACGATTAACAGAACTTAAAAAAAAGCATTAGTGGGGCTAAATAGGGCCATAGCAAGCCATGTTTTGACCCACTCATGTTTTTTTTTAGTAATTACAAAAAAAAATTTTTAATTACAAAATTTTCCTTGTGGAAAGGGTGACACAAAATCGCTCAAATGAACCGATCGAGCGACAGAAACATATACATGTCAAAGATATACAACATTGTTTGTTACAAAATTACCCTTTCGAAAAGGGTGATACAAAATCACTCAAACGAGCCCATATACAAAAGGATATACATGGCAAAGTATATGCAAACTACTACTACTGCTCATTTGAATCGTCGTCATGATCGTCGTCCTTGTCCTCGTCCTACTGGCTTAATCCTTGGCCCTTGTGAATTGCACCTAATCCCTGGCCCTCGTGAGTTGTGCTTGATCCGTGGCCCTCGTCACCACTCACCTCCACTGATGGGATGCTTGAGCTTTGATTCTAAGAGTGAAACCATATTAATTGGAAATTAGATTGGAACTTAAAGAATAAAATAGTTTAAAAAATGAGATTACAAGTAGGAGTAGACTTATATTGTGTGAGCAGCCACCTCAGCTCAATCGATCATTGCTCCCATTGCCTCTTGCTCAATAAACCATGGCTTTTTTCCTACGTAAAACGTGCATCTTGTCTCTACGTCTGTAGGAAGGCGACCCATCGCAGCTTGCTATGGACCCAATTTATGAGAGTTAGATAAAGTGCATGCAATATGTAGTAAAACAAATAGAACAATACATTAAATGAGAAGAAGTAGACTTACCACAGTTGCCTCGATGCCAACCATCTGCTTGCACAAAAGTGCGAAGTACCTATAGTGTCCAGCCGTCTCTTCACAGCCCTCCTCTGACCCTCGAACATTTCAGGATGTGGTCCCTGTTCTACTTCTTGAAGAACTTCCAATGAGCTTTATCTACCCAGTTGGGTTTAGCCCTCCCTTTGTGATGGAAGTATGCAAGGTTGATCTACAATGCTTCAAGACCAAACCCATGCGCTCTCGTATGTAATTCTCATTGAACTCCCAATTTGGGAGGTTAGGGTAATTTGCTTTCAATTCATCGATGACCACATGCTTCTTTTGGTCATCTTGATACCGCTAATCAATAGCTATGCTGCTCCCGAAGTGGTGCCGCCTCATGGTGGCCATCATTGCTACGCCCTCTTTATCTTCTATTTTCTCTCCAACAGCCATGATTTAATAGGATAGGTCCTCAATTGGGTAAGGAGGACTCATGGTAGTGGTAGAGTCAAAGCGATTGGTGTTTGTATGACCACTTCCAGAGCAAGGAGTAGCAGTGGGAGTAGGAGAGGGTAAGGAACCTGACTGGTACTGGGTCTCGGGACCAAGTGGAGACCTGTAGGGATGTGAGTGTGCTAGCTCATCTTCATCTCCCGAGTCAGCACAACATAAGCGACCCCTCCTGCTCTTCCTTTCCTTATAATGGGCATGCCAAGGTGATCACTCCTCAATCGAAGGGGCTAGAGGGGATGGCTAGGCAGTAGATCCAACCGTCGGTGAAGAGAGGGAATTGCTGAGGTCCTCTACGATAGCAGAGAGAAGAATCTCACTGCCTCCTCATCGGTCATCTATGCCACAAACTTGTCGAGACTCCCAACAAAGCCATGGGCTGCTAGCAAAGGAGTTCCCCGAGGGGTAGTCATAGTACTACATCCGAGAGGAGTCGGAGTCATAGGGGTAGGCCCTTGAGTTGTTGCCTGAGGGAAATCAAAGTCATGTGGAGAATAGAGATCATGATGTCACCTCCTACAAGGGTTTTCGTACTCGTTAGACATGCGACGTGATCCCATGTCTAACGTAGGCACAAACACGAAAACAAAAACAAAAAACAAGAGAATACATTGAGAAAGCATATGGGAATACATTGACAAAGCATAATAGAATATATTGAGAAAGCATATGCTTATGCTTATGCTTATGCATAAGCATATGAACAGATGCTGATGCATAAGCATAAGCATAGGCATAGGCATAGGCATAGGCATATGCTTATGAAAAGAAGAGAAAAAGAGGAAAAAAGAAGAGAAGGAAAGGAGAAGGATATGCATATGAAAAGATACTGAAAGAGGGGAAAGAGGGGGGGAAAGAGAGGAAAAGAGGAAAAGAGGAGAAGGAGAAGAGAAGGAGAAGGAGAAGGAAAGAAAGCATATGCTTATGCTTATGCATGAGCATATGAGCATAAAAGAAAAAGACAGAAAGCTTAAGCACAGGAAAATACATATGCTTATGAAAAGAGATTGAAAGAGGGGAAAGAGGGGGGGAAGAGAGAGGAAAAGAGAAGAAGGAGAAGGAGAAGGAGACATATGATCATGCATAAGCATAGGCAAAGAGAGGAAAGAGAGGGGGAAAGAGAGAGGAAAAGAGGAAAAGAGATTGAAAGAGGGGAAAAAGGAGGGGAAAATAGCATAAACATAAGAGAAGGAAGAGGAGAAAAGAGATTAAAAGAGGGGATGAAAGAGGGGAAAAAGAAGAGGGGAAAAGAGCATAAACATAAGAGAAGGAAGAGGGGAAAAAGAAGAGAAGGAAAGGAGAGAAAAAGAGATTGAAAGAGATTAAAAGAGGGGAAAAAAGAAGAGGGGGAAAGAGATTGAAAGAGGGGAAAAAGAAGAGAAGGAAAGGAGAGAAAAAGAGATTGAAAGAGGGGAAAAAGAGGAGGGGAAAATAGATTGAAAGAGGGAAAAAAGAAGAGAAGGAAAGGTCCAGGGAAAAAGAGATTGAAAAGAGAGAAAAAGAAGAGGGGAAAAGAGATTGAAAGAGGGAAAAAAGAAGAGAAGGAGAGAAAAAGAGATTGAAAGAGGGGGAAAAAGAAGAGGGGAAAAATAAGAGAAGGAAGAGGGGAAGAGAGGGAGAGAAGAGGCAATAGGGGAAGAGACGGTTCCTATGCCCATCACTGCAGCTAGCGCTTAAGGCGCTAGCTGCAGGCCAATGTAAATAACAAAAATAACAAAAGGAAAAAAGAGGAAGTACTTTCTTACCTAGAATAGTCCCACTCGGTGTTTTGTGGACTGGCCCTATAAAGGAGAGGAAACATACCATTTTTCAAATAACTAGTTAGAGGAAGGAGGAGTTTAGAGAAGCAACTTCTTAAAGGGATTGGATTGAGACAAGCATAAGCCTACAAACAAGGAGAAAGAGAAGGAGAAATACCAAAAAGAGAAGAGGTGAGTCTTCTTTCTTTCATAAAATCTCGTTTTTTGTCCTTAACCTCTGAAAATCAAGCATGAAAACTAGCACATAACCTTAGCAATACAAGGAAAAACATGCTTCAATATTACAAAACGAAATCTCACAAAAAACGAATCTACATTGCTTACAAAGACTCATCTTCTTGAAAAACTTCTTTTCACACAAGCAAAGAGGGAGAAGGGTGGAGAGGGAGCACGTGTTAGAAGAGGGGTTGGGTAGAGGTGAGGAGTGGAGAATAGAGAGGAGGAAAGAGTCGATGTCATCAAATATAAGGTGGGAGGATAGATTTTTGCTTTTCTTGCAATAGAGATGCGAAAGAAAGATCTTAGTATATTTACTTGCAGCTCATGTTGTGATTTTGGAAGTGTGCAGATGGAAGGGACGAGTGGAAGCTCGTCAGATGATGCGCCAATGCCCAGGAGTACAGAGTGGCTTACAGAGAGTTTATATTGTCATTGCACTCATTGCAAGCGAGAAGTACGACATCAACATCGTATTATCATGCGCCACTTGCAGATGTATGGGGAGGACCCCGAACCAGTTCCCACTGTTAGTGTTGCACGTGGTGATGGATCATCGGTAAGTCAATGCTATTTGAGTTCATGGATAATATTGGATACCATTATGACATGAAATCTTAAGACAAGAACTTATATTTAGACGAAATCTTGAAATAGGATGAGAAGGGTGCACATATACCTTCACACTTTGAGCAAGACTATAGTCTAGGAGATGATCACAAGGGTATGGTGGACATGATGGATTCTATTTTTAGGGGAACTACATCACATGTACACGTGATGTCAGAGTCTGAGGTCAAAATGCGAGAGTTGCAATCAACACAGTTGTATGAGGGTGCTAGGATGTCTAAACTACATGCTTGTCTCTCAATCTTGAATTTGCAAGTAAAGTATGGGTAGTCGGATACAAGTGTCTCGGCCATAATGAGATTAGCTCCTGTATTAATTTGACTCATTATTTGGATATTATTTGTTTTGAGAATCATCATGTATGTTTGAGAATCATCATTATTCGAAGCCTTTGTATCCCCACTTTTTCTCTCTTTTATCCCCACTTTTTCTCTTTTCTGATTTCTCTCTTTTTCTCTCTTATCTCCTCTCTTTTTCTCTCTTATTTCCTCTCTTTTCTCGTTTTTCTCCTCTCTTTTGTCCTCTCTTTTGTCCTCTCTTTCCTCCCACGTGAAGCTTCAATAGCTTACTATTGAGCAAATAGATACAGACTTTTGTCACTCCAATTCAAAGAATGCAGGAGTCTGTAATTGTTTGCTCAATGTCAGGTTGTAGGATTCTAAGCTTGCTCAATGTCTTACAGGAATTCTAAGCTATAGGATTAGTATACCAAATCATCATTATTCGAAGCCTATGTATGTTTGAATTGTGATGGGTTGCTCTAGAAGATGTTTCCTGCACCAAATACCATCCTCGCATCAAGAGATGAAGCGAAGAAGATGCTAACAACGGTGGGTATGGATTATGATACCATCCATGCTTGCCGTAATGATTGTATTCTCTTTCGTCATGAGCATGGAGATTTGGCTAGTTGTCTGAAGTGTGGGGAACAACAATATAGAGATGACTTGCAGGGTGAGCAGATATTGGTAAAGATCTTGAGACACTTTCCCATCATTGCAAGAATACAGCACATGTTGCGATGCAAATCCATAGCAGAGTTGATGACATGGCATCCATCTCATTAGTCCACTGATTACACATTGAGGATTTCCATAGATTGTGTAGCTTAGAAGCACATAGACAATTAGTGGCAACACTTTGTGAGGGAGCCACGCAACTTACATCTTGGTCTCACCATGACAACGTGAATCCTTTCAGGCTACACTCGACATCTTGGTCGACATGGCCCATAGTCTTGGTGAATTACAATATCCTACCATGGCTAACAATAAAGAAGGGACACCTCATGCTTGCACTACTTGTGCTAGGGAAGTACGAGGCCAAAAATATGGACGTGTACATGGCACCTTTTATAGAGGAGTTACAGATCTTATGGAGAGGAGTGGGGGTCTTTGATTTTTCTAGAGCTCCTAGACATACCAATGATATTTCGATCAAGGGTATCTTGATGTGGATCATGCATGACTACCTAGGATATGGAGAGTGCGCAGGTACGTGGTTGTGTCTTTACATGTATAATATAGGATTATGCTTTTATGACTCTCTTTTTCATGCATGTCTTATACTAACACATTCATGCACGCGTGCAGGACTTGTTATAAGTGGGTATTATGCTTGTCCTGTTTGTGGACCAGGTTCAAAATCGCTTGCATGATACTCCAAACATGTGAGGAAAAATGTTTGTGAAGGTCATGCTTGATACCTTCCACTAGAACATCTCGTGCATGGAGGTCTGCTTGATCCACCTGTGAAGATAGTAGGAGAGAGGGAAGGAGTCTCACTTGCAGCTTTCTCACATACACAATGGGGGAATACACACAAAGGTGGAGGCTGAAAACAATTTTCCTCTTCTTAGTTGTGAAAGCCAAAAGAACTCTTGTACAAAGAAATAGAAAAACCCTATATGTGGGTCTCAAACCAAACTCAATTGACTAAGGTGGCATACTAACTGAGTCGCGAACTACAGTACATAAGGATAGCTATCATCCTGCTATTATTCATGGGCAATGTACCAACCGTATCTGCAGCTACCAAGTCAGAGACATAAATGCACAACGGTCACCCTGGCATATCACGAGTGGAGCTCGATATCTCAACACTCCCCCTCGAGCTCAATTTCAATTCCTGCACACTAAGCAGGTTTCTGAACTTGCACAGCTTCTCTGCGCCCAATGCCTTCATGAATATGTCAGCTACCTGATCCTCTGTGCTGACATAAACTAGATCAATAAGACCTAGTAAAACCTTCTCCTGCACATAGTGATAATGCACCTCAATGTGCTTTGTTCTAGCATGATAGACTGGGTTATTTGCCAAGTGTATACTACTCATGTTGTCACAATAAATGAAAACTATCCCATTTGTAGACTGATGTATATCATAAAGTAGCTTATGCAACCAAGCTACCTCACATGCAGCCATTGCTGCACCCCTGTACTCAGCCTCTATGCTCCACAAGGCAACTGTAGGCTATTTCTACTCCAAGTGACTGCAGCACTCCCAAAAGAGAACACATATGCATTGGTAGATCGTCTATCAGAAATACTACTAGCCCAATCAGCATTATGTAAAGAAAGAGGGAGAGAGATAGGAGACTCAAGTTCAGCTTTCTTCACAACACACAAAAGAGAGAGGACACAAGGTTGGAGGGTGAAGCCTTTCTTCACTTTTGCTCACAACAACAATACAATAGAAGAGGGAAATACCCTATATGTCAAAACCTAGAATACGTGGTTCATATGTGAACCCAAACCAAAAACATACGTGGTAGTCTAACTACACCACGAGTACAACTAATATAGGCGGTGACATAAATGATAGTCATCCAGGAGATGTATCGGGGGTAGAGCTTGATATCTCAACACTCCCCCTCAAGCTCAAATCCATCTCACGTACACCAAGCAAGCTCCTAAATCTGCGAAGCTTCTCGGTACCCAATGCCTTCGTAAAAATATCAGCCACCTGCTCCTCAGTGCTGACATAGACAAGATCAATCTCACCAGCTAGAACCTTCTCTCTCACAAAGTGATAATGCACCTCAATGTGCTTCGTTCTAGCATGATAAACTGGGTTATTAGCAAGCATGATGCTGCTAATGTTGTCACAATGAATGACAACTGCTGCATGAACTGACTGTCCCATATCTGCAAGTAGCTTCCGTAACCAAGCTACCTCACATGCAGCCATTGCTGCACCCCTGTACTCAGCCTCTGTGCTCGACAAGGCAACTGTTGGCTGCTTCTTGCTGCTCCAACTGATGGCACCACTCCCAAGGGAAAACATAAAACCACTAGTAGATCTCCTGTCTGAGACACTACCAGCCCAGTCAGCATCTGTGTATCCATGTACCTGTAATGCACACCCAGCTTCATAAAACAGTCCATAATGCAATGTGGACTTCACATACCGCAGTATGCACCTAGCCGCATCCAAATGTGGCTTCCTTGGTGCCTGCATAAACTGACTCACCAGCCCCACAGCATAGCTCAAATCTGGTCTGGTTATAGTCATGTAAATCAAGCTACCTACTATGCGCCTGTACATAGTAATATCTTCAAGAAGCTCACCTGACTCTGCATTGAGCTTCACATTCTGCTCCAATGGAACAGAGATAGGCTTACAGCCTGTCATCCCATATTTGGACAGCATGTCCAAACCGTATTGCCTTTGCAACAGCCATATCCCACTCGGGGATCTAATAACCTCAATGCCCAAGAAGTAACGCAGCTCTCCCAAATCCTTCATCTCAAATTTCTGCTTCAACAGTAGCTTCACTTCATTAATGTCTGCATCACTATCACCTATAATAATCAAGTCATCAACATAGATGACTATAAGCACAATCCCTCTGTTTGTCCTTTTCACATAAAGTGAAAAATCTGAATTGGAAATCTGAAATCCAATAGTGACAAGATATTGCCCTATCTTGTCTGACCATGCCCTCGGCGCCTGTTTTAAGCCATACAAGGCTTTGCGCAACCTGCATACAAAATCGGGGTGTGCTTTATCCTCAACCTTCTGGCTGCATCATATAAACCTCTTCCTGCAAGTCACCATGCAAGAAGGCATTTTTCACATCCATCTGATGCAAAGACCATCCCTTTGCAGCAGCCATAGCAATTACTACTCTCACGGTTGCCATCCTTGCAACTGGGCTGAAAGTTTCCTCATAGTCAATTCCATATGTCTGTGCAAAACCTTTGGCAACCAATCTTGCCTTGTACCTGCTAACAGACCCATTAGCATTGTGCTTTACTTTGTAAACCCACTTGCAGCCAATAGCCTTCTTATCATGAGGCAAAGGCATCAAATCCCAAGTGTGGTTTGCATCCAAGGCAGCCATCTCTTCATCCATAGCTGCTTCCCAATTTTTATGCCCTGCTGCATCCTCAAAACATGTGGGCTCTGGCTCCTCTAGAACCTTGACCATATAAGCATAGTGATGTGCTGTATACCCATCATATCTCAGCCTGTCAACTGGATACTTAATACGAGTGGACCTCCGTACAACTGGATCAGTTGCAGGAGTCTTTAAATCATGCCTGCTTTTCCTTGCACCAGGTGTAACAACAGAAGGAATCCCAAGTTCCTCATCAAGGCTCATTTCAGAGCCACTTGACTCTCCATCAACATGAGAGCTACCAGCAGACACATCAAATACTGGAGCATGGTCCACTTTTTCTTTTCCCTTATGTGATACCTGCACAACACTATCAGGACTGCCATGTGACGATTCACTAGATCTCAATCTCCCTGTCCATGCATTAGATCCACTAGTAGAGGACTCTCTGGGTCCACTCAAGGCTTGAGATTGCTGCTCTGCATTTATTGCAGCATTCCCATTTCCTGCATCTGCATCTCCTACCATAACAGTTGGTGCATACCAGCTGCTCATTTCATCAAAAACAACATCTCTGCTCACTTGCATTTTGCGAGTGGAAGGGTTATAACAGCGATACCCTTTCTGGTGCTGAGCATATCCAATAAAGATGCATTTTTCTGCCTTTGGATCGAGCTTTGTTCTCTTCTCATCAGGAACATGAACATAAGCTATGCAACCAAATACCTTCAAGTGAGAAATATCTGGTTTTTGGCCTGTATACATTTCTTCAGGCGTCATGCCATGGACAGCTGCAGTGGGGGTTCTGTTCATAATATAAACAGCAGTTGCTACTGCTTCAGCCCAAAAATAATCAGGCATGTTTTTCTCATTTAGGATCGCCCGTCCTACTTCTGCAATATGCCTGTTCTTCCTTTCTGCAACCCCATTCTGCTGAGGGGTAGACCTGCATGAGTACTTCCTTTGAATTCCCTGTTCTTTTAGATATTCACAAAATTCTTCTGAAAAGTACTCTCCCCCTCCATCAGATCTTAGCACTTTAATATGCACACCTTTCTCTTTTTCAACCATGGCCTTAAAAGCCTTGAAATGGCTGAACACTTCACTTTTGTGCTTCATAAAATAAATCCACACCTTCCTAGTGTAGTCATCAATAAACGTCACATAATAATGGCATCCACCAATAGAAGCAGCTTTGGTTGTCCAAACATCTGAATGGATCACTTCCAAAGGTCTTCTGCTCACCTTAGCATTTTTAGGAAATGCATGTCTGGCCTGCTTATCCATTTGGCATGCTTCACATACCTTTTGCATTCCCTCAACTCTGAATTTAGGCAAACCTGCAACAATGTTTTTCGTTTGCATAGATTTCAGCCTTTGTATATTCACGTGCCCAATGCGCTTGTGCCATATCTCAATATCTGCAATGACACCTCTCCCATGCGCAAACATAGCAGCTTTCACCTCAGGCATATCAACATCCAAGGTGAACATTCTTCCATTTTTGTTGCCTTTCGCAACCAAGCGGCATTTATTTTTCAGGTCTTCAACGAAGCATCCATCAGGATTAAATCTAACCTGCAGACCTTGCTCAACCATCTGGCCAACTGAAACCAGGTTCTTAGTGATTTTTGGAACATGAAGTACATCTGCCAAGTACTTCGTTTTGCCATCCTGCATAGCCAATGGCACTTTACCAACCTGCGTAATTGGGTGCGCAGTATCATCACCTGTTTCAACATAACCTGGCTTATCCAAATTTCTAACATCATGAAACCACTCACCATGACTGGTCATGTGGTTAGAGGCACCCGAATCAACATACCAAACATCATTGCAAGCTGCAGCATCTCCTGACATGGAGTTAACCATATGCTGCATCACAAAAAGGTGCTCATTTCTGTCGTCACCATGCCCACTTGATGATGCATAGTTGCTTTGCTGCAACTTCCCACTTTTGATGTCATTCTGCTTTTTATAGCATGTATTCTCCTTGTGTCCAGGCTTTCCACAATAATAGCATTCTGTGCTGCTATTTACTTGCTGGTTCCTTTGCCATGAACCACGGCCTCTTTGGCTCCCCCTGCCTCTAGAACTACCACGTCCTCCTCCATAGGACTGGTTTTCCTGTTGTTGCTGTTGGTTCTGATTTCCTGCACGGCTACCAGAACGGCCTCTTCCTCTACCCCTGCCTCTACCTGTATTCGAGTAGAAAGCAGTCTCTTGAGAAGTTGAGGTGGCTGAACCACCATTCCTTTGCTCTTCACTCAGCAAGAGAGCAATAAGTTCCTGAAAATCAGGAAATGTTTCACGGACTCCAATGGATGTCCGAAATTGTGCATAATCTTTCCCAAGACCATTCAAGGTCACGGACACTAAGTCCTCATCATCAACAGGTGCTCCAATGGAGGTAAGAGAATCTGCAAGGCCTTTCACCTTCAAGGAATACTCATTTATATTCATATTTTTCCTTTGCACATTGTGCAACTCCTGCTTTAGCTGCATCTTTCGTGCTTTGGTATTTGTGCTATACAGCTTCACCAATGTATCCCATGCCTCCTTAGGCGTCTCTAGATCCTGTATATGCACAATCATAGAATCTGAAATGCTAACGGACAGCCAATACAGGCATTTTCTGGCTTTTTCATGCCATTCTTTAAAGGCCTTCAATTCAGCAGGAGTGGGAGCAGCACCCAAAACTGGTTCTGCAGTTTCACCACTGATGTAATCCCAAACTCCCTTTCCCATAAAGAAGTTTGTCATCCTGAACTTCCATGCTTGGAAGTTGTTCTTGTCAAGCTTCTCACTGATAATGGTAGACAGATTCTCAGACATTTTACAAATCACGAATTGCAACAGCAACCTGTAAACACAGCAAATGCCTCAGAAGGGCAAATAGCAAAACTTCTGCAAAGAGCCTCACAGGGGCAGATCTGCAACACTGACGAAAGTGGTATTTCACCACACAGTCACTTCCTCGTGACGATTTTGCATCAACAGGCAACAGGCATGAATCTGCAACTCCCAATATCTCTGCCCATAGGCATACGATGCAATTTCTGTGGCACCTTTCCACCGACTAGCCGTGCGGTGGTCGCACAGCAAAAACAGGGCCTTTTTCTGAATGCCTGCGAAGAACTTCCGCCTTCAAAACGGGCCCCGAAACGGCCTCAAATCAGAAAAATAAAGCCACCAAGGGCTTTGCCCTTACCCGCAGCATATACTGCGCTCTCGCCGCACCGCGAAGGGCCTCTCAATCTGAAGCAGTGCACTCCTGCACTTTTTGCTGTGCTACCTGCAGAGATTTGCTCCCAAACTCGAAATAGGAAAGCTACACTAGTCCTCTTACCAGGACACCACAAACTTGGCTAGCTTTCTTGAGCTCCTTACCACGAACAAGGCTCTGATACCATGTAAAGAAAGAGGGAGAGAGATAGGAGACTCAAGTTCAGCTTTCTTCACAACACACAAAAGAGAGAGGACACAAGGTTGGAGGGTGAAGCCTTTCTTCACTTTTGCACACAACAACAATACAATAGAAGAGGGAAATACCCTATATGTCAAAACCTAGAATACGTGGTTCATATGTGAACCCAAACCAAAAACATACATGGTAGTCTAACTACACCACAAGTACAACTAACATAGGCGGTGACATAAATGATAGTCATCCAGGAGATGTATCAGGGGTAGAGCTTGATATCTCAACACATTAGTGTATCCATGTAGCTGGATCTGAACCCTAGCCTCATAAAATAGTCCATACTACAATCTGGACTTCACATACCTGAGTATGTGTCTAGCCGCATCCAAATGCGGTTTCCTTCGAGCCTGCATAAACTGACTTACCAATCTAACAGCATAGCTCAAATCTAGCCTGGTAATAGTCATATAAATCAATATTCCTACTATGCATCTGTACATAGTAGGGTCTTCCAGAAGCTCACTTGCATGTGCACTCAACTTCACATTCTGCTCCAAAGGGACTGAAATAGGCTTACAGCTTGTCATCCCACATTTGGACAGCATGTCCAATCCATACTGCCTCTGCAAGAGCCGTATCCCACTTGGTGATCTAATCACCTCAATGCCCAAGAAATAACGTAGCTCTCCCAAATCCTTCATCTCAAACTTCTGCTTCAATAGCATTTTCACATGAAGGATATCTTCATCACTATCACCTGTGATGATTAAATCATCAACATAAATGACAAGCAGCATAATACCTTTCTTTGTTTTTCTCACATAAAGTGAGAAATCTGCCTTGGAAATCTGAAAGCCAATAGTGACAAGATATTGTCCTATCTTGTCAGACCATGCTCTAGGTGCTTGCTTCAAGCCATACAATGCTTTCTTCAACCTGCAAACAAACTCAGGATGAACAACATGAACATAACCTGGTGGCTGCTCCATAAAGACCTCTTCTTACAAATCACCATGCAAGAAGGCATTCTTTACATCCATTTGATGTAAAGACCATCCCTTTGATGCAGCCATAGCAATGACTACTCTCACGGTTGCCATCCTTGCAATTGGACTGAATGTTTCTTCATAATCAATGCCATATGTCTCTGCATACCCCTTGACAACTAATCTTGGCTTGTATCTGTTCATTGAACCATCTGCATTGTGCTTCACCTTATAAACCCACTTACAACGAATTGCATTCTTGTCTTTAGGTAATGGCACCAATTCCCATGTAGCATTTGCTTCCAAGGAATCCATTTCTTCATCCATGGCTTTCTCCCATTTTTCTTTTCCCATGGCTTGCTCAAAAGAAGTGGGTTTTGGTTCCTGTTTCACTTTGACCATATAGGCATAGTGAATGGCTGTAAATCCATTATATTTTAGCCTATCGACAGGATACCTAGCTCTAGTAGACCTGTGCAAAATAGGCTCACTTCCAGGTGCTCTCAAAACATCCCTGGTCTTCCTTACTCGAGGTGTAACAACAGAAGGAATACCCAACTCATCATCAATGCTTTGTTCTGAGCCACTGGAGTCACCATACACATAAGAGTGACCTCCATTCACATCAAACATGGGCTGATCTACCTTCTCTTTTCCTTTTCATGATACCTGTATACCAATATCTGCATTGCTTTGAGGAGATTCTCCTGATCTTAATCTTCCTATCCATGGCAAAGTATGTGAACCACTGCTAGAGGACACTGCAGGTCCACTAATATTTTGTGATTGCTACTTTGAATTCTCTGCAGCATTACCATTTTGTGCATCTACATCATCAATCACATTTACTCGTTTATACCAGCTGCTCATCTCATCAAAAACATCTCTGCTCACTGTAAACTTACGAGTAGAAGTGTTATAGCATCTATACCCTTTCTGTTGTAGAGAATAACCAATAAAGATGCACTTCTCAACTTTTGGATCCAACTTGGACCTCAACTCATCCGGCACATGAACATAGGAAATGCAACAAAAATTTTCAAATGAGAAATATTTGGTTTCCTACCAGTATACATCTCCTCTGGCATCATGCCATGTATTGCTGTAGTGGGAGTCCTGTTCATTATGTAAACTGATGTAGCAACTACTTCAGCCCAATAATAATCTGGTAGGTCTGTTTCATTTAGCATGGCCCGAGATACCTCTCCAATATGCCTGTTTTTCCTTTCTGCAAGTCCATTTTGCTGTGGGGTATGATTGCCTGAATATTGTTTCTTTATGCCATGCTCTTGCAGGAACCTTGCAAACTCATTTGAGAGGTACTCTCCCCCTCCATCAGACCTTAGGCATTTTATTTGCAGGCCTATTTCTTTTTCAACCATAGCTTTAAAAACTTTGAAATGCCCAAACACTTCACTAATGTTTTTCATAAAATACACCCAAACTTTTCTGTTGTAGTCATCAATAAAAGTGACAAAATAATGACAGCCTCCAATAGATGCAACTTGAATAGTCCACACATCAGAGTGGATTAATTCTAATGGCTTTTTACTTTCTTGAACATGTCTAGGAAATGGTTTCCTTGCCTGTTTTCCAAATTGATAGGCTTCACATACCTTATGCATTTCTACAACCTTGAATTTAGGCAATCCTGTAACAATATTTTGGGCCTGCATTGATTTAAGTCACTGTACATTAACATGACCAATGTGTTTATGCCAGATATCAATATTTGCAACTACACCAGGGTGGAAGCAAGCTAAGGGTGTCCACTTTTTGTTCACTCCCCAATCCTAAGGAGGTGGAAAAACAAGCTTTTTAGCACACAAAAATGCAAATCTCACCTACTTCCCTATGGATCTAGTCTTTGAAGTCTTCTGACACAACATCACAGTTGCTTTTGTGCACACAATCGTATAGTCTGATCGAAAATTCGATGCACACACAAAAAATTTCTTTGTGTCACACGGCATGGTTCCAGGGTGGTCACACGTTTGTCACGAACAAAGAGTGTCATATAAAATTCTAAATTTCTCACTCATTTTAGATTAAATGTTATTGAAACTTTGTAAGTGGTCTCTTTGCATTATGTAGAGCTTACCTTGATTTATTGGCAATTTTTCGAATGATTTATCTAATTATAAATAATTATTTATAATAAATAAAGTCATTAAATACATGCATTTTAGTAGCACACCACATTTTTTTAGTATTTTGAATAATTAAGCAAATCCAATTCGGTGGAAGGTTAGTAGGCACATAAGGGTGTGTGGTTGAATCATCAAATCCCAAATCTAACGGTTAGAGGTACAGGCTCGGTCCGGTAAAAAAGCTACGTACCTCGATCGAGGTATTGGCTAGGCTCGGTTGTGCTCGTGTGTGATTTTCATTGAAGCTTATACCTCGATCGAGGTATAGGAGACCAAAGCAAAATCTTTGTATTTTCACTCGAGCGGGTGTCACACTCACCCGAAAGTGGTCCGGAAGTGGACACCCTTAGCTTGCTACCACCCACCAGTCCCATGTGCAAACATTGCTGCACCCAATTCAGGCATGTTTGCATCCAATGTTAACATCTTGCCCTTCTTCTTTCCTTTTGCTATCAAGTGACCTTTATTTTTCATATCCTCAACAAAGCATCCATGAGGATTAAATCTGACTTGCAAGCCCTGCTCAACCATTTGACCAACAGAAATTAGGTTCTTGGTGATATTCGAGACATGAAATATATCAGACAGGTATTTCTTTTTCCCATCCTACATAGACAAAGGAATTTTACCAATCTGCACAATAGGATGTGCAGTATCATCACCAGTCTCCACAAATCCTAGTCTTTCCATTTTCCTTGCATCCTGTATCCATTCTACATGACCTGTCATGTGGTTTGATGCATCTGAGTCAACATATCACACATCATTACTTTCTTTTGCACTTTTCATAGGATTGGTCATGTGCTGCACCATAAATAAATGCTCAGTCCTGTCATCACCCTGTCTACTAGAGGATGCATAATTGCCTTGCTGCAATTTTCCATTCATAATGTCATTCTGCTTTTTGAGGCAATCTTTAGCCATATGACCCATTTTACCACAATAGTAGCATTCAACATTGCTTGTCTGCATTTTGGCCTCTCTGCCATCCACCATGACCTCTTTGGCTCCCCCTGCCTCTAGAGTTACCACGTCCTCCTCCATAGGACTGGTTTTCTTGAGTTTGCTGCATATTTTGATTTCTACCACGGCCTCCAGATCGGCCTGCTCTACCTCTGCCTCTACCTCTTCCAGCATTTGAGAAGATAGTTTCTTTTGAAGTTCCTCCTGCAGAAGATGCACCACCATTTCTCTACTCTTCAAAAATTAGAAGAGCAAACAACTCCTCAAAATGAGGAAATTTTTCACGGACGGCAATGGATGTCCAGAACTATGCATAATCCTTTCCTAGACCATTCATTGTCACAGAAACTAAATCATCATCTTCCACTGGTGACCCAATGGAAGCAAGTGCATCTGCAATTTTCTTCACCTTCATGTGGTAGTAATTGATGCTCATATTTTCTCTCTGCACATTGTGCAACTCCTGCTTGAGTTGCATTTTCCTGGCTTGCATATTTGTGCTATACATTTTTGCCAAAGTATCCATGCCTCCTTTGGCATACTTGCATCCTGAATATGCACAATCATAGAATCTGAAATACTGATAGACAGCCAATACATAACTTTTCTGGCTTTGTCATGCCATCCTTTAAATGCCTGCATTTCTTGTTGATTGGGAACATTAGGAAGAACTGGTTCTTCTTCATTTCCTATAATGAACTCCCAATAGCCTTTTCCCATAAGGAAATTTGTCATTCTAAACTTCCATGCTTGGAAGTTGTTCTTGTCAAGCTTTTCAGTGACAATATGTGAAAGAGAATCAGATGCCATTACAGAACACTGCAAAATATTCTGTCATTGCAAAAAACACAGCTTCTACCTCACACGGGCAAATCTGCAAAACTGACGAAAGTGGTATTTGATCATACAATCACTTCCTAGTGATGATTTTGCATCAACAGGTAGTAAGGATGATTCTATAACTCCCAATATCTTTGCACATAGGCATACGATGCAATTTCTGCGGCAACTTTTCACCGACCTACGGAGCAGTGGTCGCACAACAAAAATAGGGCCTTTTTCTTAGTGCTTGTGGAGAACTTCTGCCTCCAAAACGGGCCCCAAAATGGCCTCAAATCAGAAAAATAAAGTCACACCGCATATATTGCCCTCTCACCACACCGCGAAGGGCATCTCAATTTGAGACAATGCACTCGCACTTTTTGGCTATGCTGCGTGCATAGATTTGCTCCCAAACTCAAAAAAGGAAAGCAACACTAGTCCTCTTACTAGGACACCATGAAATTGGTTTTCTTTCTTGAGCTCCTTACCACGAACCAGGCTCTAATACCATGTGAAGATAGTGGGAGAGAGGGAAGGAGTGTCACTTGTGGCTTTCTCACATACACAATGGGGGAATACACACAAAGGTGGAGGCTGAAAACAGTTTTCCTCTTCTTGTTGTGAAAGCCAAAAGAACTCTTGTACAAAGAAATAGAAGAACCCTATATGTGGGTCTCAAACCAAACTCAGCTGACTAAGGTGGCATACTAACTAAGCCACAAACTATAGTACATAAGGATAGTTGTCATCCAGGTGGTGTACCAACTGCATCTGCAGCTAACAAGTCGGTGACATATTTATACACAACCTCGGGGGGGTCACTATGTATAAACTCTCTATATCATGTGCGTTCAAGGCTTATTTGTAAAATCCCTTATCTGTAGATTTTTCATTAATAAAATAAACCCTTTTTCTATACAAATCTGTAATTTTTTTCTAAAATCATTTTAAATAATCCCTTATGTAAGTTAAATTCTATAAATTTTAGAAAATAAAAATATCCTTCTGTTGAACTCATGTGACAGAGTTACATAAGATGAGTGACCCCCCCGAGTACACAACGATCACCTTGGCATATCACGAGCGGAGCTCGATATCTCAACACCACCACCATCATATTTGAAGGCAAGTGACTACATTCTAGCTTGGAGGGTGAATGGAGAGGAACTTCCTCATGGTATGAAGAGGCTATCGATCTTTCATGATGAGAGTGCTCTCAACAGAAGCAAGAACGGAAGAAGGAGAGAGAGAGACAGAGAGCCAGACAAGTTTGGTGGGTGCAGAGCCACCCTAATCTTCTTTTTCATTCATTTATATATGTGTTTGAGTTTTGTACATAACTGGGGTTAAGGCACAGTGACCTTTAACCCCACAACCTCCCACTTAAAGGACAATGTTCCTTTAAGGGAGAACAACCAGTGAGCGTACTATCCAATGCCCATCAATACACGACAATACTCAAACCGCTGACTAGGTAGACTCTTCATCAGCATATCTGCAGGGTTATCATCTGTATGAACCTTGACAAGCTCTATGCACTTGTCCTCAAGTACCTCCCTGATGAAATGGTACCTGACCTCAATGTGTTTGGTCTTTGCATGAAAGACCGGATTCTATGCTAGCTGAATAGCACTCATGGAGTCACTATGCAATGTCGGTACACCTTTATGAATCCCCAAATCTCCCACTAGCCGATCAAGCCATATAGCCTCCTTGCAACCCTCTGTGGTTGCAACATACTCAGCCTCTATGTTAGACAAAGCAACGCACTTCTGTATGCGAGACATCCACGACACTGCACCACCTGCAAAGGTGAACACATAACCAGAAGTGGATCTCCTACTATCCACATGCCTTGCATAGTCTGAATCTGTGTACCCAAGTACACGCAGTCTCCTTTACCAAAGCAAATGCACATCTCCTTGGTACCCTTCATGTACCTCATGATGCACTTAACTGCCTCCCAATGCCTCTTTCTTGGATTAGCCATATACCGGCTAACAACTCCCACTGCAAATGCAATGTCTGGTCTAGTAGCTATCATAGCATACATAAGACTCCCAACTGCTGATGCATAAGGAACCTTGGCCATCATGGCCCTTTCCTCATCTGATTTGGGACTATCTGTATGACTCAATTTCACATATGGAGGCAATGGAGTACTCACTGCCTTCCCCCCCTCCATATTGAAACGCTGTAATACTTTTGTAACATACTCTTTTTGTGAAAGCCAAAGGAGTTTCCTACTCCGATCATGCGTGATGCGCATACCAAGAATATGACCTGCAAGTCCCAAATCCTTCATATCAAAGGCCTCATGCAACTTGGCCTTTAATGCATCTAGCTCGTAAGTATTCTTGCTAGCCAATAGCATATCATCCACATATAGTGCCAAGATTATCAGGCTATTATCCTTAGCCCTTTTAGTGTAGAGGCAGTGATCAATTTCACTCCTTCTGAAACCCTGGGACCGAATGAAAGCATCAAACTTCTGATACCATTCTCTAGGCGCTTGCTTAAGACCATAGAGACTCTTCTTCAGCTTGCAAACTAAATGCTCTTTGCCCTTTTCTTCAAAGCCTTCCAACTGCACCATGTAAATTTCCTCATGCAAATCCCCATGCAAGAAAGCTGTCTTGACATCCATTTGCATAAGCTCCATATCCTCTACTGCCACTAGTCCAAGGATGCATCTAAGTGTGGTCATCTTCACAACCGCAGAGAATATCTCATCAAAGTCCACACCCTTCTCTTGCTTGAACCCTTTAGCAACCAAACGGGCCTTGTACCTAGGCACATCATCACCTGTGACCTTCATTTTGTAGACCCATTTACATGGCAATGGTTTCTTTCCATGTGGCAAAGAAACCAAGTCCCAAGTCTTATTCTTCATAAGTGAACTCATCTCTGATTGCATAGCATACTCCCACTTGCGTTGATCCTCACGCATCATAGCCTCTTTGTAGCAAGAAGGCTCCCCACAATCAGTAAGCATCACATAGTCTACCCCTGGAACAAACCTATCAGGCGGTCTAGATACTCTAGATGATCTTCTCAAAGGCATTTCAGCTTGCTGTCCCACTTGCATATCAGACACATTTGGCTCATCATTTCCACCAATAGATGATCCATCATCTACCCTTGATTGTATACCTGTGGGAGTACTTCGTGGTACCATTTCTTGCACATTTGGTGCATGGACAGCTTGCTGTCTATCAACATAGGCAGGTGGATTCACATCCTGGAAAGTGATTCTCCTCATTTCCACATCCCTCATGGGTGCCTTATGCATCTTCTTCTCATTGAAGACCACATCATGGCTGCATATGATCTTCTTTGCTTCTGGATCCCAAAGATGATAACCCATCTCTCCACTTTCACCATAACCTAGAAAGATGCATTTCCTAGACTTAGGATCTAGCTTCTTTCGAAGCTCTTTTGGCACATGTGCATATGCCTCACACCCAAATATACGCAAATGAGAGTAAGAGGGCTTCTTTCCACTCCATGCCTCTTCAGGAATACCACCATCCAAACTCTTACTAGGTGATCTATTGATCACATGCACTACAATCTTCATTGCCTCAGCCCAAAAACCACCAGAAAGACTTGCATTGGAAAGCATGCATTGCAACCTTTATTGAATGGTATGGTTCATCTTTTCTGCAACTGGATTTTGCTCTGGAGTATGAGGGGATGTAAGCTCCCTCTTAATCCCACGAGTATCACAGAAATGCTGAAAGTCATGAGAGAGATACTCTCCACCATTGTCAGTCCGTAGGCATTTAAGCGTTCTACCTGACTGATTCTCAACCAAGGCCAGCCATTTCTGAAATACCTGGAACACATCACTCTTCCGAGCTATAGCATAAGCCCACACTTTCCTAGTTGCATCATCAATGAATGTCACATAGTATTCAACCCCGCCTAATGACCGTGTAGGCATGGGACCACATACATCTGAATGCACCAAATCAAGCATTTCAAACTCTTTCTTTCCCCTTCTTTTATGGGCTGATTTAGTCTGCTTCCCATAGAGACAGTGCTCACAAAATTCAAAATCAGAGAAACTCAAATGCGGTACATAACCCAAACGGCATAAGAGTTTCATTCCATTCTGGCTCATGTGCCCCAACCTGCAATGCCACAAAGAAGTGCTTGGCTGCTCGGTTATTGCAACAACATGATCAAATACCCCTGATACATGTAAGGGATACAAAGTCCCACACTTGGCACCCCTAGCCAAAAGCATAGAGCCCTTTTGAATTTTCCAACTCTGAAAGCCAAAAGTGGTTTGAAAACCAGCATCATCTAGCTGACCCACTGAAATAAGACTCTTGGTCAGCTTAGGCACATGTCTCACATGTTTCAAAACAAATGCAGACCCATTTGCAAAAGAAAACTTTATGTCACCTGCTCCCACTATGTCACATGCATAGTCATTTCCAAGATGCACACAACCTGTCTTTCCACTATCATAAGTGGAGAACCATTTCCTATGGGGAGTAACATGGAATGAAGCACCAGAATCCAAAATCCAATCCTGGGAATATGCATCATCTGAAGTGGTAAGCAACTCTGCAGATAAACTAGACATGAAGAGAACATCATTGTCACTATCACGTGTGACTGCATTGATCTCCTCGATCTTCACTTTTCCTTTGTCCTCCCTTGGACTCTCTTCCTTTTGATTTGCACCCCAATTTGCATTCTTTTTCTTATGTTTTTGCTCTCTTTTCAGCTTGTAGCAATCCTTTTTCATATGGCCCTTCTTGCCACAATGTAACACTCAATGTTCCGTGCCTTGGATTTGCTACGAGACTTCCCTCTTTCTTGGGACTTCCCCCTGAGAACTGTGATCTACCCCTTTTCACATTTAAGGTTGCATCTTGCTTGTTGCCATCCATAGACTTCCGTCTAATCTCCTCGGCCAACAAGCTACCCACAACATCATCAAATTTCAGTACTCCACCAGGTGCAGAGTTACTGACAGCTGTACGGAAGGTATCCCATGAGGATGGCAATGAACATAAGAGAAATATTGCCTTAGTCTCCGCATCAAAATTCATTTTTTGAGCCTGAAGTTGGCTGAAAATAATATTGAATTCATTCAAATGAGAAGCAATGGAGACCCCTTCCTTCATTTGCAGCTCAAACAACCTCTTCATGAGGTAAACTTTATTAGAGGTAGTTTCCTTTTCATAAGTGGCACATAGTTTCTTCCACAAATCTTCCGTAGTTTGCTCATTTACTACTGTGAAATAAACTGACTCTGCAAGATGAAGTCTAATAGTAGACTTTGCTAATGCATCCAACTCATTCCAATCATCCTCAGACATATTTGCAGGCTTAGCTTCAATCCCTGCCAAGGGTTTAATCTGCTTCTTTTGAATAAGCACATGCCTTATCTGTTCTTTCCACAAAGAAAAGTTTGTCCCATCAAACTTTTTAATGCTGAAAAACTCCTTTTCAGGCATGGAAGAGGATGCCATCATGCAAATAAAGAAAAATCCCAAATGCTAGTGCCTGCAAGAGAGAAACACACCAAATACCAAGTGCACCCAAATGTGTATGCCACAATAGAGTGAAATATCACCAAAACTCAAAGCTCAAAGCATCAAAAGATGCATCTGACTCATGTGCATATACTATGCATCCATATGAGCAAATCTGGCCCAAAAGAAAATGCCAATAAGTGCCAAATGACTCAAGCATAAACACCGTCCACTGGCATATGCATCAATAATATATCATCCAAGAGAGCATAGCACTATCAGTGCATCACCAGCAATGTGTCAAAGCTATCGCTCAGCATAAAATTGCATCCATGTACAAAGCGTCCATAAAAAATAGCATCCCACAAGGCAATTGGGGCCTATCAGCGCATCCAATAAGGATCGCAATGCATCCAAATGGCCTATAAATCATCCATTGCAACCCAATGCATACCACGAATGAGCGCACACTGCTCAAATTGCAACCAGAGTGATCTGCATAAGGTATGCTCAAGAAATCATAGTCCCACGATAATGAGCGCTACTGAAAATAGAACCTGAGATGCTTCAAAACATGGGCACCATTGCATAATCGGACTCAACAAGAAAATCTGCAAATATCTCTCTTCTGCCAGAACTCCAAAATCCCAACCGATGAGTGAGAAATGGGAGTCAACACTTATCCACTGCCATGTGGCATAAATCTAAGGTTTCAAAACCTTAGTATGAAAAATGCATAACAGAGAGACGAAATCAAATACACAGAGATTTATAACTCTGAAAATCCTCCACCGAATCATGCAAGAACTAATAGGTAGGGACAGACGGTTTTGGAAACCGTGGTCTCAATCACTAGGTCCAACACACGGACTGAAAAACGTTTTTTGAAACAGAGCTATCTGTAAACTCCACCGGAGTGCGAATGATGAGCAACATAGAAGTTTAAGGACCTCTTGAGTCCACTGGAACTGACAGATCTGCAAATGGTTGCTCCAAACTTGAGTTTTAACACCCGGGCAAAAAACGCAGAAACTGACACAGTGAGTCAGAAATCCAATGAAATGATCCCAAATTCAAGAATGAAGGTGTTTCCAAGCTCCTGAAGTAATGTGGACACCAAAAGCAAGCAATAGTTGCCTCTACAAGTCAATACAGAGTCTCTGTCATCGAACGGAACAGGGAAAAGCTCAAAAAACGACTTTTTCTTTGAAACCACTTAATAGGCTCTCAAAACCACTTCGCAAAGCCAAAGTGACTTTTCCAAAGGTTCCTCCAAGGTCTCTGGATACTCGGATGCAAGTAAAGTCACCCACAGAGCTTCCCACAGAGCTTCTCCTTCCTCCCACAAAGCTGCTGAGCTTCAAAGCATTCACACACGCTCAGCTAGATCACCCGGGCTCTGATACCAGTTGAGAGTGCTCTCAACGGAAGCAAGAATGGAAGAAGGAGAGAGAGAGACAGAGAGCCAGACAAGTTTGGTGGGTGCAGAACCACCCTAATCTTCTTTTTCATTCATTTATATATGTGTTTGAGTATTGTACATAACTGGGGTTAAGGCACAGTGACCTTTAACCCCACACATGAGCTTCCTTATTGGGGTCAGTTACAAATCAATCATCTCTTGTCCAGATCCCATGCATATCTTCAAGAATGTGGGGGCTACTATTTGGGCACACTTGGTTGGTTCCAAAGACTCGAGATGAGTGTGAGAAGATTTGCATGCTATGAATAGGATGTCTCGTTTGTGGCCCCAAGAGCGTGCTTCAAGAAAAGTTATCCTCTCGAAAGCAACATGGATCCTCTCTACGAGAGAGGAGGCAGTGGTCAAGGTGGACATTGCCTCTTTTCAAACACCCACAGGGTACATGTGTTGCTTGAAAGGAGCATTTTCAAAGGACAATAAGCTTAGCGGGCTCAAGTCCCATGATTGGCACAAGGGCTTACAGGTATTCTAAGCTATAGGATTAGTGTACCGATAATCGTGATGCGTTAGTGTAATTATGATTATCACTACAAGGCATAGGCCCTTTTTCGATGAAACTACCGACGTTTTTTACATTGATTTTTTTTAAACGGGTGCAAACATCGTTATTAAAGTCATTAAAAGAGTCGAAAAAGAACGGTCGCTATAAAGCATCGCTATATAGTGACACTACTAATCATTGCTATATAGTGACATTGATAATCGTCGCTATATAGCAACACTGGTAAATGTCGCTATATAGCAACGAGTAAAAAAACTTTAAAAAAAACATTAGTGGGGCTAAATAGGGCCATAGCAAGCCTTGTTTTGCCCCATTAATGTTTTTTTTAAAATAATTACAAAAAAAGTTTTTTATTACAAAATTTCCCTTGTGAAAAGGGTGATACAAAATCGCTCAAATGAAATGATCGAGCAACAAAAGCATATACATGTCGAATATATACAACATTGTTTGTTACAAAATTACCCTTTTGAAAAGGGTGATACAAAATCACTCAAACGAGCCGATATACAAAATGACATACATGGCGAAGTATATGCAAACTGCTACTACTACTACTACTCATTTGAATCGTCCTCATCGTCCTCGTCCTCATCCTCATCTTGTTGGCCTGATCCTTGGTCCTTGTGAGCTATGCCTTCTCCCTAACCCTCGTCACATGCGTTTGATCCCTGGCCCTGGTGATCGCTTGCCTCCGATGATGGGATGCTCGAGCTTTGACCCTAAGAGTGAACCATATAAATTGAAAATTAGATTGTAACTTAATGAATAAAACAATTTAAAAAGTGAGATTACAAGTAGGAGTAGACTTATATCGTGTGAGTAGCCACCTCAGCCCAATCGACTGTCGCTCCGATTACCTCTTTCTCAATAAACCATGGCTTTGTTCCTATGTGAAATGCGCATCGCATCTCTACATCTGTAGGAAGATGACCCATCACAGCTTGCTATGGATCTAATTTACGAGAGTTAGATAAAGTGCATGTAATATGTAGTAAAACAAATAGAACAATACATTAAATGAGAAGAAGTAGACTTACCACGGTTGCCTTGAATGCCAACCGTCTGCCTGCACCAAAGTGCAAAGAACCTACGGTGTCCAGATATCTCCTCACAACCCTCCTCTGACCCTCAAACATTTCGGGATGGTCCCTATTCTGCTTCTTGAAGAACTTCCAATTAGCTTTGTTTGCCCAGCTGGGTTTAGCCATCCCCTTTGCGATGGAAGTACGCAAGGTTGATCTACGATGCTTCAAGACCAAACCCATGTGCTCTCGCATATAATTCTCATTAAACTCCCAATTTTGAGGGTTAGGGTATTTTTGTTTTAATTCATCGATGACCGCCTACTTCTTTTGGTCATCTTGATACTGCCAATCGGTAGCAATGCCGCTCTTGAAGTGATGGCTCATCAACTGCCTCATGGTGGCCATCACTGCTTTGCCCTTTCTATCTTCTATTATCTCTCCAACAGCCGTGATTTGATAGGAGAGGTCCTCGATTGGGTAAGGAGGATTGATGATAGTGGCAGAGTCAGAAGGAGTGGAAGCTGTGCGAGCACTTCCAGAGCGAGGAGTAGCAGTGGGAGTAGGAGAGGGCAAGGGACCTAACTGATACTATGTCTCGAGACTAAGTGGAGACCTATAGGGATGTGAGTGTGCTGACTCATCTACATCTCCCGAGTTAGCACAACATAACAGCTCCTCCTACTCTTGCTTCCCTTATGATAGGCATGCACAGGTGATGACCCCTTGGTTGAAGCAGCATAAGGGGATGGCTGGGCAGTAGATCTAGCCATTGGTGTAGGAGAGGGAATTGCTAAGGTCCTCTGAGATAGTAGAGAGAAGAATCTCGCTGCCTCCTCATCGGTCATCTGTGCTACAAACTCGTCGGGACTCCTAACAAAGCCATGTGCTGCTAGCAAAGGAGTTCCCCAAGGGGTAGTCACAGTGCTATGTCTGAGAGGAGTCGGCAGACCAGGGTAAGTTGCAGTGCTAGGTCCGAGAGGAGTCGATGGACCAGGGGTAGTTGCAGTGCTATGTCCGAGAGGAGTTGGACCAGGGGTAGCCCCTCAGGTGTCGCCTGAGAGGAATCAAAGTCCTCTGGAGCATAGAGACCCATATGAGGAGAAGCCATGTGTGAGCCTAGGACACTGGATGGATCCTGACTTCCATGTCAGATTAGGTTTATCAATGAGACCATTAATGGTAGAAAGGTGATCTATGTGAGTCTAGACTATGGGCTAGGTAGGGTAGGTAAGCTGGTAGCACAACAAGGCACATTGTCTTGATTGTGTGGGAGCCCCTTGCTCTCGCTAGGGTTTGGGAATATTCCATGGACAACTAGTCGGTTCCATCGACTAGGTTGACTGGTTGGCTCCGCTGACTAGGTTGACTGGTCGGCTCCACTGACTACATTGATCCTACTACCACCCTCATAGAGATAAAGAGGTGACCTTCCCAGTCCATTGTATCAGATCAGATCTGATCAGATTTGACCTTCTAGCTAGTAGCTCTTCACCTAGTATCTATCTAGATCGCCATCTAAGATCCATTGTGGGAGCGCACGAGTGGAGGGAGTCATCATCTGCACTACATTAGTATTGAAGGAAAATTTTGTTCATCTCTAGTTTGTTGTGTACTCTCTATTCTTTATTGAGTTTTTGTTCCGTTGCACCGTGTAATTTAACATGGTATCAGAGCCCAGGTGGCTCTAAGGATCAAAGAATAGAAGAGAGGCGAGGGCTTCAACAGTATACGGAGTGATGGCATCAAGAAGCGGCGGCTCGAGTTCAACAGCTGCACCAACAATTGAGGCGTTGAGGATTTGCCCACTAGCCTTCACTTAAGGCAAGCTAGATGGTATAAACTACACTTTGTGGAAGTAAAAAATTACTGCTATTCTGGATTCGTATGAGCTTCTGGAGACAGTACTGGGGACTAACCCAGAACCACAAGAAACCCCCGACCCAACAAATGCGGGTAGAATGATACCTCCTAATGCTGACCTTCTATGAGCTTGGAAAATAGGAATGTAGATGCTCTGTGTGCCCTAGTTACAAGTACTATTGATAGTGTTTTGACCTTGATTCAGCTTACATCTAAGGCATCTGTGGAACATATTGAAGAGTCAGTATGAGACGCGAAATCAGACAAGGTTCCAAAACCTAGAGAATCAGCTTGCCGCTGCTCAAGAAGTTTAATGAAGGAGAGACAACGGAGGCGTTCTAACCCGAATCAAAAATCTACATGACCGGATGGTTGGTGCTAGGATACAAAAGACTAGTGAAGAGCTAGCTTAGCGGTGTCTCTTGATATGTCCACCAAGGTTTGATGGATTGGTAATAGCACTTAACACTCAGGTGAGACCCTAACCATTGACATTTTAGGAGTTCAATGCTTTACTTATAGAGGAGGAATTGAGGATTAAAGCTCGAGATGGAGGTGGCAATGGGGATGCTACATTCTCTACCACTGCAAAAGGCAAAGGCGAGTCCTCTATTAGTGGTGACAAAAAGAAGAAGGGTGACAAGAACAAGTTTCAAGGAGAATGCTTCTACTGCAAGAAGAAGGGCCATGTGATTGCAGATTGTTGGGTTAAGAAAGCAAATGAAAAGAATGGTACTCTGAAGAAGACAAATAAGGGGAAAGAGATAGCTAATATAGTGGAAGCAGAGTTGTATCTATTTTTGGCCATTGAGGAAGAGTGCTCCTTAGTTCAAGAAGCTTCAACCACTGATTCATGGGTGTTGGATAGTGGTGCCTCCCATCACATGACCTGCAAGAAGGGTCTATATTGTTCCATGCAGCCTCTACAGGAACCCATCACCATGATGGTTGGAAATAACACAAAATGCCCTGTTGAGGGTACAAGTATGGTTTCATTTGTTTCTATAAATGGAGATGTTAAGAAACTATCTAATGTGCTGTATATTCCACAAATCAGGAGAAATTTACTCTTAGTTGCTTCCATAACTGACCTTGACCATGAGGTAAGGTTCAACAAGATAGGAGCAAAAATTTTGGATAGTCCTGGCAATCTTGTTGGCACAGGAGTAAGGAGGAACAACCTATATGAGCTAAGTTCTCTTACAGCCACCATTGGAGTGGACACAAGCAGACTTTGGCACGAAAGATTCGGCCACATCGGATTTGCAGTGCTGAAGGAGATGCAGAAGCAAGGTATGGTTGCTCACTTACCTATAGTAGCACAAATCAAAGAACCATGTGAAGCTTACATGATGGGCAAGAAATAGAGAAAGGCATTCCCACAAGAAAGCAAGAATAGAGCAAACACTCCTCTAGAGTTGGTGCATGTTGACTTGTGTGGTAGGATGCCTACACAGGTCTTGGGGGGATTTTCCAAATTTTTATTGATCGACAACTATAGTAGGAAGATGTGGGTGTACTTTCTTCACAAAAAGGCTCAAGCTTTTGGTAAATTGAAAGAATGGCTACAGCTTGTTGAAAATGAAACAAGGACAAAAGTGAAGAAAATGAGATCGGATGGTGGAAGTGAGTTTGTTTCTACAAAGTTTGGAGATTTTTTCAAGGGCAAAGGGATCAAGCGACAAACGACAAAATCACATACGCCTCAGCAAAATTTTGTTGTTGAATGCCGAATGCAAACCACCATGGAGATGGGGAGGTGTATGTTGAAGGTGTTGGACTGCCAAACCACTTTTGGGATGAGGCTATCAATACTATGGTTTACATCCTTAATTAGAACTATACAAAGGCACTCAAAGGTCAAACACAACATGAGGCATACAGTGGTAAGAAACCATCTATCTTCCATTTCAAAACATTTGGGTGTGAATGCTATGCGCATGTACCAGACAAAGAGAGAAACAGTCTACCACCAAAAAGCACCAAATGTATCTTCTTAGGCTATTGCGATAAGAAGAAAGCCTATAAGTTATATGACTGAGAGGCAAAGAAGATAATAGCGAGCTGTAATCAACAACACCAGCCGGTGTTGTTAATGTTATATAAACCTGCGCCACCCTCATACTGTTCACTAAAGCCTTGACCTTGTGCTTGAGGATTGGTATAAATCAACGGGGACTATGTGGTTCAAAGCCACTGTGAATGAAGGAAAAAGATTGGTGTTATACTTTCTCAACCATGAGAGATTGCTGGGCATATTAAGAAACCACCAACCTGCACACCATCCACTAGAGTTTTTGAAACCTAGTGAAACACGTTTCGTAACAAACTATATAATGTTGGACCGTTTGCTCAAGCTACAGGGAGTTGTAACGGAGACACTATTCATTGTAGAAGCTAGTGAGTGGTAGTTGAGTCAACCTCACAAAACGCTCATACTGAATTCACAGAGATGAAGCAAATGGCTCACACTGCTAGTTTTTGGAAGAGAATAGCTCATGCAGCTGATGCAATGAGGTCGGTATGGTTTGCCTCTCCTAAGGTCTAGCAAACATACACTTGTTTTCGATGACATGTTAGTGACATTGTCTTAAGTTGCAAAAAACATATTAATAATTGAGATGGTTTTTCTCTTTTACATGTACAACAACCATGGCGGACAGAGACATGCCAGCATGGAGATGGTGGGAAGAGTGTGGAGCATCCACGCCTCATTTGCAAGCCTTGGCCATGAAGTTTTTGTTGCAACCTTGTAGCAACTCCTCTAGCGAACGCAACTGGAGGAGCTATAAGTTGATGCATTCTGTCACAAGAAACCACTTGACATCAGAAAGATCAAAAAAGCTACTTTACCTCTATGCGAACAGTAGAGTTTTGGATGATGTGAAAGGGGTATGTAGCAACAGTGATATGCCAAAGTGGGCACATACTAATCTTCCAGGTCCCTTGCATGATGCTCCTGTACTGACTCACCCTGAGCTGAATTCTAGTGACTCAGAAGAAGAGATGTTGGTTTGATGGTTGGTTATATATGGTAAATGTTGCAATTGCAATTATTTTAACATGCAAACCTTCTGAAATGCAATTTATTTTAAATGCAATTTCAAATGCCACTTAAAATGCAATTATCTTAGAATGCAATTTATTTGATATGTAGTTTAATTTGATATCAAAGTGTTTTTGAAAGATTTATAATTTCAATGATAGCTAATCTATGATAATTTTCAAACATGCCAATCTTCACATCAACAAACATAATAACGGCTTGTTATCATAGTATAAAAGTGCACATTGTACACGATAGTGATTGACAGCTCTAGAGCTTGGGGAGATCACTATGTATAAACCCTCTATATCACGTGCGTTCAAGGCCTATATTTAATATCCCTTATCTGTAAATTTTTTCATTAACAAAATGTACCCCTTTTTTATACAAATCTATAAATTTTTTCCAAAACTATTTTAAATAGTCCCTTATGTATATTTATTTCTATAAATTTTAGGAATAAAAAATATCCTTCTGTTGAACTCACGTGATAGGGTTACATATGATGAGTGACCCCCCCGAGCTCTAGAGCTTGATCATAGTTTAAATTTCAAGCCACAGTCGGTAGGAGAAAAGTATACATGTGCTTGGTTTTCAAAACTTATAGTTACAAATTAAGTGGCCAAAAAATTATACTAAGTAGCTCATTTTTCAAAAATTGTGAGCATCAAAAGATTGTTGGTGCATGTCAGGTCCATGTCCTTTTGCTAATTTTGTGGTCCGCATGAACAATTGCATCATGTTCCCTTGTTCAACAAAACGATGAATAAACCACACAGCAACACCACCAACACCAAGGTGGACAAGATGGAGAGCCATATGATCATCATGGTGGGTAGATTTGCGGGGGTCTGAAGAAAAACAATTAAGTATTAATTGCGAAGGTTTGAAGAAAAACAAGCATTAAAATTGCACATCTTTTATTTAAGTATTTCAAAAAATTAAAATACACCTCTAAAGGAAATTGATTTAAATAAACCCAACATTAAAATCGCACGTCATTACTCAAAATAATTAAAAAGAGATGCAAAAAGAATATTTCATGAAGAAATAAATTCAAAACACACTAGGAGGGTAGCCATCGCATTAACTCCATTAACAAAATTGGTATATGTCTTTACCAGGCAGTACAATATATGAGATCATAATCTTCTCAACTAAGGATCCATTGAAAATGTTGCTCCAATGCCAAGAACATCCTACAATTTCTTGGCTTGGGGAGCATTACAAGTTGGGAAGGCACTCCTAACTTTCAATGTTTTTGCTAGGCAAACCAGGTGAAACTCATGATGACACGATAGTGCACAATATTCAGTCGTCGTACCAAAACCATCGTGGCATATTGGACATAAAGGCCCATCATCCACAAAAGTGATACATGATAGAAGGGTGAATGGTTTTATGGCTGTCAGACCACAAAATTTGGATCCAAGTTTGAAATATGGCCGCCATCTTCAATGTGTTGGAGGGTGGCTTGTACATCTCGCGCTTGTTGAGAATATGTAGTGGAGATGTGGCATTGCTCCTCATACGCATTTTTTAGATCTTGCCTTTGGCCGGCTTGTTGGAGAATGGCATTTAGGGGACTGACTTCAGCTTGCAGGTGCTCATTCTCGCTCATCACCCGCCGATACTCAGACATTATGTCACGCACTATGATGCTCGAAAAGGTGAGGTCTTCACGCACAGCACTTTGCATTGTAGCATGTGAACCCTCAGCATGTGGGCCCTCTACACTTTCATCTTCCACAATTTCATGCACATTCATAAATAATTCAAAACTTGTCACGGAAACTACACAAGTGCACAATATGGCTAATGAATACACTCTGTATGATATAACAACTACAACAACAGACATGTAATAAAATGGCATGTACTTCACTTACCTGAATTTGGGCCTCCCACATTAGCAGGTGGTGTTGCAATGACAGGAACATCGGTGGGTTGTGGTTACGCTGGCCTTTTGCCCTGTGTCCTGGGTTTGTCAGCAAAATCTACAAGCACATCCCACACATAAATTGCATATAACATCTTTGCAAAGTAAAGTGGCATGGCGCCGCTATGAGGCTTTTCAGACTTGATCATATAGTGAATATAGTATGCATTATCCCTCATAGTAGGGTGGTGGCAATTCATGATGGGCCACCGTCCATGTGCGGCATCAGCACAATCCCATACTGTTGCAATGTCATCGTTGGAGCCATTGTGTTGATGCGGTTCTATTTCCAACCATTTGGATCATGAAAAATGCTTGCATTGGCAATTGCACATGCTTCATCTCTTCTTGTCGGTAGGAGGGTAGCATCAACCACGTCCATCATGTGCTTCATTGCTTTCTTTCCCCTCACGCTTGGATCTCGAGATGCATATCTAGCTTACGTTGAATGTTGCAATGCGGATGCCATGGTGACTCATGAGTGAGGGAGCAAGAGCAGATCTAACAACCATGTGAGATCGAGTGAGCGACTTGTTATTGAAACGTTTAATTATAACATGCTTACACCAACCATACCATAAAAGAATTTATCTAACTAACAGGATTATGGATTGACCATGATCGATTAAATTATACGAATGAAAACGGCAAACTCAAACAAATTGTCACATTTTTAAACCCACATTAAAATTTTTAAAAGACATTAAACTTTGGCAATCATAGTGCACGCCACTGTGATCATAGAAGTCAATCTCAAAGCAGATGTAGCTTTTATTCAACAACATGTCTTCATTTTCTCAATGGGTCACATTACCACATCCTCGTTTACATTGAAACTATGCAATTTTGTTAAAATTACTCCCATGTAAGATCACTCCTTTGGATCAATCTTGCAAAGCGCATTCCCACAATCATTCAAGAGCTTGATTGCAACATTGCCCTTCATAGAGTTGTCACTAAGAGTGTCTGTAGCATCCATGAGAAAGTTGGCAATTTGATGAAATAGCCATCCAATGGCAAAGCAATCTAACTTCGGTGCCCATGCGCCCTTTGAATTTGCTCGAGTAGTAGTACTGGCATATAATTCCAGTGCTAACCATGGAAATTCGCTGGGAGGAGCAAAAGCCAGGTCTTTTGGATATCGACTTTAGGTCCAGTGGAGGCTTCTTCCCCAATCAATAATCCCGACTCGGACAAACATGTCATCTGTCATGAAGTCTAGCATGTAGTTGGTTGCTTGCAGATTGGTGTGTGCATATCTTAGTTAGTGAATTGCTTTCAAACCACTAGCAATAGCAGCAACGGACAATGCATGATGACAAAATAACCATGCTTGCAAAGTGAGTGGAGATTTCCATTCAAAGCAAGGTTCTTCTTTGGGATGTGTGGTCTTAACCCATTGCACATATGACCCACATCACTGTGGGAGACACATCAGCATATCTGCACACTTTTACCATTAAAAAAGGGAGTGATGACCCATAACTCTTGGGTGTGTGAGTATGCCAATACTCGACAGATAGCTCTTTCGACAACTATCATCGCTAGCTCATTATTTAGTGCTAGATGAGCATGGGCATCATCTATATTACTCCTCTTGCCAGGATACCCCTTTGTTGGCCTAAAATGGGACACCCACGAATTGTATCGTGAATACCTTCCCTTGTCCTCCCTGCCCACTGGCCCATGTAAGGTCAACGCTTGCAATGGAAAGTCTACTGTGTGGGAGCACATGTCGGCAAATGCGGTACATAGTTCTATTTGTGCTCTCCCTTCATCTTGGCCTGGGTCGGCATTTGCTTCTGGACCACTAGCCATCTTCATCATATGGACCATGACACTGGGAGTTGCCTTTTTGATGGAGCCTTTCTCCTTCTAGTTTTTTCTAAATTTAGATATCTACGGCGCTTTCCATTTAGTCGTCCACAGTGCAAGCTTCACCTCTCCATTGTCAGGCGAGACTACATTGCTCACCTTCTTATATAATCCCCATTGTTTTATTGGATCTCCAGACACTCGAGGGATAAACTGATCAAATATCACTTTAACCTCTAACCTGTCATTCGTGATCAGGTCATCTCGCATAAAGAAGGTCAAGTATTTGGGATATCATTTGATCATGTAGAAATTTCGAGCTTGCATGGGCTCGGATTTCTTTGTCACTTAATCCTATCAAGTGCTCGGTCATTGTCTTATGGGCAAGCATCTGAATCTCAGTCTTAAACTGCTCTTGCTTTGCCATCAAAGATAGATATGTAGACAATGTAGTGATCTAGTGCATGCAACAATTGTTTTGTAAGCACTCAAACTTCAAAATAAAGAACATTCAAAATACACATGCAAAATTTCAATGCAGGTGTAAAGTAAATTTCACTCAAAAGAAACATGCAACATCATGAACATTTCTAAAATACTTTTGATCCTTATAAATAAACTACTAACTTTTCGAGGTAATGGTATATTACGTAAAGTAATTCATGATCTTGCACCATAATCTACTACTATAGCAATCACTACAAGATCTTCTACTATTATAGAGCGAATTCCGTAAAGTCACTATCGAGTGTCAATCTATCAGCTAGTGGAGGTAAGAATAGAAAACATATAACAGCATCACATAACCAAAATGATCTAGATCAGCTTTGCTAATCACATGTCTTGGGAAGAGCTTTATCAAGAGGAACCGGTCGACAAAACTAGACCATCATCTAGATAAAACTCAGCTCTACTGACACCTATGTACATAAATAGATATGATATATAAGAAGATCGAAGTGGGGGAACCAACTAGTAGATGCGAGCCATCACTTAGCTTCGATCTTTACTATTATACACATCAATCGTGGGGAGGCGAATAGGATCGGCCGAAGCGGATCATCTCCTGGCTTGTGACTGAAACATAAACAACCATCTCTTCCTCTCTCTCTCTTGCTCTCCCTCTCTCTATTTTCCTCTCTCCCTTTTACTCTCCCTCTCTTTCCTCTCTCTCTTTTACTCTCCCTCCCTCTCTTTATACTCTCTCTCTCTCTCTCTCTCTCTCTCTCTCTCTCTCTCTCTCTCTCTCTCTCTCTCTCTCTCTCTCTCTCTCTCTCTCTCTTCAATCCCTCTCTTTCCCTCTCTCAAACAGCCTACGAAGAGTCAGCCAGGCGAAGTGAATTTGATCGACTGAGGCAGGTCATCACCTAGCCCCGACTGACCGACTTTAAAAGTTCTAGAATCTCACCAAAAGGCAAAAAGTGGGAGCTAGACGAGGTGAATTTGATCGGCTGAGGCAGATCATCACCTAGCCCCGACTGACCAACTTTAAAAGTTCTAGAATCTCACCAAAAGGCAGAAAGTGGGAGCTACAATGGGAAAGTGACAGGTTTTGGAAGGGTGGTAATGGTGGGAGCGGGGTCATTTTATAGGATTTGTCACAGACATCGCCGGTAACCTTCTTGTACCATGCGGTATCTCAACATACATGATTTCTTATCCTCCCCAATCGGACGATATAGGCTATCACATGTGCCAATTAGACACATACGGCATGGTACAAGAAGGTTACTAGCAATGTTTACTAGTGCCTAATAAATAGCGTCGATAGAGATGAGGGACGGTGTGGGGCAATTGATACCACTTGGTATGGCTAGCTACCATGGGATGTTCTAGTAATGGTACCGTGCAGTAAGGGCATACACTATGTGGTGGTCTTTCAATCAACAGCCGATGTAAAGAACCATGTTTTTTTGCATTTAGGGCATTAGGACGCGATATTTAATAAAAAAATACGTATTTTTACTTAAAAAACATACTTTTTAAATCTCTGTGTATGGAGGATGATCATGGCCATGGAGGTGATGCTGATCATGATACGAGAGAGGAGGATGATCATGAGATAGGAGATACATATATTCAGGCCATTATTCATGAGGACGAGCCTGCCATTATTTATGTTGATTTCGATGAGCATAGTAGCACAAGTAGTAATGGGCTGAATGTATTTGTAGATCTCCACATTGGTTTGGATATTGAAGTAGATAGTTTGGCAAGGGTTGATCTCATTGAGGATGAGATCAAACCATAGTCCATCATTGATATTAGAAAAACTATTTTATATATTGTCTCATTTTCCTCACCTCACTTAATTTTTGTATATGTGCGTTTGCAAAAAAGCATATTATCGTGTGTGACATGTGCATAGCATTGATATATATTTTTTAATTATGTGCTTTGGTAATCATGGGCAATGTTTGGAAAGCAATGATGCACATGTATTAGCCTGTAGAAAAATTTTACTCTCTATTGCACGTTTATAAACGTGTCTAAAACACACTGTAGATGCATTGTTAGATGCGTTAATAACCGTGCCATTAGATGCACTAATAGACGTGCTCGTATTTTCACTAATTCTAATTGTGCCTATAAATGCGCCCACTATTTTGCGCATCTATGAGGTGCGTCTATAGTTGCTTTGTCTTGTTGTGCATGAGGAGGTTGATGAGCACACACTTTCCAAAGGACATCTTGAAACCTTGGAATCAGCAAGACAATAGATCCAAGGATGCCATCATAGATGCCATAAAGAAAACAATTCCCAACCCTCACGGGTATGAGTTTGATCAAAATGCCACACATACATGGGAGAGCTCCTAATGTCTCGTAGATATGACTTAAGGGTTGCTATTTAGAAAGATTAAGAACAAGCTAGGGTGGGTGGACCCGAAAGATTGGAAGAAAGTGAAGAATGACTTCAAAAAGAATCCAGATGCATTTGCGACTCATCGAAGGGCAGCGAGGAGATAGCCGAAGACATTGTTGGGGAGCTGAAGGGAAAGCATGAAGTGAACACAAAATGAGAATGCTTGCTTATAGAATGAAGAAAGGTGAGGTCCTTAGGTAGGCACCTCTTACATGATGACTGACATCAATGATGACCTCTGAGCTCCACAATCATCTCCTCAATCTGCTCCTAGATTCTCTCAATCATCCTATGTGGCATCTACCACCACCTAACAGTGCTTATGGGCACCTAACTATGCCTCTAGCACACACACATAGAAACCAAGGTGTGCCAGGGGCATACACCTTGAGATATCCCATCATACCCCCCCTCAAGGGAATGCCTCAGGCTATGTCAAGCATACATCTAGTCTCATAGTTTCTAATGCCACCTCATGGTGGTCAAGGATAAATCTATGGCTAGGTTCCCATGCTAGCAAGGGGTTCCCAAGGGTGTGAAGAAAGGGATACAAAAGTCCTTCCAATGGTTATCTCCCCTGCATGTACATGCACACAATGTCTACAGGAGGTACCATGGAGAAAAACACATACACATGGCCTACATCATATGGTGACCAGAGGTGTTTACAAAACACGATAGTTTATTTCATTCATTTTGGAGGACTATCCAGGCTGAGTACCTTGACTCAACATAAAAAAGGGAGATCTGGAGCATATATGGAGATGATTCAAAAAGCATAATCTTCATAGGATGCCTCATCTTGTGGAGGCACATCAACTGAAAGTAGATTGGCAGTTTCTGACTTTGTAGTTGCTTCCTTTTCGGCTCTACAAAACTCTTCATGGTGATTGTTTTTGCCACAGTGCTTGCATGGATTGATGTTGAAGCAGTCTTTTGAGAGGTGATTAGTCTTCCCATAATGTTTGCAAGGTGAAAACTTGCCCTTCTGGATTTTTATGGCATAGGCTATGTCATTGCCTCTTCGGAGTTCCATGTGCCTTTCTTCTTCTTGTAAAGCAGAAATAAGACCTTTAAGATTAGGATTAGGAAGATTTTTCAAAGTGGTAACAAGATGATCATAATCTTCACGCATACTCTTGAGCAACACTGCCATTGCATCATCTGTAGTGATTGGCTCGAGTTGATAGAAGCAAGTTGAGTCATGAGACTCCACATATGATTGACATGGGTAGCCAAAGGAGTGCCACTAGCCATCTTCAATTCAAAGAAAGCAATCTTAAGTGAAAATTTTGAGATGTGAGAGCTGGCATCGAAAATAATATCAAGCTTCTGCCAAGCTTCAGAAGGAGACTCCAAATCAGAAATGTGATGAATATAGTCATCTCCTAAGGCAAGAGCAATGATGCCATAGGCTTTCTCCTCTCTAGCAGGATCTCTTGACGAGTGTGTTGGAGCTAAGGATTCTCCAGCATTAGAGGCTGTTGAAGAAGAAGTTGAAGCCGGTTTGACAAGCCCCCAGAGGTTTTCCCTCATCAATGCAAACTTAACCTTCATCTGCCATGTGTGAAAGCCTTTACCATTGAACTTATCCATATTCAATATGGTAGCCATGAGAGGGTCTAACCGAGAATGGGCAGTGTCTACTCTCTTACAAGGCTAGAAAGAGTTGAAGAGCTTCAAAATACAAGCATTTAAAGTAGCAAAGGCTTGCAACCAAATTCCATGCTACAAAACATAATGGAAATGATGTTTTCATTTGCATGCTTCATAGAGGTGGCTAAATGAAAGCATTCCAGGCAAATCCAGGTGTAGCAACTTAAAGCAAAGCTGTAGCCATAGTTGTACTGATGCTATTCATCACATTAAAACATCAGAAATACTAAAGTAGCATCTAATGTAGCATCAAACACACAACCTTGTCAAAACTGTCCAAAACAGAGGCATGAACTTGGAGGGCTTGTATCTCACTCTTCAAAGCAAAGAAAAAAGGGCTTTTTGAAGCAAAATAAAGCACATATACCAGAGAAGATCCAACACAGAGGTTGGGTGAAATGGTGCCTTGTTTTGCCCGAGGGAGTTGTTGTAGCCTGAGTCTGTATTTTGACATTTTCTCCTTCATTACTAAACCAAATGGGCTGCAAAGTGACTCAAAATTTTGTCCTGAGGTCGCCCATCTACTCCTAAGAGGGCTTGAGCAATGGTGCAGCAGGCAGGGAGTATTCTGCAACAGAAAGATGGCAAAAAAATGTGCTATTTGGGAAATGGCGACCAGCACCGACATCCTTTCTTCAATTCCTTGCAGGTGAGAGTTCACCCATTTGAGGGGTATCTCCAGCCAGAAGGGCTTGGAGAATGGTGGAGAAATGAGGGAGAACAAGCTCTAGCAAGATTTGGGAAGAAAGGGAAGAAATGGTGAAGATGAAGAAGAAGAAGATGGAGGGCTCAAGGAGGATCAAAGGGCTCTAATACCATGTTGGGGAACTAAAGGGAAAGCATGAAGTGAACAAAAAATGAGAATGCTTGCTTATAGAATGAAGAAAGGTGAGGTCTTTATGTAGGAACCTCTTACATGATCACTGACATCACTGATGACCTCTGAGCTCCACAATCATCTCTTCAATCTACTCCTAGATTCTCTCAATCATCCTATGTGGCATCTACCACCACCTAACAATGCTTATGGGCACCTAACTGTGCCTCTAGCACACACACATAGAAACCACGGTGCGCCAAGGGCATACACCTTAAGATATCCCATCAGACATAGGTCCTTCGCACCTTGGGAGTGGTGGCAAACTAGGCAATGAGGAATGGGTGGTAAGTATAGATTTATATTCTACTGAATATCTAATAGGTTGAGTCACTCAAATGTTTTGTCATTCATATCTAACTCCTTGAATTTGGATCCATAGGAATCTGTGATTGGTAGGCCTCCAAATGACGACAAGTACAAAAGGGGGTTCAAGATTGGAGCCTACCCTTGGTTTAAAAAGAAGGAGCAACTTGGGGGGTTCAGCTAAAAAGATTTGGTGTACCACATGCATTCAAAAGGAGGGGTATTTTAATCCAACTTTTTGGAAAATTTTAACAAAATTACAATAACAGGAGGGGTTTTTAATTCAAATTTTGAAAAAAACCACTTAGTTCGTAAGTAAAGAGTTCTTTTATTGTGGGAGAAAATTTAGTTGAGGAGTTTTTTTAATACCCTTTGAACACACATGATACATAGGGTTTCTTAGTAATGCACCCCCTCAGACGAGCAAGAACCTGATATAGTATCGATTGGCACAAGGTGGCAGAGCGTTATGTGAGTATACCCTAATTCTCACTATTGTCATTTGAGTATCACCATTGTCTTACAATCGACGCTCTTATCTTTCCTAACTTGTTTCATTCTTAGGGAGGCAACTCCGACTCATTCGGAGATCTAAACTTGGTGACGCGATCTCAAAAGGAAGCAGAGAGGCTCGCAAAAGAGGAGGGCAAGGGATCAGGACTATGCAGAGAGGTCGAGGACGAGGAGGATAGGGAGAGCTCATAGAAGGAGGAGAAGTAGCATGATATAACATTTTGTCATTTTGTATTTTGGCACTTTTGCCATGTTGTAGCACACTACTTTGAAAAATTTGCCATATTTGAGTTCGGTACTTTTGCCATTTTATAGCGCATTACTTTAGCAAATTTGCCATTCTCAACTTCGGTACTTTTGCCATTTTGTAGACCTCTTTTGTAACATTTCATCATGATTATAATGGGGATAAAAGTTTGTGGGGCAGGGCGGGACTAAAACAAGCCCCATCCTACCCCATAAGTTTTTTATTAAAGTCTATTAAGCATGGGTATATATCGATGCCTATATATCGACAATGTAGTGTTCCTATATACCAAGGCTCTATTTGCAACAAACACATCAACAAAACTTTCGACACTTTTTACTTGTTAAACATAAAATTCTTTGTATTTATCGTTAGTATTGGCATTGGAAAGCGGCCCATGTCTTGAAGTGTGACGCTTTTACGCATATCATTTTCTATAAAAAGAAGTGTACCACCTAATTTTGCTTTCACCCTTCAAGCTACACTATCCACCATAGAATCCTCAAATTTGAGTTTCTCAAACCCGTTATTTAGCTTTCTTGTGTTCAATATTTTGCAAAATTCCACTTTTGCATTTGAGTTTTACTCTTTGAGCTCACATGTTGCTATTGTAAATAGTTCACATACATATGGATTATAAACATGGGTGGCCATAGTAGCCCGACCTCTAATGTATGTGAACATTTCTTGGAGATTTCTTGAGGCCTCATTCTATTTACTAGGTCAATCCAAAAATTTACGTCACTTATGTGTCGTTTACATCATAAGAAATGTTATTTCATAACTGACACTTTCATTGGATTTACAACATAAGGCAACTTATATATGTCACTATTTTGCCATTTTTAATATTAAAAATGGCATCTTTTAAGTCGAATTTTCCCAATTCAAACATGATAATTTATAACTGGAAACTTTTATATTTGCCATTTCCTTCACATTTAATCTTATTTCATTAAATTTTAATGCCATTTCATGCATTAAAGTTGACAAAAAATAATGGCACTTCTAGTCGCATTTTCCAAAACATGGCACATGTGGAAATGGCGACACAAAAGTGCTATTTGATAATGTAGAAATGACACTTTTAGGTTACCATTTCTACCTAGATTTGTAGTGGTGGGAAAAAAGCTCAAGGGGCTATGTTAATAATGTAAGATGTCATTTCTAGCTATGATATTAAAAAGGGAAATATAATGTTGTAGCATATTCCCTTAGTTCAAACTTGAAGGCCAGTGATTATCAAGATCCTTTGGTTACAGCAAAAAATTGAGAATGATTGCTCCTTTCAAAAATATGACAAGCAATTGAAGAATCGGTCCCAACAAACCAATAAGCTTCCAATGAGGAGGCACATGGGAATGGTGATATACCAAAGGTTGGTAAAGAAGGTGTTAAATGGAAGAGCTATAGCATTGAAGATTCTTATTTACTTTATGAGCATAGAATATGTGTGGTATATATTGATAAATTTAGGCATTCAATATTTATGAATGCCATGATAGTTCAGCTTGTAGATGCCAAGAATGCTATGATGGTCCATTTACTAGACATGAAGAATTCTTACTATTTATTTACTTTTGAAAAGTCATTTTAACCTATTAGACCTAGGTTAGGAATATTAATGATGATAGATGTATTTCCATTGTAAATCCATCCTAGTCCCATCAATATGCTATCCAATCTTGGCACATGGGAGGAAATAGGATGGAATGAGAAGGGAGGTCCCAACCATACTAAAATGTATTTTTTATCCTACCATGTGCTAATATCCAAAAGAACTTCCATGGGTTAGGTGGGAGGGCACACAAGGCATCATTCCATCCGGTTAGGAGATGGGGAAAAGTACACTCATGAATCCATCCTTTCCAATCCCTAAAAAGGGGATCCCATTCTAGCTCCCAAGGTCTTCCGGCATGGTTGAGGATGGGGGGGAAAGCAGGTATTGTCCTTCGAAACCCATCAAGATCCTAGTTGTGTGGGAACTAAACCCCACAATGCCATCAATGAGGATTCCAAAGCCCCTTCAATGTGCCACACACATCATTAATCCACCTAAATCACAACTGTAGCCCACTCACCACAAATTTGACCAGCCACCTTGCTCCTCGCATTTTTATTGAAGCTATAGTTTTATATTAATATAAAATCTCGGCGAAAGTTTATCAGGAAAAAAAATTTAGTTTCACTATATTGACAAAACATAGTAAGATTTTATATATTTTCTTTTAAATTTCTAAGTAAAATATGTACATCCTGGTGAAACTTTTAAATTTTTTATGTAAAAGTTTCAAATATCGACAAATTTTTCAAATTTTTATTTTTATTAGGACATATAAACTTTCACTGCCAAGATAAAAGTTTCATTTCTTAACAAAACTAACATTAAAAAATCATCCATGTTGCTAGTTGTGAGCAATGACCACAACCTCTCCTTCCCATTTCCATGTTCTTGTTCCATAAACAAATAGTAATAATAGACACCACTTCTACTTGCACCATTATCACTCATCACTATCTTTATATCATGTATTAGTGATCACATGATGCCACATAATCTCCCTTCGAGCATTGATTAGTGAGAAATCCCCATCCTCATTCTTTTTTTATTAAGAAAAAAGTGTAGCTCATGGCTTTTGACCGCTCACTACCACTTTCCTCTTAAGAAACTGTTCCTCTATGATAGATTGTTTACATAGCTAAGTAGTCTTGCAGTACTTTCCCTACCATCATTTGAGACCATGTGGCTATTCCCATTCTAATTGGTTTAAGATGAATATAATTCTCACAAATAGATTCCCAAAGCAAACCCATCCATGTGCCAAGCATGGACTAAAATTACCGATAATACCAAATTGTCATCAATTTTTATCCATTAAAAAGAAAACATCCAAATAATGATAATCATAATAATTGAGTGTTTTCTTTTTCATTTACCAATGCTTCAAAAAAATAATTGCCAAAAGAAAAGGAAAATGGATTAATTTTTTTCATTTTTATATATAAACGTATGGATTACATAGGAATGCTGGGCTCCTATCAAGATGATGATTTTCATTAGAAAGGGAGGGTGGTGTTGAATTTTTGTGCCTAGTGCTAGGTCTCGATACCCAAAGCCGCCCAAAAGTGTGGCAATGTGGCCCAATCAAAGCTTTTGAAACCTTATCAGCACGAAGAACCCTCCAAACATCACTAATCTCTTTCGGTTTCTTATGTTGAGCTGGCAACTAACTATCGAGTGGCATTGGAATCAGAGTGTCACATTTTCTGGAGTTGCTTGGTGATCCGTCTAATTTGGCGGTATGTCATTGCTTGATTTGCTCGAGGTAACTTGTTTTCTCAAATTTTGTGGAAATCGGCTTTGCTGGACCACAACGGTGTATATAGAACTTACTTCATGTCATTATTGTCCAAAAGATTTGGCTAACTAAGAATGAGTTGGTCTTCTAGCGTGCTCATTTTCCTTCTACTCTTATTTGCAAGATTCGTGAAGTCATTTTGAGAATCTCGAAGCAATGTACTAGCAAATCTCCGAATTATGCAGCAGCCTATTCTCCTCTAGGTAGCGCTTAGCTTATGCTATAATTTCTTTTTTCTATTAATAAAATTTACTCTTTTTTCCCGGAAAAAAAAACTAATCGTGCCCGTGATAAGGAACCGATCTTAAAAACTGCAATAAACACTAAATTTTTAAGAGATTCTTGCGTGAGAGGGGTGCTATAAATATATGCGCATCTCATTGGCCCCTTCACATTGCATTTTGGAACACGGCCACCACCATTGCTGCCCTCTCACCCATCATCATCGTCATCATCCAGCACCGAATTAGCACTAAATGCTCAAGGTAATGCGGTCAGCATGTTCGGTCTTCTGATTTCCTATAAGTTCAAGCGCACTCTCGACGTGCAATTTCAAATTCGCTCAAACCTCGTTCTCCAGCCTGAAGCTCTGTCTCTCTTCTCCATCTTCAACACGATGCGTCCCTACAATCAGGACCTTTCCTTAAACCCCAAGGCGGCTCCACAAGCAGGAAACGCCTCTGGACTGTCCTTGGACGCAGCCATCAAGCGTAGCCAAGAGTTTCTTCTCTCCATGCAGTCCCCCGAAGGATACTGGTGGGGAGAGCTGGAGAGCAACGTCTCCATCACAGCCAAAGTGGTCCTCCTCTACAAGGTGCTGCGCATAGATGAGTCATATCCTTTGAAGAAATCGGAGAAATATATCCGAGAAAGGCAGCGCAGCAATGGTAGCTGGGAATTATTTTTTGGAGATGGTGGCGAGTTGAGCGTCACCATAGAGGCTTACTTAGCGCTTCGCCTGATGAATGTTTCTACAGCCGATCCAGCCCTACAGAGAGCGCGCGGTTTCATCCTCCACCGTGGTGGCATCAGCAATGCAAGCGTTTTCACTCGGCTGCATCTTGCGTTGATCGGTTGCTACGATTGGCGTGGTATCCCGTCCCTTCCTATCTGGGTGATGCTCCTCCCCAACTGGTTCATCACGACAATTTATGAAATGTCTAGTTGGGCGCGGAGTTGCACCGTACCTTTAATGATTGTGTTTGATCGAAAGCCTGTCTTCTCGACCAATCCAGCAATCTCTCTTGACGAGTTGTATGTTGAGGGAAGCTGGAAGCACGCCAAGCTTCTAGCACCATTTCGGCGTGACTGGACGGATGCCTTCATCGTTCTCGATTGTGCTTTTAAGCTGGCGGAAAATTTGAAGCTGGTGCCGTTCCGACAGGCGGCATTGAAAGCAGCGGAGAAATGGGTGAACCAGCGACAAGAAGAGACGGGTGATTGGGGGGGGTTTCTCCTAGCTACGAGCTATTCTTTATTGTCCTTGATCACGCTGGGCTACAGCGTTTCAGACCCAGTCTTCCAGCGTGGCATTGAAGCGGTTCGAGCCTTTTCTGTAGAGACGGAAGATCGGTACTGGCTGCAAACATGCACCTCTCCTATCTGGGATACGGCGTTGGTCATGCGTTCTCTGGTGGATTCAGGACTTCCGCCCGATCATCCGGCTCTTCAAGAAGCTGGAAACTGGCTTTTGCGGAAGCAGATTCTACAGGAGGGCGATTGGGCCGTTAAGAATCAGGGTGCGAAGGCTGGAGGCTGGGCTTTTGAATTTCAGAACCGCTGGTATCCGGACGTGGACGACACTGCCGTCGTAGTGATGGCTCTAAGCGCCGTAAAGCTACCCAACGAGGCCGTGAAGCAAGAGGCTATCAGACGTGCAGTCGAATGGATCAATAGCATGCAATGCAAAGCGGGGGGTTGGGGAGCATTCGACAAGGACAACAATCAGAATTGGCTGAATGCGATGCCTTACGGAGATCTAAAGGCCATGATCGACCCCAACACATCCGACGTGACGGCCAGGGTGATAGAGATGAACGGCAGGCTTAAGGCTCATGGGAGGTTCGTCCCTTTCCCAAAGACAGTTAACCGCGGCCTTGCCTTTCTGCGTAAGGAGCAAGAGAACGAAGGCTGCTGGTACGGACGGTGGGGTGTGAACTATATCTATGGCACCAGTGGAGTCCTGATCGCCCTCTCAGTGATGGCACCCAGCACCCATGAGGAAGAGATCACGCGAGGAGCAAGGTGGCTGGTGGAGTCGCAGAGGAACAACAAAGCAGCAGATGGAGGATGGGGAGAAAGTTGCGACAGCTACGAAGATCCATCGCTGAAAGGTGAGGGCGAGGCCAGCACCGCATCACAGACTGCATGGGCACTCCAGGGTCTCCTGGCTGCTGGAGAAGCGCTGGGGAAGTTTGAGCTAGAGTCCATAGAGAGAGGAATCCAGTATCTTCTCAACACTCAACGACCGGACGGGTCTTGGCATGATAAATACTTTACGGGCACTGGGTTTCCCTCCCGTTTCTACCTCAGGTACCATTACTACGCGCAGCATTTTCCTCTCAGTGCTTTGGGACGCTATCGTTCTCTTCTTCAGCAAAAGCGTATAAAGTTGCCCAAAAACAATTAACCCAATTGCGTCATAATATTGTCGCAAATCGGTTGTTTTTACGATGTATTGTTATAACTTAACTAGGAACTAGAGTGCTTGGCCAGCTGGGCTCTTGATGAATACTTCTCTCTTTTGCTATCTTGTTGAGGTTCACATGAGTCACGTTGTCAGAAATGATGCAGAAGATTGATGTTCAATTGCATGCAACCTTTTCTAGAGATTTCGTTATCATCCAATCGTGCTTGCACTTGATGTTGTTCATGTCGACAGTAAAACATAGTTTTTCTTTTTTTCGGAGGAAGACAAATTCCTATTCTTTGCACTGTAAGCAAATCTATTGTCATTCCACTTCGAGCGAACGACGAGGAGATGTATTTCAGAAATGTATAAATAATAAATCAAAACCAAATTGAGCCAGAAGCATGCAACTATGACAAGAAAAATCCAAACCCAAAGCTGCATTGCATGTACGACAAAAGTTCCTGCACCATTTGCAACTTCATTGGATCCCTTTTTTCGAAGGCACAAATGTTTATTTTTTGGGTCAAATTATGTTCCTACGCTTTAGGAAATAGTACTTCCGCGCTCTAGCCGGATGGCCCTCGAGCGTGTTGTAACCTAATGGACCTACTGTGTTGTGGCTCCTTATGTAGTACTGCTCTAAAGTTCGTGCTTTGTCTACGGTGTCTGTTGTTTCCAAAACTTTGATTTCAAAATTTTCTTCGAAGGGCTTGTAATGTTGTAAGTCCTCTTTCATTTTCGCCGGTGGTTTTTTATTGTGCTGTTTGATCCTCCGCGGCAGGTCCGTCGTGCTCCCTATGTATTTTTTGTTGTTGGGCTTACACGTGATGCAGTAGACGACGAGGCTCGCGCGATTCCCTTGCGTGGGCGCTTCAGTGGAGGCTCCTCCTTCATCTCGAGGCTCGCATCTTTCAATGTCGTACCTGCATAAACATTGACAATTACGTTAGTCATCGAGGTTTTCGGTCCTTTTTTTTCCGTTTGACGTCCATAATAGAATGCATTTATTTACTTGCCCTGGTCTTTCTCTGTTGCCGTGAAAGGATCGTTTCCAATACCGAAGCGCTCCTCGTATAAGTCCCTGTCGAAAATATATGTAAGCTTCTCCATTGTTGTCACCGGGTGCGTCGCGTCGTGCATCCCTCCAAATTGTTCCATGAATTGTTCGAGTATAGCCATTGCTTGATCGCGCGTCGTGTCCCTCAGCAACTCCAAGGATACGTTGTACCCGTAATGCAGCAACTCGCATGCATACGCTGTGATCCCTTTCGTCTTTGTGTCTAGTAGCTTCTGCCCCTCCAAACTTTCCATCATCCTATCGGTCTCATCGAACTCAATGTCAAGCTCGACAAGGATCTCTTTGAGGAGTCCTACAGGAGAAGTGCAATCCATGATGAGTTTGTTGTTCTTGCAACTCGTTAATTCTTTTTCTCAACTGTTGCGGTTTTATTTAATTTTCGGAAGCATTACGCACCATTTGCGAATCTCAAGCCTCCCGGCTCTCTTTTAGCTGGCAAACGCCTATTGCAGTTGTCAATGAAGTCGCGTAGTTCCGCATACGTGTTGAAGCCGTTGATGTAAGCTCCCGGACGTTCTCCTGCATTGTTTGCTAGCCGGAATTGCTTTGTGGTTAGGAAGAACCTCCTCTTTGCTGGTGGAGGTTTTGTTGCCTTCGCGTTGCTTTTGTATAGCTCAAATAGCTGCTTGCAGGCACGACTTATTACACCGTCTTTTCAAATGAGCCGTCTTTTTAAATCTTCAAGAAAAAAAGATTCTTTCATGCTGGTGGAATTTACCTTGTCTGCATCCATGTCTTATGCTGCAATGTCCCGAGCTTTATGATTCTCTGCACCTGTTCTCGACAACAGACAAGATATTAAAACCATTTTCCTTGCACGCATGTTTGACGTAACATATTCATGACTTGCCTCTGCCTTTTTCAATCTCTGGTAGTGAATACCTTTATGCATGTGGTTGCGTTGTCAGCTGTGAGAACTCTTGTGGAATTGGTCTGAATATGTCTGGATGTGGGCAATGTAGTATGCGCAGCCTCGTTCTCTCAGTCACTCTGGACAACATCACGTATGCCAGGCCAGGGGGAAACACTCCTCGGAATATGAGCAGCGCTTTGTTGGATATGGTTGTGCCTTGGGATTTGTGTCCCGTGATAGCGTATGCTAGGGTTAGTGGAAATGTGGACTTGTGGAACCATTTTCCATTTATTGCCTTTCGCTGATGCTTCGAGCGTCATAATGTGAGCACGGCCGCCGTTGTGTCCACAATGACAGTGATACCGTTGATTTCCCCCTTGCTAGTTGCATTGATGCTCTTGATTTTGCACATTGCTCCATTTGCGGCACCTATTGCGAGGTCAATGTTTTCCGTTATCATTGCCTTCGCCCCCATGCAAATTTTTCCTATCTCGTTGAAGCTTTTGTCCTCCAACCATTCTTTGAGAGCTAGTTCGCTCACGGTGTTACTGTGTATTTGAACATGCACAATCATCTCGGGAGTGTTGAATTTCTCCACAAGCTCATCATTGAAGGTAGCGACTCGACTCTGTGCGTGCCAATGATGGTTGTTTCGGCATCGATGAAGTGGCATGCACCTTCCTTGTCGACAATGCACTGCCCCAAACAGTCGAAAATCTCGTCAGTTGTGGGCGTCCTGAGTCTTATGGTATGCAAGAATGCCAGGAACGGCATGTCTCGTGCATGTCGCACCGAGAATTGCATGTGGTACATTTTCGCCTGAACCCAGTGCGCGGAGGACGTGATGTGGCACGGTTCGTAGAGATCCTCGCGGTGTTTGCAGACTGGCGGTAATTGCACGAGGTCACCAAAAATTATGAGCATTTTGTGTCTGAATGGCTCATGCAATGTGCCATTAGTCACATTGATGATTTGTCTTACCACGAGATCGAAAGTCATCCTTGTTAGCATGGACATCTCATCAATGATGATCGCGTTGTCTTCCTTGATTGCGAGGTGTCGCTCATCTGTCTCATGGATGTTCAGTGGGTACTGACTGCTGCGCACAGGGATCTTGAATTGGTAGTGTACAGTGGTTGCAATCCCACTCAGCCGACGAGTCGCAGCCGCCCCTGTTGATGCACAGAGTATTGCTGTTTTGTTTTGCGCTACTAGATGCAAAACATAGTACTGTATCAAGAAGCTTTTGCCGCTACCTGGTGTTCCATAGACAACGTGCAACCCTGAGCTTGTTGAAGCTAGGCTTTAGAAGACTCTTTGTTGTTCTACTGTCAATGCGGCATTGGCGACGGTGCGAAACTCGGCCATTTTTTCCAACATCCTCGCACGTGTTGGCCCTTCGACGGTTTGCTGGTCGATGTTAGGCGCTTCCATTGGGTAGTCTTGGATGATCGCAACCTTTTGCAATATCATATTGATCAACTGGTCCGTGTGGTTAGTCGCTAGCAAGTTCCTTTGCGTGTATTCGGTCACATACATCTCGAGGTCCTCGTTGCTCAATATGAGGCCGCGCATTTGGCATTCGACAAAGTAGGATCCAGCTGTGTTGGCAGGTGATATGAGCTCCGTTTCATTCCTGAAGCTGAGTTTTCGCAAGAGCACATTGTAGAAGTACCCCTCTGGTTGATGTCCAGGGTGGTAGTCAGTGAATCTGACTACTCGCTCACATTTTGCGATCCTGTTGCCGAAGAGGTCAAGACCGACCATTCCACGTTGCGTTTCCTTGGGCTTTCGTATCACATATTGCCTATGGTAATCGTAGAACGTGCTCTCCTCGATGACGCTCGGTCTCCCGCAGTATATGTCGACCGGGTGTAGGGTGACGTTGTTGTTTCGCGAGATGATGCCTTGTCTTAGAGATGGTGGCGAGGAGTCAACATAGTGAACGGTCTTGCTCCTTGTGATTGTTGGTATCTGCATGCAGTTTAGCACGGCCTCAGTTGGAGAGGTTGGTTTTGATAGGAGGCTCGTGGCGATGAGTTTCAGCTTTACTTCATCGAGATGTTGCAACCCCAAACGCAAGGCGTCTTTTGAACGGATGTTCAGCTTGCCCATTGGTTTAGATTTCATCGCGTACTTGAGGAGGTAGTGAGAGATTGAAGAGTTTGTCACCCGCTGTATGTTCATGTGTGCACCCCACAACAGTAACACGGAGGGGTGGTAAGGGATGACGTTTTGGTGCTCATGTCCCGGCCGGTAATACAACCAACGTTGCGTCACAGGGTCGAGAATGGGTTCATATTCTGGCTGTGTTGCGAAAGGGAAGCCGTGCTTGCAACTGTGGTGTGACGGTCCGACGTAGCACGCTTTCCTGCATACGTGCAACTGCTTCCTGAGAACTAGTTCTCGCAGCCTTGTGTTTCGAGGATCCAGGGCCTTGTCCCTGGGGACGTAAGCCGCAATCTCATTTGCAATTCACTGACGGTCATCATGGTGGACCCACAATATGACATGGGCATGTAGGGAGCCCCTGTTTTGTATCTCATAACGAACGACATGGTGTTGTATTCGGCCAAGCAGACCGTCGGATGAAAGCAAATGCTTGCGCATGAACATGTGGAAGCATGTGTGGAAAAGTGCCACGCATTCAATAGGACAGTCCTTCCAAGTGAATTGCGCATTATAATGTGTTGCGATGCTCTCGATCACATTAATTTCTTGCCACCGTGTATCGGTGACCTCGTCTGCAGTGAATGTCAGAAAGAAATCTGGGAGGCCCCAAGCATCGACCATCATTATGAGGTCCTTCGGTTGCCGTCGATGCCACGATGGGGACCCCGGCATTGTTGATGGCATGCTGTAGCGAAGCACGTGTCTCATTGCGTCTTCATCGGTCATGGCAGGGTTGGCTTTCCTATATTGGTCGATGTCTCATTGCAAGCATGTAGAGTTGCTTGAATTGGCAATCATCACTGCTTGTTTTAACTGGAACATGATCAACAAGCACTACAAGGCATAGGCCATTTTCCGACGGAAATACCGACGCTTTTTACATTAAAAAAATTTTTTTTCACGGGCGCAAAGGTCGCTATAAAAGTCGTTATAATCGTCGGAAAAGGAGCGTCGCTATAAACCGTCGCTATATAGCGACGCTGTTAATCGTCGCTATATAGCGACGATGTAAACGTCGCTATATAAGCGACTCTGTTAATCGTCGCTATATAGCGACACTGGTAAACGTCGCTATATAGCGACGATTAACAGAAGGTAAAAAAAATGGTTAGTGGGGCTAAACAGGGCCAAAAGGAAGCCCTGTTTAGCCCCACTAACCATTTTTTTTTTTTTGTAATTACAAAAGAAAGTTTTTTATAACAAAATTTCCCTTGCTTGCAGGGTGATACAAAATTGTTCTTGTGAACGATGAGGAAGAAATGCATATACATATACAACTGTGTTTGAAACAAAATTACACTGTGAAAGGGCGATACAAAATGGCTCTAACGAGCGGATATGAAAAATGCTACTACCACTACTAATCCGAATCCGAATCCGAATCGTCTTGTTGGGCTGTTCCCTGGTCCTCGGCACCTGCATCTTCTCCCTCGTCCCCGACACCTGCGTCTTCTCCTTCGTCATCGGCACCTGCGTCCGATCCTTGCCCCTGTTGATCGCTCGTCTCTGATGATGGGACGCTTGAGCTTTGACCCTGAGACTGAACCAAATAAATCAAAAATTAGATTGGAACTTAAATTAAAAAGTGAGATTACAAGCAGGAGTAAACTTATACCGTGCGAGCAGCCACCTCAGCCCAATCGACTGTCGCTCCCATTGCCTCTTGCTCAATGAACCACGGCTTGGTTCCTATCCGAAATGCGCGCCGCGTCTCTGCATCCGTAGGAAGACGACCCATCGCAGCTTGCTGTGGATCCAATTTACGAGAGTTAGAGTTAGCTAAAGTGCATGTAATATGTAAGTAAAACAAATAGAACAATACATTAAATGGAAAGAAGTAAACTTACCACGGTTGCCTCGAACGCATACCGTCCACCTGCACCAAAGTGCGAAGTACCTACGACATCCAGCCGTCTCTTCGCAGCCCTCCTCTGACCCTCGAACATTTCAGGATGGTCCCTATTCTGCTTCTTCAAGAACTTCCAATCAGCTTTATCTGCCCAGCTGGGTTTAGACAACCCCTTTGTAATGGAAGTACGCATGGTTGATCTGCGATGCTTTAGGACCAAACCCATGCGCTCGAGCATATAACTGTTATTAAACTCCACATTTGGCGGATTAGGAAATCTGAGTTTTAACTCATCGATCACCGCCTGCTTCTTTTGGCCATCTTGATACCGCCAATCGATATTTATGCCGCTCTTGAAGTGATGACTCATCAACCGCCTCATGGCGGCCATCACTGCTTTGCCCTTTTTGTCTTCTATTATCTCTCCGGCAGATGTGATTTGATAGGAGAGATCCCCTGATGAGTAAGGGGGACTGACGGTAGCAGAGTCTGAAGGAGTGGAAGCTGCGCGACCGCTTCCGGATCGAGGAGTAGCTGTGGGAGTAGGAGAGGGAAAGGGACCCGACTGATACTGTGTCTCCGGACCAAGTGGAGACCTAAAGGAGCGTGAGTGTGCTGACTCGTCTACATCTCCTGAGTCAGCACAACATGAGCCGCCCATCCTACTCTTTCTTCCCTTGCGGGAGGCATGCGCAGGTGATGATCCCGCGGTCGAAGGGGCGCGAGGGGATGGCTGGGCTGTACGTCCACCCGTCGGTGTAGGGGAAGGAATTGCGGAGGTCCTCTGAGAGAGCAGAGAGAAGAATCTCGCTGCCTCCTCATCGCTCATCTGCGCTACAAACTCGTCGGGAGTCCCAACAAATCCATGCGCGGCTAGCAAAGGAGTCCCCTGAGGGGTAGTGGCAGTGCTACGTGGAAGAGGGGTCGGACCAGGGGTAGTCACAGTGCTAGGACCGAGAGGAGTCGAACCAGGGGTAGTCCTCGGGGTAGTCGCCTGAGAGGAAACAAAGTCCTCTGGAGCATATAGATCGTGAGCTCTCCTCCTGCGAGGCTGTCCGTACTCATCGGATGAGCGACGTGATCCCATGTCTAACATAGACACAAACACGAAAACAGAAAACAAATAAACAAACATGAGCATTCTCATAGGCATAGGCATAGGCAAGAAGAAAGAAGAGGGAAAGGAAAGAAGAGGGAAAGGAAAGAGGGAAAGAAGAGGGAAAGATAAGAGGGAAAGAAGATGTAAAGGAAAGAAAAGAATGAGAACGAGGAAATAGAGAATGAGAGAAAGGGAAAGAGATGAGGGAAAATAGAGAATGAGAGAAGGGGGAAATGAGAGAAGGGGGAAATAGAGTGGGAAATAGAGAATGAGCTTATGCAAAAATAGAGAATGAGCTTATGCTTCTCTCATTCTCTATTTCCGCATAAGCTCACGCATGTGCATGAGCTTATGCGGAAACTTAAGCATAAGCTCATGCACATGCATGAGCATAAGCATGAGAAGGATGAGTTTCCGCATGCTTATGCTCATGCGGAAAAAGAGAAGGAGCTTATGCAGAAAAAGAGAAGGAGAGAAGCATCTCTCATTCTCTATTTCCGCATAAGCTCCTTCTCTTTTTCCGCATGAGCTTATGCTTATGCTCATGGGTGAGCATGAGCTTATGCTCATGTTTCCGCATATGCGAAAATAGAGGAGGAGAGAAGCATAAGCTTCTCTCATTCTCTATTTCCGCATATGCTCACGCAAAAGAGAAAGAGAAAGAGCTTATGCGGAAAGAGAGAAAGAGCTTATGCGGAAAAAGAGAATGAGATCCGCATATGCTTCTCTCATTCTCTATTTCCGCATAAGCTCCTGCGGAAACTTCCGCATAAGCTCATGCTCATGAATAAGCATAAGCACGAAGTTATTGCTCATGCGGAAACTTGCGGAAAATTGCATGCGGAATAAGAGAAGGAGCTTATGCGGAAAAAGAGAATGAGAGAAGCATAAGCATAAGCATGAATGAGCATAAGCATGAGCTTATGCTTATGCTTATGCATAAGCATAAGCATAAGCTCATGCATAAGCATAAGCATAAGCTCATGCTTATGCTCATGCGGAAACTTGCGAAGGAGCTTATGCGGAATGAGAGAAGGAGCTTATGCGCAAAAAGAGAAGGAGCTTATGCGGAAAAAGAGAAGGAGCACTTGCGGAAACTTGCGCATAAGCTCTTGCGGAAACTTGCGCATAAGCTCATGACAAGCTCCTTCTCTCATTCCGCATAAGCCCCTTCTCTATTTCCGCATGAGCATAAGCATGAGCTTATGCTTATGCTTATGCATAAGCATAAGCATGAGCTTATGCTTAAGCTCATGCTTATGCTTATGCATAAGCATAAGCATAAGCTCATGCTTATGCTCATGCGGAAATAGAGAAGGGGCTTATGCGGAATGAGAGAAGGAGCTTATGCGGAATGAGAGAAGGAGCTTATGCGGAAAAAGAGAATGAGAGAAGCATATGCTTCTCTCATTCTCTATTTCCGCATAAGCTCTTGCGGAAACTTACGCATAAGCTCATGCGGAAGAATGAGCATAAGCATGAGCTTATGCTTATGCTTATGCATAAGCATAAGCATAAGCTCATGCTTATGCTCATGCGGAAAAAGAGAGGGAGCTTATGCGGAAAAAGAGAAGGAGCACTTGCGGAAACTTGCGGATAAGCTCATGCTCATGAATGAGCATAAGCATGAGCTTATGCTTATGCTTATGCATAAGCATAAGCATAAGCTCATGCATAAGCATAAGCATAAGCTCATGCATAAGCTCATGCTTATGCTCATGCGGAAACTTGCGAAGGAGCTTATGCGGAATGAGAGAAGGAGCTTATGCGCAAAAAGAGAAGGAGCTTATGCGAAAAAAAGAGAAGGAGCACTTGCGGAAACTTGCGCATAAGCTCTTGCGGAAACTTGCGCATAAGCTCATGACAAGCTCCTTCTCTCATTCCGCATAAGCCCCTTCTCTATTTCCGCATGAGCATAAGCATGAGCTTATGCTTATGCTTATGCATAAGCATAAGCATGAGCTTAAGCATAAGCTCATGCTTATGCTTATGCATAAGCATAAGCATAAGCTCATGCTTATGCTCATGCGGAAATAGAGAAGGGGCTTATGCGGAATGAGAGAAGGAGCTTATGCGGAATGAGAGAAGGAGCTTATGCGGAAAAAGAGAATGAGAGAAGCATATGCTTCTCTCATTCTCTATTTCCGCATAAGCTCTTCCGGAAACTTACGCATAAGCTCATGCGGAAGAATGAGCATAAGCATGAGCTTATGCTTATGCTTATGCGGAAACTTGCGGAAACTCATGCTTATGCTCATGCGGAAATAGAGAAGGAGCATAAGCATGAGCATAAGCATAAGCATAAGCATAAGCATGAATGAGCATAAGCATGAGCTTATGCTTATGCTTATGCATAAGCATAAGCATAAGCTCATGCATAAGCTCATGCTCATGCATAAGCTCATGCATAAGCTCATGCGCATAAGCTCTTGCGGAAACTTGCGCATAAGCTCATGACAAGCTCCTTCTCTCATTCTGCATAAGCTCCTTCTCTATTTCCGCATGAGCATAAGCATGAGCTTATGCTTATGCTTATGCATAAGCATAAGCATGAGCTTATGCTCATGCTTATGCTTATGCATAAGCATAAGCATAAGCTCATGCTTATGCTCATGCGGAAATAGAGAAGGAGCTTATGCGGAATGAGAGAAGGAGCTTATGCGGAAAAAGAGAATGAGAGAAGCATATGCTTCTCTCATTCTCTATTTCCGCATAAGCTCTTGCGGAAACTTACGCATAAGCTCATGCGGAAGAATGAGCATAAGCATGAGCTTATGCTTATGCTTATGCACAAGCATAAGCATAAGCTCATGCTTATGCTCATGCGGAAAAAGAGAGGGAGCTTATGCGGAAAAAGAGAAGGAGCACTTGCGGAAACTTGCGGATAAGCTCTTGCGGAAACTTGCGCATAAGCTCATGCTCATGAATGAGCATAAGCATGAGCTTATGCTTATGCTTATGCATAAGCATAAGCATAAGCTCATGCTTATGCTCATGCGGAAATAGAGAAGGAGCTTATGCGGAATGAGAGAAGGAGCTTATGCGGAAAAAGAGAATGAGAGAAGCATATGCTTCTCTCATTCTCTATTTCCGCATAAGCTCTTGCGGAAACTTACGCATAAGCTCATGCGGAAGAATGAGCATAAGCATGAGCTTATGCTTATGCTTATGCATAAGCATAAGCATAAGCTCATGCTTATGCTCATGCGGAAAAAGAGAGGGAGCTTATGCGGAAAAAGAGAAGGAGCACTTGCGGAAACTTGCGGATAAGCTCTTGCGGAAACTTACGCATAAGCTCATGCTCATGAATGAGCATAAGCATGAGCTTATGCTTATGCCGCATAAGCTCCTTCTCTATTTCCGCATGAGCATAAGCATGAGCTTATGCTTATGCTTATGCATAAGCATAAGCATAAGCTCATGCTTATGCTCATGCGGAAATAGAGAAGGAGCTTATGCGGAATGAGAGAAAGAGCTTATGCGGAAAAAGAGAAGGAGCACTTGCGGAAACTTGCGCATAAGCTCTTGCGGAAACTTGCGCATAAGCTCATGACAAGCTCCTTCTCTCATTCCGCATAAGCTCCTTCTCTATTTCCGCATGAGCATAAGCATGAGCTTATGCTTATGCATATAAGCATAAGCATAAGCATAAGCTCATGCTTATGCTCATGCGGAAATAGAGAAGGAGCTTGTGCGGAATGAGAGAAGGAGCTTATGCGGAAAAAGAGAATGAGAGAAGCATATGCTTCTCTCATTCTCTATTTCCGCATAAGCTCTTGCGGAAACTTACGCATAAGCTCATGCTCATGAATGAGCATAAGCATGAGCTTATGCTTATGCTTATGCTTATGCATAAGCATAAGCATAAGCTCATGCTTATGCTCATGCGGAAATAGAGGAGGAGCTTATGCGGAATGAGAGAAGCATAAGCATAAGAGAATAAGAGGGATGCGGAAATAGAGAATAAGGGGGAAAGGAAAGAGAGAAGGGAAAAGAGAGAGGGGGAAAGAGAGAATAAGAGAAGAGGGAAAAAAGAGAAGGGGGAAAATGAGAAAAAGAGAAGGGGGAAGAGAGGGTTCCTACGCCCATCACTGCAGCTAGCGCTTAAGGCGCTAGCTGCAGGCAAATGCAAATAACAAAAAGCTTAAATGGAAAGAAGAGGAAGCACTTACCTGTAAAAGTATGTCCCGCTCGGTGTAGTGGACTGGGCCCACAAAAGAGAGACTATGTCCCGCTCGGTGTAGTGGACTGGCCCTACAAAAGAGAGAAAACAACCCATTTTTTCAAATAAGATGTTAGTGGAAAGAGGAGATCACAAAAGCAACTTCTTGAAAGGAGACAAGGAAAGAGAAGATTGAGGAGACAAGGAAAGGAGGAGATTGAGGAGAAGAGAAGGAAGAGAAGGAAGAGAAATACAGAAAGAAGAGGTGAGTTTCTTTCTTTCTTTCTTGAAATTTCGTTTTTTGTTTGAATCCTTTCTAATCAAGCATGAAAACTAGTTTAAAACTTTAGCAATACAAGTAGAAACACTCAGAAAACCAAAGCTAACAAACAAACAACCTACATTGTTGAAAAAAACTCACCTTTTGAAGAACTTTCTTTCTGGAAACCAAAGAGGGAAAGAGGAGAGAGAGGGTGCACAAGAGGTAGGAGGAGGGTGAGGAGTGGGAAATAGGGTAGGAGGTTGCTTGGAATAGATGGGAGGTCAGTGAAAATAGGTGGGAGGAGATTTTGGAGAGCTTAGTTTAGAGATTAGGAAAGCTTTGAGCAAAACGCCGCGGGTTTCGGCGTTTCGGGTTTTAACCCACAGCGTCGCTATATAGCGACGCTTATTCGTCGCTATATAGCGACGTTTTTAATTGAAAACGTCGCTATATAGCGACGCTTTCAATTAAAATCGTCACTATATAGCGACGAAACAGAGCGTCGCTATATAGCGACGCTTACTGTTTGTTTTTTAATGAAGCCTCTTGTGACTCAAACATGCTATGCCTATAATTGTCAATATCTCCTCTTACTACACAGCCTTACTATATAGGATTTTTTGTTTCAATCCTTACTATATAGCGATGTCATTCTTTTTATATAGCCTCAAGAGAAGCTCAAATTAAACATGCTATGCTCATAATTGTGTACATCTCCTCTTCATGCTTATGTTTTGGTTTTATAAGTGTAGATGGAAGGGACGAGTGGAAGCTCATCCGATGATGCGCCAACGCCCGGGAGCACGAAGTGGCTTACGGAGAGGTTATATTGTCATTGCACTCATTGCAAGCGAGAAGTACGACATCAACGTCGTATTATCATGCGCCACTTGCGGATGTATGGGGAGGAGCCGGAACCAGTACCCCCCGTTGGTGTTGCACATGTTGATGGATCATCGGTAAGTCAAAGCTATTTAAGTTCGCAATCTTATTGTATACCCGGAATTAGAAGATCTTCTATTTACACGAATGAGCTTATGACAGGATGACGAGGGTGACGAGGGTACGCATATACCTTCTCACTTTCAACAAGACTATAGTCTCCCAGATGACGACGAGGGTATGGTCGACATGATGGATTCCATTTTTAGGGGCACTACATCCCACGTACACGTGATGTCAGAGTCTGAGGTGAAAATGCGAGAGTTGCAATCAACACAATTGTACGAGGGTGCCAGGATGTCTAAACTACGTGCTTGTCTCTCAATCTTGAATCTACAAGTACAGTATGGGTGGTCGGATACAAGTGTCTCGGCCTTAATGAGGTTAGCCCTTGCATTAATTTGATTGACTCATTATTTGGATATTGTTTGTTTTGAGAATCATCATTTGGATAGTGTCTTTGTCATAGGTTGCTCCAAAAGATGTTGCCTGCACCAAATACCATGCCCGCATCAAGAGATGAAGCGAAAAAGATGCTAACAATGGTGGGTATGGATTATGATACCATCCATGCTTGCCGTAATGATTGTATTCTCTTTCGTCGTGAGCATGGAGATTTGGCTAGTTGTCCAAAGTGTGGGGAACAACGATATAGAGATGACTTGCAGGGTGAGAGGATACCGGTAAAGGTCTTAAGACACTTTCCCATCATTGCAAGAATACAACACATGTTTCGATGCAAATCCATAGCGGAGTTGATGACATGGCATGCATCTCATCGGTCCACTGATCACACATTGAGGATTCCCGCAGATTGTGCGGCTTGGAAGCACATAGATAATCAGTGGCCGGACTTTGCGAGAGAGCCACGCAACTTACATCTTGGGCTAGCCATGGACGGCGTGAATCCTTTCGGGTTACGCTCGACATCTTGGTCGACATGGCCCATAGTCGTGGTGAATTACAATATCCCACCATGGCTAACAATAAAAAAGGGACACCTCATGCTTGCACTACTTGTGCCAGGAAAGTACAAGGCAAGAAACATGGACGTGTACATGGCACCTTTGATAGAGGAGTTACAGATATTATGGAGAGGAGTGCAGGTCTTTGATATTTCCAGAGCTCCTAGGCATACCAATGATATTTCCGTCAGGGGTATCTTGATGTGGACCATGCATGACTACCCAGGATATGGAGAGTGCGCAGGTACGTGGTTATGTCTTTACATGTACAATGAGGGATTATGCTTTTTTTACTCTCTTTTGCACGCATGTCTTGTACTAACATATTCATGCACGCGTGCAGGGCTTGCTACAAGTGGATACCATGCTTGTCCTGTTTGTGGACCCGCTCTGAAATCGCTTGCACGCTACTCCAAACACATGAGGAAAAATGTTTATGAAGGTCATGCTCGATACCTTCCGCTCGACCATCTCGCACGTGGAGGTCAGCTTGATCCACCACCATCATATTTAAAAGCAAGTGATTGGATTCAAGCTTGGAGGGAGAATGGAGAGGAACCTCCTCCTGGTATGAAGAGGCTATCGATCTTTCACGAGCTTCCTTATTGGGGTCAGTTACAAATCAATCATCTCTTGGATCCCATGCATATCTTTAAGAATGTGGGGGCTACCATTTGGGCACACTTGGTTGGTTCCAAGGACTCGAGAGGAGTGCGAGAAGACTTGCGTGCTATGAATAGGATGTCTCGTTTGTGGCCCCAAGTGCATGCTTCAGGAAAAGTTGTCCTCCCGAAAGCAACGTGGATCCTCTCTACGAGGGAGGAGGCAGCGATCAAGGCAGACATTGCCTCTTTTCAAACACCGACAGGGTACATGCGTTGCTTGAAAGGAGCATTTTCAAAGGACAATAAGCTTAGTGGCCTCAAGTCCCATGATTGGCACAAGGTCTTACAGGTATTCTAAGTAGAATTAGTGTACCGATAATAGTGATGCATTAGCGTAATTATTATTATGTTATATTGTTGACATGATTTCATTGTTGCTTTGATAGTTCATCCTTCCAATTACAATAAAAGGGTGCTTACAAGAAGATGTTAGAAATGCTATATTCAAGATCTGTGGTATTGTGAGGTATGCTTACTATCAATTCGCATTATCTATTTTCTTCATGGACATGTGAAATAGGTGGATATCTCAAATATCTTACATATGCATGGACATGTGAAATAGGTGGATATCTCAAAAAGAGATCTCTATATCGAGCATCGAGAAGGCTAGGGTGGAATCCATCGAAGCCGTATGCTTGCTTGAGAAGCACTTTCCCTCAAGCATTATGACAACTCAAGTCCACTTGCTTGTGCACATAGTTGATGAGGTGGCTATAGCAGGTACCGTTCATAATCGATGGATGTTTTTTCTCGAGCGGTTTATGAAAACTTTAAAGGGGTTTGTAAGACAAAGAGCAAGACCAGAAGCAAGCATGGCAGAGGGATGGCTTGTGCAAGAGTCATTAGTATATATCACAGAGTTTCTTGCATCCACGGATCCTGATATGCCGCAAGCTTGGCACAACAAGGATGATGATCGCATCATTGGCGAGGTCCCCCAAGGAAAAGGGATTGAAAGAAAGATGAGCGAAGAGCAAATGGAGAAATTCAATAAGTTTTGTATCCTCAATAGCCCTGAGATGCAGAAGTGGATTGAGAGATATGAAGTGGCCAAAGCAGAAAGAATAAATGCAAGGACGAGATTCAGAGTAATGTACAGGCGATCACAACCATATCCACGAGATCTAGCTCTTCTCCCTACTCACATGTCACTTGATTGGCTACAACTAGCTATACGTAAAGCCGAACGTGATGGAGAGACAATAAACGAGCGCGAGCGGGAGTTATCATCTGGATGTATGGTGCATGTAAGTTTCTTATCTCTTGATGTAATTAAGTAATTATTTGTGGCAATATATGCTATAAAATAGGTGCATCTTCATTGTTTTAATGATGCTCTTTTACAGTACAAAAAGTACAGTGCATTATGGTCATATGGACGACATTTTCGCATAGAACGCATCGATTCAAAGAGAGTCACGTATGATTGTGGAGTCATGGCTAACTTCACACAAGATAGCCGAGCAAGTGCTTCGGATACCAATCTTCTCTCCTCACAGTTGGATTATTGTGGAACCATACGCGACATCTATGAAATTGATTTCAGACGATTTACTATTTTCATTCTTGATGTAAAATGGTTTAGAACTACTTACAACGGTCCCCATGCAACTGTGAGAAAAGATGGTAGCGGTCTCTTTGCAATAGACTCCACCAAACATTGGACCGATGAAAGTGATACTTTTGTTCTTCCCGAGCACTGTGAGCAGGTGCATACTAATGATTTAATTAGTCGAAGCTTTCGTTTTTTAAGTCCATTGATATATATATAATTGACGACATTTGGCACGTGATTTTTCATCTTCAATATAGGTGGTTTTTCATCCGGATCGTTCTGATCCAAGATGGTGGTACGTGATCCAAGTTGCGCCACGAAGTAAGCAGATTTTTGAAGATCGAGATGTGGATATGGAGATGCCACTACCAAATCCGGATCCAATTGATGAATCTAGCGAAGAAGATGTAGATCACCATATGAGGCAAGAGGAAGATGCGCATAATGACATCGCACGGGAGGAGGATGGAGATCACGATATTGACGAGGAAGACAACAATCGTCAAGATCGATCACCACACTTAAGCTTAATTGAAGAAGATGATCAAATACTTTTAGGTGAACGTACGATGCTAGAGTACGATGATGATATAGGAGATCAACTCGGTATAGAGTTGGAGATAGACTTACTTGGCGCCTTAGACTTGGCTCAAGATGAAACAGTTGATGTAAATGCTCTTATTTAATTTGATTTTTCTCATCTCCAACTTGGACATGAATATATGAGCTTCAAAGGCTTGATGTACATGCTCTCATTTTTTATTTCTCTATGAGCTCAAACATGTATGAAAATTTAAAAAATTTTGTCATTGGAAGAAAATAAATTTTAAGACTTAAAAAAAAAAAAAAACCTCTCTGTAAAACGTCGCTATAATATAGTCTCAGTGTCGCTATATAGCGACCTTTAAAAGTCGCTATATAGCGACTTTAATAGAAGTCGCTATATAGCGACCTTTCATAGTCGCTATATAGCGACTATTACTAACGTCGCTATATAGCGACGATTCTTAAAAGTCGCTATATAGCGACGATTTACGACACCCGATTTTTATACCGACGATTAACGCTAAGCGGGCGCTAATCGTCGGTACGTAAACGTCGCAATAGGATGCGTGTGTAGTAGTGAAGTACGGCTTGTAGAGCGTGTAGATAGAGAATAAGGTGCATATTCTCATTTTCACATAGTTGCTGAACTGTATGCAGCCATCATAGTAGCCTCGTCCGAAAGGGAACAGGAAGGGGAACACTGCTGACTCCATGGTTATGTCAACGCACGCACTGCCAGCTGCTGCTACTCCGTCGACGTGGAATGAAGCGACCCTGTCTGAAAGCATTTTTGTACCCCGTAGCTATATGGAGGCAAACTCATGCTTGTCCCTTGCATCAAAGGCGCGATGGTTCGCGGGTTCCACCATGTTTTGCAAAAGCAGGAGCTCAGGCTGAGATTCCGCTATTGACATTAACTCGAAGGGAGCTGTCTCATCGTGTAGTTCCAAGATACCTGCAATGGTTTTAGGACTGAGGATGCACATACCCATCTTGATGTCCGCACGCTCTGCTAAAGAATTGTACTTGCGCAATATTGGATTGTTCTCGATGTTGTATGCGAGCACAGCTGACAGCTCGTTCATCACGATTTCTTGAGCCGAGCTTAGTGGGACATTTCGCCAAGCTATCAGAGGATTGTCTAGAAGTGACCTTCGATCGAGTGTGCCACGAGCAATCGCATTTGCAGTTGTGGTAACTGAAATGGATACATCTATGATGCTTAGCAGTTGCGTGTGGAGGTGGTTTGTTTTAAGCAACTGTCGAGAGTACTGTGGCATCAACCGCACAATGTATCTGCTCCGCTGGGCATCTCGTGTACAGCTTTGGCATTTCCAGTAAGTCACTTGCATGCCCATATTCTCGCAGGCATCCAAAAGTATCATGTTTTCGAGTGCAGCGCTGTGGCTCGAGATGCTTATGCCTTGCGAAGAAACGATCCTTTGGTTTGCAGACAAAAGCGTGGTTATGCCACAGACACCGCAGATTTGAAGGCTAGAGAAAATAGCCGCGCAATTACTAACCCATTGCTTGTATCTATCTGCGATGGTCAACCACGATGACGTAGCTGGCCTCAAGGACATCTTTCTTGATGTTATATCAAGTTGAATAGCTCGACCTCTGGCTGCTCTGAGCGTTGACGAATGGTCATGTTCGAAGGAGTTTCCGGTGGTCATTTCTACATCATGACATGAATCGATGTCTTATGTTCCGGTCTAAACACCTAGAGGGATTAATAATAAAAACCATTCAAAACTTTGCTACAATTTCACTCACGTGGTTTTGTCTAAACGCAACAGGAAAAACAAAATGGACTGAACCTCTATCTTTAGAAGGTGAAAGAATTGATAAAATAACTTGAATCAAGCAAATAAATTTTGTTGTGCATACCTTTAGGAGAAGACACTCGTTTGGAGACTGCAAACATCTCGAAAACAGAAGTGTTGTAGACATGATTAGTATGTTGGTCGAACCAAGCAAATGTATTGTTCCCTTGCAGAAACAAAATGTGCGAAGAAGTGTGCGTGCTCAAGATGAGGTGTTAAAAAAAAAAAACCATACGTAATATATGGTGGAGAGCCGGCACATGTCTCTCCAAAAATTATATATCATAGGGGAACGTGCCATCCCCCTGTTTTGAATAGTCACCTCCAGTGTTGGGGGTGTAGCACATTAATGCGGACCAGAGCAACAGACGGTGCGAAAACATTTCAAAATTTAAATGACCGTACATTCTACTTACATGGAGTATCCTTTGTGACGTCCACAGCTCGACGAGAAGTCGCCTATTTCTTTGCTGGAATGTTGGAATCTGAAAAACAATCATGATTAGTCAATATGCATTCCTCATGTTCTGCATGTTTGGATATGTTGGTTAGCATATGTGCAATTTCCTAAAGATGATAAATTCAAACACAAAAGCTATACACAATCCAACGATCAAAGATGTAGACTATGGTCGTGTATTATGATGCCGACTATGTAGACACAGTACCTATGCATAGTAGAGAATGCATGCACAACTCGAATTAAGGAATGAAAGCACTGCAATTCACTGCACTTCATCATCAGCTAGCCGGGGTGCCTATGCACAAAAGAGACTAATGCCTAAATCCTCACGGTCGACTACAATTTAGTGTAGAGCACCAGAAACGACGTCACAAATTATGGGAGCTATTGAGAAAGGATCGCAGAGACTTTTGGCAAGCTTACAGCTGCAGTTAGTTACTGGAGCATTGGCAGTATATAGTAAGCTAGGTATAGAGATTCAACCATTTATTTAGGCCTGGGCGAATGCCTCCTTTCACACTGTAACTAGGCTTGAACCTTCATCTCCTCCATCAAGTATTAGAACAATTTGCTAATGCCAGCAGGAGAGAAGAGGGTAATGTGCAGCTTGAAATCTTGTTCCAAAAGGATTCCAATTCCTCTTTCAAAGAAGCTTGGGTTTTGTATATTTCAACGGTGACGCTTGCGCTTTACCTCTGCCAGACGTTTAGCCAATGCTAACAAATCAAAGCAATTCGCTTCAGTTTCGCAAGAACAATGAGCTTCTGAGGCTGCGTGCAGGTTGCATGAGCAGAAAGTGAACTACACCAGCAAGCAAGAGTCTTCAATTGCCCTTGTAATCGAGCATTAGTTCTCGTGCAGATGAGAAATTGACGGTAAACCGAATCAGCGAGCTGCAAAGAGTGCTCAGATTTTAGCTCAAATAGAGAGCTTCTAGCTTCAAGCAGAGCTATGGAGAAATCTCCCATTTCATATGGCACGATCTTCGCCTTCCTTGCCTTCTTGCAAACTTTCCTCAACACCTTCCTGCCCCCTGAATTGCAAGATACGATCAAACGGATCGCCCGCAAGCTCTTCCAAGGTTTCTCCAATTACGTCGACCTGAGAATCGATGAGCATGATGGGGTAAACACAAATGAGCTCTACTCTGCAGTTCAGCTCCACCTCAGCCAATCTGCTGCTATAGCTGCACGAAAAGTGAATCTGGCATTGCCCAAGAATGCAACCTCTCCCACCTACAGCTTGGGAGAGAACGAGCGAATGGAGGATAGTTTTCAGGGCATCAAAGTGTGGTGGGAATTTGCCAGCCATGAGTGGAGGCACCAGAGTTTCAGCTGGGATAGTGTTCCCGATGAGAAACGCTCGCTGACCTTGCGAATACATAAGAAAGACAAAGCTAAAATCCTTGCTCCCTACGTCTAGCACATCATCGCACATGCCGCAGAGATCAAGTTCAAGAGCCGAGACAGAATGCTCCACACAAATGCAAAGAACTACTTTTGAGAGAGTGACAGATGCAGAAGTTTGTGTGGGCAAACCCAAGGTGGTATGTTGAGCTGCGAGGCGAGGGGGAATTCAGGAACGTTTAAGGAGTGAAGTCGCACCAACCATGGCTTTTGTTGTTGGTGTCTCCGGACAAGCTATGAGCTCTCTCCTTGAAAGATGGCTCTAACAAAAAGCACAACAGTTAATACATAACAACAAAAAGCACAACAGTTATGTAAGGCTTTGTTTTCACGTTAGTACATAACAACAAAGCATCTGATCGGTGAGCACACGCCTTGTTTTCTTCTCAGAAAGCTCGATTGTTTTGAAAAATTGAAGGTCAAAAAGCGCGCATTCCCCTTGAGCTCACTGAGGGCATCGTCTCAATGCACGAATACATGGAGCAGATTGCCACCGCTGCGAACTCACTATCTGATCTCAACCTAGCAACAGAACAGGAATACACAGAGTACCTAGGATGGTGCCTTTCGCAAAGTTTTTCTGGCATGAAGTGGACCGTTTACAAGAAAAGGCAGTTGCGTGTATATACTGGGCATCTACACCTACTCTAAGCAAGATCTTGGAAGTGTCAGTTGTTTGTTGGGCTAATATTTGCTGTCTATCGCACAATTGAAATAGGTCGGGATCAATTTTGGGGCTCATATTTTCATTTAGGCCTAGTCGTTAATTATGCAGTCTGGTCTTGAATGGGCGGAGGCAATGGACAAGGACGAGGTGAAGCTCAGCAAAATGTATCGGCCGCGCTTGAATATAGCTTAGTTTGAGCAGTAAGCATAAATATTGCACCGCTGGCTAGGAACCCAAATTCAAACAATTTGAGCTTCTAGGACAGAGAAGTAGTGATACAGACTTGAAGCGTGAATAGTAAAAGTGCGGCACAGTCTCGACGATATGCCGCGGAGTTAGGCAAGGGATATCATGACTTCAGGGGAGGAATGGCAGGAGCTATGCAAGCTGAAAGTGAATGCAAAATGGATCGTGTAGAGGGAGATTGAACGGAAGAATTGACGAACGAAGCGGGTGAAGATGGAGGAGCCAAGGCAAGAGAGGCTTGTGCAGGGCGTATATGCCTCACAAGATTGAAGCCCCACTAAGAGAAGACAGAAAAAAGAATAGTTCTATACCATCGCGCAGAAAGAAAACAGTAATGGAAATAGGTGACAAGCTCTACGTGAGAGGGAAGCTCACAGCGGCAGCTATGATCACTCTGGAGTCAGGAGGGAAGACGGAGAGCTTCAAAAACATTGGGCCTGGCATTCCAACGGTGAGGATGGCGCTCAACGAAGGGATCCAGCAAGCTTCCTTGAGCCATAACAATGTGATAGTCACCGCAAACAGCATTAAAACCATGACATTGTAGAAGAAAGGATGTTTGCATCAGACAAATCAATTACCTCTACAGATATTCTTTTGGGTCTGATCGATAGGAGAGGCGGTACTCGTATTTTGTTTTCACACCATTGGGAGCCCGACCTTTGTAATAGACAAGCGTTTAACGAATATCTCAACTAGAATTCGGTATGTTTCGCCTATATTTAAAGGTTTTTCCTTGGCTTTTTATGCAGTTGGCTTTTTACGCAGATGGCTTTTCAAAAGCTTTCAAAGCTTTTGGGCTTTCAGAATTTAAAAAATCTAAGGGTGTATATTGTGCCATGTGGAAGCACAGGATTTCAGAATTTGAAAAAACGTCCTAGTGCTGGCCAAGTAATCAAGACTGGTTTGTTACAATCAACAACAAGATGCTGGAACTCACTGCATACAATATAATTTGTACGAGTTGCATGACCCGTCTACTAGGGATACATACAATATAATTTGTACGAGTTGCAATATAATAAGGACACATACAAAATAATTTGTATGAGTTGCATGATCCGTACGATGGAATAGCGACACACTCCACTGTACGATGGGATAGCGACACACTCCACTGAGTCTCAAGGTGGGATCTTCAAAGGTAAAGAAATAAAATTTCTTTGGAATTAGTTGTCTTTGCTCTATACTCAACAAACACAATTCATTTTTATTAGGGGATCTCTATGTGGATCTATTGTATATTTTTGTATAGATTTGGATGCTATACATTTTGTTTTGTATCATTGTGTTCTTTTGGACATCTCTTTGATGAGTATTTAGATATGTATATGTATATATCTCTATATATGTGCATATACACACATATGTACATATGCATGTAGCAGGTGGTCCCCCCCAACATACACACACACACACACACACACACACACACATATGCATGTATATACATATATAAACACCCTATTAAATGGGACAAAAGTTGCATTTTGGAAATTTTGAAATTGGGTGGATTTCATGAAATTTGGGAAAGTTTAAATCATTAAATTTGGAAAAAGTTTCATTGATTGTGGAATTTTGCCAATATTAAAATTTTGTTGATATTTGAAAACTCCAATGATTATGAAAAACTATGAACCTTTATTGGGTATAACAATTGGAACACAACATTTGTGGAAGAGCTTGAAAATCATGTATTTGGTGGTGTTAATAAACACCGTTTGGGGACAACGTGGATATTTTACTTGAGGTGTTAATAAACATCAGTTGGTGGTGCTAACAAACATCGTGCAAAGTGAACCACTAGAAACAAAGTAGTTGGTGAAAGACAAGTTCTAAAAATTATCATATTAATAATAATATGCATTGATAAGATCACAACAATTGAGAAACATTAGATGAGAGAACATATTAGATTGGAAGATTGGGATATCAAGAAGGAGAAAGTCATCACCATTTTCTATGCTCTGATACCAAGCAAGCTCTCTTGTGCCTTGATATATACACTCTGTGGAATCTTAATCTTCTTGGGTCTATATATGGCTTTTGATGTCCACGACTAGATGACCACATCAATACACTCCCTGTGGAACCAATCTATTCTCTGCCCAATACTTGTTCCACCAGTCAACATAGGTTGATGGTGCCCAGTACTGAATAAAAAATTTCTTGAAGTTAGGAGATGCAGCATTCATCTATGGCAACCCCAATCCATATGGGGTATACAAGGTCTGATGGTCTCACCAAGATGAAGTCACCTTGCTTAACATCCACCATTGGTCTCAACTCTTCCCTTGTATTACCGCGCGTGCTAAACGTCAGTATTTAAACATCGCAATAGGATCCGTGTGTAGTAGTGTTTCTAAGCTAGGAGAAATTGTTAACCTAATATCCTCAATCCTCAATATTATTTTTTTCTATGTATATATGTACTATGGTGTTTGACTTCTAATAAAAGCTACAAATTAAAACGTAGGTATAACATTTATCACATGCAACTAACTTACTCTTCACCTAATAGTATGTATAATGTAAATGCTGATTTTCCAATTAGTATCTAAGTGTGAGTGGGTTCCAACCGGCAAAAGCAAGCCCACCACCGATACTAGATGCTTTTTTAAACTTAGAAGGACTAACAAAACTTACAAATTTATTTCTAGCTTTGTTTATCCTCTTTCTGATGCTTCTTGTCTTTTCCAAGTCTCCACAATATTCTAGTTGGATTTTGTGAATAGTATGAGCATGGCACAGGTTTATATAACATTAACAACATTGGATAGTGTTGCTAAACACCAACTGGTGTTGCTAATTATACCGGTCAGTGTAGAGAAACACGAGTCGGTGTAGAGAAAAACCAATCGGTGTAGAGAAACACCAGTCGATGTATCCTAAACCACTTGGTACTATGAAATACCGGTCGGTGTTATGTGAAGATACTGGCTGGTGTATAGGTACACCGGTCTCGTATGAGTTCTACATTAGGCCAGTGATAGACTACTGGAAAAACATGATCGGTGAGCTTGAATAGGAAAACATCTTAGGGATAAGAGTATGTTGAGAGTTTTGGCCAAGAACACGATCGCGTGATGAGGAGGATGATATGATGCTAATCGTCGATGTGGGAAGCGCGTCCCATAAAGCATCGCTAAATAGCAACTTTAGGCAAATGTCGCTATATAGCAACGATTTTTAAAGTCGCTATATAGCGACGATTTTGAAAGTCACTATATAGCAACGTTTATAAAAAATGTAAGTGTCGCTATATAGGGACTAAGATACTTTTTAATAGTGACATTTTTCAGAGAGCTTTTTTACTCATATAGGCCTTAAAAGTTAGTTTTTTCCAATGACAAATTTTTTTAAATTTTCATACATGTTTGATCTTTTGAGAGAATAAAAGTATGAGAGCATGTACATCAAGCCTTTGAAGCTCATATATTTTGAGATGAAAAGTCTCAATGAAGAGCATTTACATCAACTGTTTCATCTTGAGCCAAGTCTAACGCGCCAAACAAGTCTATCTCTAACTCTATACTGAGTTGATCTCCTATATCATCATCGTACTCTAGCATCGTACATTCACCTAAAAGTACTTGATCATCTTCTTCAATAAAGTTGACATGTGAGTGGGGAGAAGAGCCAGATCCCATGGATATGGTTGCGATCGCCTGTACATTAATACTTTGAATCTTGTCCTTGCATTTATTCTTTCTGCTTTGGCCACTTCATATCTCTCAATCCACTTCTGCATCTCAGGGCTATTGAGGATACAAAACTTATTGAATTTCTCCATTTTCTCTTCGCTCATCTTTCTTTCAATCCCTTTTCCTTGGGGAACCTCGCCAACGATGCGATCATCATCCTTGTTATGCCAAGCTTGCAGCATATCGGGATCCGTGGATGCAAGAAACTCTGTGATATATACTAATGACTCTTGCATAAGCCATCCCTCTGCCATGCTTGCTTCTGGTCTTTCTCTTTGTCTTACAAATCCCTTCAAAGTTTTCATAAACCGTTCGAGAAAAAACATCCATCAACTATGAACGGTACCTGCAATAGCCACCTCATCAACTATGTGCACAAGCAAGTGGACTTGAGTTGTCATAATGCTCGAGGGAAACTAGTGCTTCTCAAGCAAGCATATGGCTTCGATGGATTCCACCCTAGCCTTCTTGATGCTTGATATGGAGATCTCTTTTTGAGATATCCACCTATTTCACATGCCCATGTAAGATATTTTCATAATCAATCTACATATTATTCAGCTTAAATTGAAGAAAATGCAATCAATGCGATTTGATAGTAAGCATACCTCACAATACCACTAATCTTGAATATAGCATTTCTAACATCTTCTTGTAAGCACCCTTTTATTGTAATTGGGAGAATGAACTATCAAAGCAAGAAAGAAGTCATGTCAACAATATAACATAATCATAATTACGCTAACGCATCACGATTATCGATACACTAACTCTAGAATACCTGTAAGACCTTGTGCCAATCATGGGACTTGAGCCCACTAAGCTTATTGTCCTTTGAAAATGCTCCTTTCAAGCAATGCATGTACCCTATCGGTGTTTGAAAAGAGGCAATGTCTACCTTGACTGCTACCTCCTCCCTCGTAGAGAGGATCCACGTTGCTTTCGGGAGGACAACTTTTCCCAAAGCATGCACTTGGGGCCACAAACGAGGCCACAAACGAGACATCCTATTCATAGCATGCAAGTCTTCTCGCACTCCTCTCGAGTCTTTGGAACCAACTAATTGTGCCCAAATAGTAGCCCCCACATTCTTGAAGATATGCATGGGATCCAAGAGATGATTGATTTGTAACTTGACCCCAATAAGGAAGCTCGTGAAAGATCGATAGCCTTTTCATACCAAGAGGACGTTCCTCTCCATTTGCCCTCCAAGCTTGAATCCAATCATTTGCCTTCAAATATGATGGTGGTGGATCAAGCTGACGTCCACGTGCGAGATGGTCTAGCGGAAGGTATCGAGCATGACCTTCATAAACATTTTTCCTCATATGTTTGGAGTATCATGCAAGCGATTTCAAACCCAGTCCACAAATAGGACAAGCATGTTACCCACTTGTAACAAGTCCTGCACGCGTGCATGAATGTGTTAGTATAAGACATGCATGTGAAAGAGAGTCATAAAAGCATAATCCTATATCATACTTTTAGAGACACAACCACGTACCTACGCACTTTCCAAATCCTAGGTAGTCATGCATGGTCCACATCAAGATACCCCTGACCAAAATACCATTGGTATGTCTAGGAGCTCTAGAAATATCAAAGACCCACACTCCTCTCCATAATATCTGTAACTCCTCTATCAAAGTTGCCATGTACATGTCCATATTTTTTACCTTGTACTTCCCTGACATAAGTAGTGCAAGCATGAGGTGTCCCCTTTTTATTGTTAGCCATGGTGGGATATTGTTATTCACCACAACTATGGGCCATGTCGACCAAGATGTCGAGCATAATCCGAAAGGATTCACGCCGTCCATGGTGAGCACAAGATGTAAGTTGCATGGCTCCCTCGCAAAGTCTGGCCACTGATTGTCTATGTGCTTCCAAGCTACACAATCTGTGGGAATCTTCAATGTGTCATTAGTGGACCGATGAGATGCATGCCATGTCATCAACTCCACTATGGATTTGCATCAAAACATGTGATGTATTCTTGCAATGATGGGAAAGTGTCTCAAGACCTTTACTGGTATCTGCTCACCCTGCAAATCATCTCTATATCATTGTTCCCCACACTTAGGACAACTAGCCAAATCTCCATGCTCATGACGAAAGAGAATACAACCATTACGGCAAGCATGGGCGGTATCATAATCCATACCCACCATTGTTAGCATCTTTTTCGCTTCATCTCTTGATGCGAGCATGGTATTTGGTGCAGGCAACATCTTCTGGAGCAACCTATCACAATTCAAACATACATAGGCTTTGAATAATGATGATTTGGTACACTAATCCATACATGATGATTCTCAAAACAAACAATATCCAAATAATGAGTCAAATTAATGCAAGAGCTAACCTCATTAAGGCCAAGACACTTGTATTCGACCACCCATACTTTACTTGCAGATTCAAGGTTGAGAGACAAGCACGTAGTTTAGACATCCTAGCACCCTCATACAATTATGTTGATTGCAACTCTTGCATTTTTACCTCAGATTCTAACATCACATGTACATGGGATGTAGTGCCCCTAAAAATAGAATCCATCATGTCGACCATACCCTCGTCATCATCCGAGAGACTATAGTCTTGCTCAAAGTGTGAAGGTATATGCATACCCTCGTGAGCCTCCTCATCCTATTTTAAGATTTCGTGTAAATATAAGCTCTTGTCTCAAGGTTTTGTACCATAATGGTATCCAATATTAACCACAAACTTAAATAGCTTTGACTTACTGATAATCCATCAACACATGCAACACCAATGGTGGGTACTAGCTCGGGCTCTTTTCCATACATCTGCAAGTGGCGCATGATAATACGACGTTGATGTCGTACTTCTCACTTGCAATGAGTGCAATTAATGACAATATAACCTCTCCATAAGCGACTTTGTGCTCCCGGGCATTGGCGCATCATCGGACGAGCTTCCACTTGTCCCTTCCATCTGCACTTATAAAATCACAGCATAAGTTGCAAGGAAATATATTAACAGTTATAAAATAGCATCTATGAGCTTCTTTTTTAACTTCAAACAAAAAGTGTCCTGAAGCATCGCTATATAGCGATGTTTTGACCTGTTCTGTCGCTATATAGCAACAATTTTCTTTGTTCCATCACTATATAGTTACGCTTTTAAATAAAAGTGTCGCTATATACCGACACTGTGTGCTAAAATCCAAAACCTCACGATGGAGTGCTTTCTTTAGCAATCTCTATTGTAAGAAAAGAAATCTCTCCTCCCATCTATATCTGACGACCTCGCTTTCCTCCACTCCTCACCACTACTCACCCCTCTCCTAACACTTGTGCTCCCTCTCCACCCTTCTCCCTCTTTGCTTGTGTGAAAAGAAGTTTTTCAAGAAGGTGAGTCTCTTTGAATACTGTAGGTTTGTTTTTTGTGAGATTTGGTTTTGTGAGTGTTGAAGCATGTTTCTCCTTGTATTGCTAAGGCTATGTGCTAGTTTTCATGCTTGATTTTTAAGGATTGAAGGCTCACCTCTTCTAGTCTTTTTTGTATTTCTCTTCCTTCTCTTTCTTCTTGTCTCTCCAATCTAATCCCTTTGAGAAGTTGCTTCTTTAAACTCCTCCTTCCTTTAACTAGTTATTTGAAAAATGGCATGTTTCCTCTCTTTTGTAGGGCCAGTCCACAAGACACCGAGCCGGACTATTCCAAGTAAGAAAGTGCTTCCTCTTTTTCCCTTTTGTTATTTTTGTTATTTGCATTGGCCTGCAGCTAGCGCCTTAAGTGCTAGCTTAAGGCGCTAGCTACAATGATGGGTGTAGGAACCCTCTCTTCCCTTCTCTTGCCCTCTTTTCCCTCTTCTTTCCCTCTTTTCTCCTCTTCCTTCTCTTCTTTTTCCCTCTTCTTTTTCCCCCTCTTTCAGTCTCTTTTTTCCTCCTTTCCTTCTCTTTTTTTCCTCTTCTAATCTCTTTTCCCCTCTTCTTTTTTTCCCCTCTTTCAATCTCTTTTTCCCTCCTTTCCTTCTCCTTCTCCTTCAATCTTTCAATCTCTTTCCCCCTCTTCCAATCTCTTTTCCTTTCCCTCTTCTTCTCTCTTCCCCCCCTTTTTCCCCTCTTCCAATCTCTTTTCCTTTCCCTCTTCTTCTCTCTTTCCCTCCCTCTTTCCCCTCTTTCCCCTCTTTCAATCTCTTTTCCTTTCCCTCTTCTTCCTCTTTTCCTCCCTCTTTTCCCTCCTCTTTCCCCTCTTTCATGGTCATGCATAAGCATAAGCATAAGCATGAGCATATGTCTCCTTCTCTTATGCTCATGCATAAGCATAAGCATGAGCATATGTCTCCTTCTCTTATGCTTATGCTTATGCTTATGCATAAGCATAAGAGAAGGAGACATATGCTCATGCTTATGCTTATGCATGAGCATAAGACAAGGAGACATATGCTCATGCATAAGCATGAGCATATTTCTCCTTCTCCTTCTCCTTCTCCTTCTCCTTCTCCTTCTTCTCCTCTTTTCCTCCTTCCCCTCTTTGAATCTCTTTTCCTCTTTTCCTCCCTCTTTTCCCTCCTAATTCCCCTCTTTCATGCGCATGCTCTTATGCTCATGCATAAACATAAGCATAAGCATGAGCATATGTCTCGTTATCTTATGCTCATGCATAAGCATAAGCATGAGCATATGTCTCATTCTCTTATGCTTATGCTTATGCTTATGCTTATGCTTATGCATGAGCATATGTCTCCTCTTATGCATAAGCATATGTCTCCTCTTATGCATGAGCATATGTCTACTCTTATGTATAAGCATATGTCTCCTTCTCTTATGCTCATGCATAAGCATAAGCATGAGCATATGTCTCCTTTTCTTATGCTTATGCTTATGCTTATGCATAAGAGGAGACATATGCTCATGCATAAGCATAAGCATAAGAGAAGGAGACATATGCTCATGCTTATGCTTATGCATGAGCATAAGAGAAGGAGACATATGCTCATGCATAAGCATGAGCATATGTCTCCTTCTCCTTCTCCTTCTCCTTTTTTCCTCTTTCCTCTCTTTGAATCTCTTTTCCTCCCTCTTTTCCCCCCTCTTTCCCCTCTTTCATGCTCATGCATAAGCATAAGCATAAGCATGAGCATATGTCTCCTTCTCTTATGCTCATGCATGAGAATAAACATGAGCATATGTCTCATTCTCTTATGCTTATGCTTATGCTTATGCATGAGCATATGTCTCCTCTTATGCATAAGCATATGTCTCCTTCTCTTATGTTCATGCATAAGCATAAGCATGAGCATATGTCTCCTTCTCTTATGCTGATGCATAAGCATGAGCATATGTCTCCTTCTCTTATGCTTATGCTTATGTATGAGCATATGTCTCCTCTTATGCATAAGAGAAGGAGACATATGCTCATGCTTATGCATCAGCATAAGAGAAGGAGACATATGCTCATGCATAAGCATGAGCATATGTCTCATTCTCCTTCTCCTTCTCCTTCTCCTCTTTTCCTCGTTCCCCTCTTTGAATCTCTTTTCCTCTTTTCCTCCCTCTTTTCCCCCCTCTTTCCCCTCTTTCATGCTCATGCTCTTATGCTCATGCATAAGCATAAGCATATGTCTCCTTCTCTTATGCTCATGCATAAGCATAAGCATGAGTGTATGTCTCCTTCTCTTATGCTTATGCTTATGCATGAGCATATGTCTCCCTCTTTCAATCTCTTTTTCACTTTCCCTCCCTTTTTTCCCTCATTTAATCTCCTCTTTTCCTTCTCTCTTTCCCTCCCTCTTGTCCCTCTCTCAATATCTCTTTCCTTCTCTTCGTTTTCTCCTTTCCTCTCTCTTTCCCCCCCTCTTTTCCCTCTTTTCCTTCTCTCATGAGCATGTCTCATTTTCCTCTTTTGATCATAAGCATATGTATTTGCCTATGCCTATGCCTATGCCTATGCCTATGCTTTTATGTTTGTTTTTTGTTTTTTGTTTTCGTGTTTGTGTCTATGTTAGACATGGGATCACGTCGCACGTCCGATGAGTACGGATAGCCTCACAGAAGGAGACATCACTATCCCTATGTCCCAGAGGACTTTGATTCCTCTCAGGTAACACGATAACTCCTCTCAAATGTAGCATTGTGACTACCCCTGGTCCGAGTCCTCTCGGACCTAGCACTATGACTACCCCTGGTTCGACTCCTCTCGGATGTAGCACTGCGACTACCCCTCGAGGAACTCCTTCGCTAGTAGCACATGGCTTTGTCGGGAGTCTCGATGAGTTTGTAGCCCAGATGACTGATGAGGAGGCAGCGAGATTCTTCTCTCTGCTATCTCAAAAGACCTCAGCAATTCCCTCTCCTACACCAACAGTTGGACCTACTGCCCAGCCGTCCCCTCGTGCCCCTCCTACCGAGGGGTCATCACCTGTGCATGCCTATTGTAAGGGAAGGAAGAGCAGGAGGGGTCGCTTATGTTGTGCTGACTGGGAGATGTAGACGAGTCAGTACACTCACATCCCTACAGGTCTCCACTTGGTCCTGAGACACAGTATCAGTCAGGTCCCTTGCCCTCTCCTACTCGCGCTGCTACTCCTCACTCTAGAAGCACTCGCACAACTTCCACTCCTTCTGACTCTGCCACTACCATCAGTCCTCCTTACCCAGTCGAGGACCTCTCCCATCAAATCACGGATGTCGGAGAGATAATAGAAGATAGAAAGGGCAAAGTAGTGATGGCCACCATGAGGCAATTGATGAGCCATCACTTCAAGAGCGGCATTGCTACCGATTGGCGGTATCAAGATGACCAAAAGAAGCAGGCGGTCATTGATGAATTAAAATAAAAATACCCTAACCCGCAAAATTGGGAGTTTAATGAGAATTATATGCGAGAGCACATGGGTTTGGTCTTAAAGCATTGTAGATCAACCTTGCGTACTTCCATGGCAAAGGGGATGGCTAAACCCAACTGGGCAAACAAATCTGATTGGAATTTCTTCAAGAAGCAGAATAGGACCATCCCGAAATGTTCGAGGGTCAGAGGAGGGTTGCGAGGAGACAGCTGGACACCATAGGTACTTCGCACTTTGGTGCAGGCAGACAGTTGGCACTCGAGGCAACTGTGATAAGTCTACTTCTTCTCATTTAATGTATTGTTCTATTTGTTTTACTACATATTACGTGCACTTTATCTAACTCTCGTAAATTGGATCCACAGCAAGCTGCAATGGGTCATCTTCCTACAGATGCAGAGACGCGACCTGTGTTTCGCATAGGAACAAAGCCGTGGTTTATTGAGCAAGAGGCAATGGGAGCGATGGTTGATTGAGCTGAGGTGGTTGCTCGCACAGTATAAGTCTACTCCTACTTGTAATGTCACTTTTTAAATTGTTTTATTCTTTAAGTTCCAATCTAATTTTCAATTTATATGGTTTACTCTTAGGGTCAAAGCTCGAGCGTCCCATCACCGGAGGCGAGCGATCATGAGGGCCACGGATCAGACACACGTGACAAGGGTCAGGGAGAAGGCACACCTCATGAGGACCAAGGATCAGGCCAACAAGATGAGGACAAGGATGAGGACGATGAGGACGATTCGAACGAGTAGTAGTAGCAGTTTGCATATACTTTGCCATGTATGTCATTTTGTATATCGGCTCGTTTGAGCTATTTTGTATCACTCTTTTCGAAAGGGTAATTTTGTAACAAACAATGTTGTATATGTTCGACATGTATATGCTTTTGTTGCTTGATCATTTCATTTAAGTGATTTTGTATCACCCTTTTCGCAAGGGAAATTTTGTAATAAAAAACTTTTTTTTGTAATTACAAAAAAAAAAAACATTAGTGGGGCAAAACAAGGCTTGATCTGGCCCTATTTAGCCCCACTAATGCTTTTTTTTTTGTTCTGTTAATGGTCGCTATATAGCGACGTTTACCAATGTCGCTATATAGCGATGATTATCAGTGTCGCTATATAGCGACGTTTTATTAGCATCGCTATATAACGATGCTTTATAATGACTGTTCTTTTTCGATGCTTTTAACGACTTTAATAACGACCTTTGCATCCGTTTTTTAAAAAAAAATTAATGTAAAAAATATCGGCATTTTCATCAGAAAAGGGCCTATGCCTTGTAGTGAAATTAGTAGTAAAACAATTTCTCATAGCTTAGAAAGTAGTAGTAAAATTATTTATAAGTACTTGTGTAAGTAATGCTAGCTACTGCACCAGTGTGTATAAAATACTGACATCTGTCAATAGAGCATGATGTTGCAGATGAACATGGTGCAGATAGATGCTTACTCGAAAGAGAGGACGTGGGAAAATGCAATTTTCTATCCCACACCTTTTTCAAGAGGTAGATTACCACATTCACAATCATCCAATTACATCGAGAGGGGACAAGATAGTTGGATGATTTCTCTCTCTCAAGGTCTAGCAAGCTTGCATGGAGTATTCTAAGTTAGTGTTCCAAATAGCCACATTGATATTGGACATAGAACTACAAATGATTCAAGATAATGTGATGTGTCCTAGATCCTAAATGATATGGCAATATCTAGAACATGATTACTAATGTGAATATACATAGAACTTATATGAGTTTTTGTATGTTTCTCTTAGAGCCTTTATTGGAAGCATGGCTCCAAAAAAATGAGGAAGAAATCCAACAAAGGCTCACGATTACGTTACAATGTTGCCTAAAAAGAAGTGGAAATGCAACTTTTGCCATGAAGAGTACTCACGCTCTGACACAAGAATGCAAAAGCACTTCTTGGGTGATAGCAACAAATAGATTGGAAAATGCAAGGGGCCAGGAGTTGAGAGAGTTATAGCCACTCTAGGCAGCAAATGCCTAAAAGTATAGACAACTAGGTAGATGATATAGTCACACATCACCAATCCCAACCTCAAGAATGTATGCCTAATGATTTACTCATAGCTCTAGCTAGTCAATCTGTAGATGTGTCACCTCAAAGTAGTGGTGTGGCCTTGTTCACATAGATGGCAAGTTGCTCTAGGAAGTATATGGATAGTGGACAATCTAGTGGCATTTCTCATTTGCAATCGCGTGAATGTCTACAACAAAGATCTTTGGAAGAGTCATTTAGAAAAAAACATATAGAGAAAGCGCAACAAGATATCTGTACTAAAGGTGGGTCCAAGATTTACATTGCCCAGTTACAATGCTGTCTGCAACAACTCCCTGGATGCATACTATGAGAGGATGAAACTAGAGATGGAGCAAGTAGTATATGATGGTATTGAGAGAACAGGATGTACCATTGTTAGTGATGGATGGAAAAATTTCACCAAGAATCCTCTTATCAATATCATGGTAGTGACATTTAAGGGGGAGGCTTTTCATCAATCCATCGGCGCAAGTGGTAATTCCAAGATAGGTGAATACATTGCTGAACAATTGGAGGCTATAATCCTAGATGTTGGGGAGCATAGCATTGTTCAGATAATCACCCACAATGTGAAGAACTATAGGAAAGCTGGAAAAATTATAAATCAAAAATATCCTACCATTTTGGCATCGCTGTGCTCTTGCCATTACCTTGACCTTGTGCTTGAGGATTGGTATAAATCAGCAAGGATTGTGTTGGACATATTCAAAAACCACTAACCTGCACACCATCCACTAGAGTTTTTGAAACGTGGCGAAACACGTTTCGAAACAAACTATATAATGTTGGACCGTTTGCTCAAGCTACAGGGAGTTGTAATGGAGACATTATTCATTGTAGAAGCTAGCGAGTGGATAGCTGAGTCAACCTCACAAAATGCTCATATTGAATTCACAGACATGAAGCAAATGGCTCACACTGCTAGATTTTGGAAGAGAATAGCTGATGCAGCTGATGCAATGAGGTTGGTATGGTTTGCCATTTGAAAATCAGACGTGAAAGGTCCGATTTTGGGCAATGCTTACATGGCGTGGTGGACTACTGAGCGAGACCTCTTCAAAAGGAAAATAGAAGACCCATAGGTGACAACATTGGCTACAGCACCATTCGTCGTGCCACTTTGCAAAAGATGTTTCAAAAGTAATCATGCTCACAATGACCTCCACTATGCTGGCCATATTCTAGATCTCCAATGGTGGGAGTATCGTCTAGAAACATTGGAACATGTAATGCAGCCTTGGCATAATCTCTTGGGATGATTTTTTGAGGATGGATCTGAATATGCTACGTTTTGTTAAAAGTATTGTGCTATTTAAAATTAACGTACAATGATGTCATCAATTTTGTTGATGGATATCATACCGGTTGTAAGTACTGCTATAGTATTTAGATGGCATTACAATTGTTTTACTTCAATGTTCAAACTTGGAACATATTATCCAATTGCTTGCAACATTAATGTACTTGTGTAAGTGATGCTAGCTGCTACACTAGTGTGTGTAAAATACCGACATCCGTCAATAGAGCATGATGTTGTAGATGATCCTAGTGCAGATAGATGCTTACTCAAGAGAGAGAAGGATGTGGGAAAAAGCAATTTTCCATCCCATGCCTGTTTTAATAGGTAGATTACCACGTTTATAATCATCGAACCACATCGGGAGGGGGCAAGATAGTTGGATGATTTCTCTCTCTCAAGGTCTAGCAAGCTTGCATGGAGTACTCACATGTTGGAAGTTAGGTTTAAAATGCTCCAGAGAGGAATGGAGGCTCAACAGTAGCACACAACTATGTTACAATGATAGCAAGAAATCATTGGAGATGTGATATCTGCCATCAAGAATTTCCAGGCTCAACGGCGAGGATGTTATGGCACTTCATGGGAGATGTGAATAGGACAATGCCACGATGCAGAGGCGACGGTGCACACCATTTACAGCCACCCACTAGTATGGATGTTGACATAACAACGGAGTCTATAGATGTGAGTGAAGTTGTCGCAAACATGGAGAATAGTATTATGATGCTAGACAACGGATGGTGGAGATGTAATGTCTGTCAGCAGACATACATTGGCTGTCGCTTAAGAAGCAGGTTTCATTTCTTGGGGGAAAGGAATATAGCCCCAATGGCTTTAGTAGGTGGACTCGATATCACATGGGCAGAAGAGCTTGGTTTCTTCATCAAAAGGAAAAGAGACTCTTTCTACTTATGTCAAAAAGGGAGTTCAATGATGTTGAAGATCCATGGGATGCTACTTTCTTAAAAAAAGATATGACTTCAAGCCTTGTAGTAGGCATAATGTTAGAGCCAAAAGAGACTTTTATGGATATTTTTACAAAGAGTTCAGATCCTGAAGTTGGCGGTCTTCATTTTGTTGTGTCAAGGAGAGACTCAAAGACCTTTGTGATGCCTCCTCCTCAACCATCAAAGTTTCTAGAGCTGCAAAGTGCATTGGAGGCTCTTGCATATACTTGGGAGCAATTTCCTAGTGTGGTGGCAAAAAGAATGCATGCAAAGATAATGTTTGAGTACTTTCAGGATGCACAATATTCTCCTCATATTCAAGGATCTTCACATGAAGGAGATCAAAAAGATCAGACTTCGATGCAGGGACAAGAAGAACATGCACACTATCACAAACGTATAGAACATGAGCGCAAACTTCTAGAGCAAAAAATGGTGGATGTAACTAAGGATGATGAAACACAAGACTTGAGTGCATGGGAATTTAAAAAAATTGAAGAAGATCAAGGTCGATCCACTACAGTTATGCTAGAAGCTCTTGCTAGCAAACCACAACGTGAAATGCAAAAGGCTAGTACTACAAGAGCCACGGTTCCAAGCAGTAAAAAAAGGCATCGTCCCACTGTAGAGAGAAATAATGTGGATGAAAAACGATTAAAAGAAGAGAAAGATGAAGAAGACTCAAAACTCGAGGCTGAAGATGATCAGGATGAACTCACATCAATCAAAAATCTTAATCTGAGTCTTAATGAAGCAGTAACAGATGATGATGTGGGACATATCTAGGCTCAAAGGATGTGGTTTGTGAGTGCCAAAGATGTGGAAGCTACAGCTATCTTTACTAATAGCCGAAGCCTTGATATATCCTATGCACTAATATATGAGGCTTTGAGAGATGGTAAGAAACCTGTGGCAAGCATGGTGGTCTTGCGCCCAATAATGTTTGTCCAATCAAAAATGGTTTTTTGGATCAAATAACATTTACAGGGCCTACACATTTCGAGGAAACCTTCAGTCGATTCTTTAAAGACACTCTTAAAAATATTCCAGATGAACATGGCGAAGAGGCACAAGGTGAGAATATGCTAAAGGAAACAAAGAAGGAATTCCTCCTTCATTGCAGATTCCAGCCCATTGATGGTCAACATTGGGCTTATGCTTGTAATCAAATCGCAAAAGAAGAAAAGGAGGTCAAAAGACTCACTTCTAAAAAATTTGCAAAGATAAGTTCATTCCATTATTATCCTGTAACAATCTGTATATTCAAGCATGAGATCAAGTATTTGATTGAGTCCGAAAGACTTAATCATTATGTCCATGGAAAGCGTAAGATATCCTCAACATCAGAGGTCTTACAGAAGGCAAGGGTTATATGGACAACATTTGGTTCTCCAAATCCTGATTTGAAGTGAAAGGTCACAAAAGCAGGCGCCGACACACTCACAAACTTCTATACTTCTTTGACTATAGCTGTGCCTAGGGGAACTCAAGAGCGAGAAAAAAATATGACAAGCCTCAAGGTGGTGAGGGATAGATATGCCGACTGCACTTCTATCATATTTCATCCTGTTGAAGTGTTCAATGAGATGCTTGAAACGTGCATTGCTTGTGAGCGTGGACAGTTGACCTATGAAGCTCCTTTGTTTATCTCCGGAAAGTCAAAGGTAATGGATAAGAAGGAGTTGACGGCAAGGATGTGGAGGCCTATAAAGTACTTACCTGACAAGTATGCATCATGGCAGCACAAAAAATTTTAAAGAAATAATGGTTTTTTGGAAAGAAAGACAAAGACCACTGCATGGAAGAATGCATCAATGTATAGGTGAGGCGTGATGCAGTGCATAGTGCCATTAAGTATTTGCTGTCAGAGAAACAAATTCCACTTACTCATTGTAACATTGATTATAATGTGGTCAAGCATATAGCTTCTTTGTCAACACCCAAGGTAAAGCTATGGGCAAACAGGTGGATTAAAAAGGATGAAGATGGGTCAAAAATAGTAACCTCTTACATGAGAAAATAAATCCCACAACAGGTGGTTGCATATGTGGAAAGATTAATCAGCGAGATAAGGATGCCGACAGATATGCACCAAAGCTTTCAATTCAATGTAGAGGTTACGGTAGAGTTTGGAAAGCTTGTGAACTTCAGGGGAGTTTCAGAAGATGACTTCATCAAAAATGAGTCAACATGGGATAAGCCACAACTATTCTTTATCAATGAAGTTTCTAGCGATGATATCCATAACTTCATTGATAGAATAGTATATACCACCATTAGCAAAGTGGAAATTTGCAACATTGTCATTTTTGTTGATAAAAAAGACAAAGAAGCCATGCATGTTACTCTAGAGCGAGCATATTCATCAGATTTGAAGATCTATAGTGGTGTTTATGCAGCAAAGAGAGGCAAGAGAGAATGTGGCATAGCGATTCAATCTCTTGAATCATTCTTTTTGTGTATGTGGAGTCCCAACCCTGATCACTCCTTACAAAAGAACATAAGAGGGAATTCAAATAATTTGAGATTGATGCTAGAAGAGCAAGATATTCCCAGGTCCATACATTATCAAAAAAACAACTATGGAAGTTCTGCAAAAAGTGGGAGTCTCTTGCTTACCATGATGGAGAATTTGCTACCGGCAGGTTGGGAGGTCACCTTGTGCAGGATGGGATATTTATTTGAGGATCTCCTCAGAAAAGGAAACTCCACAAATATTATTGAAAACAAGCATTTCATGGCTTATTTTCAGCTTCAAGCAAACCACAGGCTATGAAAAAGAGATAGACCACAAGGACACTGATGACATGGATGATTACCTTGAAGATCATAATGTCCCAATTGATGATGATGAAAAGATGGACTTACATGACCCGTTCTGAGAGAGGTTGGTGGATGAAGACAAACATGATGATGCCTTCTTTGATAATTATGGCTCGCACAGTTATGAAAAAAGGCCACTACTACAATACTTAGCGGTATGAACTCTCTATTTCTCAACTAAATACAAATTTTTAAATAAGATTTAAATTTAAAGATAATGAATCTAATCTCTCATATTTGTTTACAGGCAATAGAGGGAGAAGAAATGGATGAAGTCAATATGGAGGCACTCCCTTCTACTTCAGCAATGCAACCACCTCTAAATTTGATTGAAGAATCCCATGAGCACAAGAGCTTTAAAGACACCATGGAAAAGTAGAATGACCACAAACATAGAATACAAGCTATGACAGAGACCCATTCTACAAATTTAGCTGCATTGGATAAAATGGAGAGCTCATTTGAAGTTAGGAACACCTATTTCATTAATTTTGGACTCGTGCACTGTCCAAAATCATTTTTTGAGATAATTTTGGATAAAAAATTTAAAAAAAAGAGGCTCTTATAAAACAAAACATTGAGTCAAAAAGGAAGATTTTAAAAAATCAAATTAGAAAAAATGACGTGAGATGTTATTAAAACTAGAGTATATTAAAAATAGAGGACATCACATTGTTAAAAGAGACAAAAAGTAAGATTTTAAAAAATCAAACTAGAAAAAATGGCGTGACATGTTATTAAAACTAGAGTACATTTCAAAAAGAGCACATCACATTTGTATAAGAAGTAGATCATATAACTCAAAGCCATATGGTGTCAAAAAACACCTTAATACAGTCTCTCTTATCTTCTTAATCACCCAAAGTCTGGAAGATCTCATCATTGGTCTCTCTTATCTTCTCAATAACCCAATCTTTCACTGCCTCCACAGCTGTATCCTCAACATAATTACATGCAAAGAAGAAAAGCAATCACAAATTGTTTCTTTATAATTTCTCTGTGAGGCTGTTATTTTTCTCTCAGCATCCACATCAAATCACCCATGATGAGAGCTGTGATAACAAAGGTTACTTAAGAAGCCTAAGAGATCTTGTCGTGCTTTTATCATATGTCTTAAAAGTCTTTCACTCTTTGCTATCTTGAGAGTCTCCTCCCTCTCTGCGTGCCTTTGTGCATCAAATTCCTCTCTCTCCATGTGTGTCAAAGGAGAACCTTATCAAATTCTAGCCTCTCTCTGTGCTCCTTGGTCAGCAATCCATTCTTTGAGACCGTTAATTCCAAACTCCACGTCTTCGACAATGCCAAGGACATCCATGGGTGGGGAGATGATAAAGAAAGGGAGATGGACTACGATGGAAGAAAGAAGAGAGTGTTTGTGGAAGGACTAGGATGGAAGAATACAGGTTAATGAGAAGCACTAGGATGGATGAAATAAGAGAGTGTTTGTGGAAGAACTAGGATAGAAGAATACAAGTTATCAGGATGGATGAAAGAAGAGAATGTTTGTGGAAGGACTAGGATAGAAGAATACAAGTTATTGAGAAGGACTAGGATGTAAGAAATAAGAGAGTGTTTGTGGAAGGACTAGGATGGAAGAATACAAGTGCACTAAGGCACGATGTGTTCACTATGATAAGGATAAGGGTTGGAATAAAGTGAGAGAAGCATTGGTAATGCTCTACTTTAAGTGAGTGGAGATTGTCCAACTGAATAAAATTTTGCAGAGCATTGGGAATGTTGTACTTTAAGTGAGTGGAGCATTGGGAATTGATACTTGCGAGTGAAATATATTACAAGTGAGAGAGAGAGAGAGCGATAAGATGAATACAAGTTAATTAGAAGGACTAGGATGTAAGAAATAAGAGAGTGTCTTGAAGGGATAGAAAGTGAGGGAAGATGTAAAGTGAAAGACGAATACAAGTTAATCAGAAGTACTAGGATGTAAGAAATAAGAGAGCATTTGTGGAAGGACTAGGATGGAAGAATACAAGTGCACTAAGGCATGATGTGTTTGCTATGATAAGGATAAGGTTGGAATAAAGTGAGAGAAGCATTGGGAATGCTCTACTTTAAGTGATTTGAGACTAGGATGGAAGAATACAAGTGCACTAAGGCACGATGTGTTCGCTATGATAAGGATAAGGGTTGGAATAAAGTGAGAGAAGCATTGGGAATGCTCTACTTTAAGTGAGTGGAGACTGTCCAACTGAATAAAATTTTGCATAAAATTTTGCAGAGCAATGGGAATGATGTACTTTGAGTGGAGCATTGGGAATTGATACTTGTGAGTGAAATTATTACAAATATTACATCATCACATATTCATATCAAAATTCTCATCACACAAGGATTTATTTCCAAATAATCACATCATCACACATTCATATCATAAAATTGTGTGCATGAAGAAATATATTACAAATATTACATCATCACATATTCATATCAAAATTATCATCACACAAGGATTTATTTCCAAATAATCACATCATCACACATTCATATCATAAAATTGTGTGCATGAAATAATTATATAAATATCATCAGTAAATGCCACTTAAGTAATAAGTCACAAATTGGTCTATAATCAACAAAAACTATAAACACAACATCATACATGCATCACAACTCTTATGATGCTTCTAGTGGAGACTGTGGCAACTCTTCTTATGCTTCCAATGGAGGCTGTGGTGCTCTAGATGTACACTCAGTCTCTACTTCTTTTGTAGTATGTAGTGCTTTCGGAGTAGACTCAGTATCCTCTTCCTTAAATGCAAGCGGAGGCTGTGGCAACTCTTCTGATGCTTCCAGTGGAGGCTGTGGTGCTGTAGGTGTACACTCAGTCTCTACTTCTTCTCTGTAGTGTGTAGTGCTTTCACGGTAGACTCAGTCTCCTCTTCCTTAAATGCAAGCTCTGATATTGCTTCAGTTGCACGTTGTATTCTAATGGCAGCAAGTAGGTCTCGAATGATTTCAGCCCTAAATAATTGTATATCCTCCTGTGAATATTTGAGCTCCAAAGAGTCTTCCGATGAGATCTGTGGCTTAAGTGAGAAAATTTCTTTGAAAATCAACATGCAATTGTAGGCAACTCTCCACCCACAACTATGCCCATCTTCCTGCTCTCTCTCTCTCTCTCTCTCTCTCTCTACCTCCCTCTCTTGGTGGCCACGGCCGCTAGAAGTTCATTCTCTCTCCCTCTCTCTTTATCTCTCTCTCCCTAAGTCTCCCTCCTCTCTTCTCTCTCTCTCTCTCTCTCTCTCTCTCTCTCTCTCTCTCCCCCTCTCTCCCTCTCTCTCTTTCTCTCTCCCTAAGTCTCCCTCCTCTCTTCTCTCTCTCTCTCTCCCTCTCTCTCTCCTCCCTCCCTCTCTTTCTTTCCCTCCCTACTCTTCTCTCTCATTGCCACGAGGAGACTCTCTTCTCTCTCTCCCTCTCTCAGCTCTCTCTTTCTTTCCCTCCCTACTCTTCTCTCTCATTTAAGGAGCCTCTCTTCTCTCTCTTAATCTCTTGTCTCTCTCCCTCTCTCTCTTTCTCTCCCTACCTACTCTTCTCTCTCATTTCTTATTCTCTCTCTCCCTCTCTCTCTTTCTCTCCCTCCCTAATCTTCTCTCTCATTTCTCATTCTCTCTCTCCCTTTGGCGGCCACGTCTCAGCTCTCTCTTTCTTTCCCTCCCTACTCTTCTCTCTCATTTAAGGAGCCCCTCTTCTATCTCTTAATCTCTTGTCTCTCTCCCTCCCTACTCTTCTCTCTCATTTCTCATTGTCTCTCTCCCTTTGGCGGCCACGGCCCCGAAGAGCCCCTCTTCTCTCTCTTAATTTCTCTCTTTCCCTCTCTCCTCTCGCCACGGATAAACATCTCTCTCTCTCTCCCTCTCTCTCCCTCTCTCTCTTTCTCTCTCTCTCCCTCTCTCTCTTTCCCTCTCTCTCTTTCTCTCTCTCTCCCTCTCTCTCTTTCTCTCTCTCTCCCTCTCTCTCCCTACTCTCTCCCTCCCTCAAGCAGCCACAGCCGCTAGGAGACCCTCTTCTCTCTCTTAATCTCTCTCCCCCTCTCTCCTCTCTCTTTCTTTCCCTCCCTACTCTTCTCTCTCATTTAAGGAGCCCCTCTTCTCTCTGTGAATCTCTCTCTCTCTCTCTCCCTCTCTCCTCTCCCTCTTTCTCTCCCTCCCTACTCCTCTCATTTCTCATTCTCTCTCTCATTTCTATTGTCTCTCTCCCTTTAGCAGCCACGGTCGCTAAGAGCCCCTCTTCTCTCTCTTAATTTCTCTCTTTCCCTCTCTCCTCTCTCCTCTCTCTTTCTCTCCCTCCCTATTCTCTCATTTCTCAAATTTACAAACTCAAATATAAATAAGAAACTAATTAAAATAGAACTCAAAAACTCAAATAAGAAACTAATTTAAAAAGAATTGTAATGCCTTCTAAAAGACCCCCCTCATCAAAAACTTCAACAATAAACTAATTGAAAAAGAATTGTAAGTAAAGAAAAAGAATTACAAGACAAATTTTAAGAAATAAAACTCAAAAACTTTAACAAGAAACTAATTGAAAAAGAATTGTAAGTAAAGAAAAAGAATTACAAGACGAATGAAAAAGAATGCAAGTACTTGGAAAAAGTGAAAAAAGTAAGGCTCCGCTTATCCTTTCTCTTCAGCTCTTGGTTGCTTCAATGAAATGAGGAGAGAGTGAGAATGAATGAATGGAAAGAAGAGTATATATAAGAAAAACTAGCCCACTCCTCCTACACATAAATTTGAATTTTCAAAAAAGGGAGGGAAATTTGAATTCATTATACATTTGAATTCAAATTTGTGTTCAACATTCTTCTCATAGTTTCTTCTCGTACGTTCCTTTTGAATTCAAATTTGTGTTCAACATTCTTCTTGATACTTTCTTCTCGTAAGCCCTTTCATTCTTCTCGTAAGTCAAATCGAGGTCAAATCTTATTTGTCGCTCTTGCTCGTGATAGTAAGTCAAATCTTATTTGTCACTCTTGCTTGTGATAGTAATCTTATTTGAGCAAGAATCTTATTTGTCGCTCTTGCTTGTGATAGTAATCTTATTTGAGCAAGAATTTTATTTGTCGCTCTTGCTCATGATAGTAAGTCAAATCTTATTTGAGCAAGAATCTTATTTGTCGCTCTTGCTCGTGGTAGTTCTACTCTTAGTTGTAAGAATTCAAATTTGTGTTCAACATTCTTCTTGATACTTTCTTCTAGTAAGTCCCTTTCATTCTTTTCCTAGGTCAAATCTTATTTGTCACTTTTGTAAGAATTCGACCTCTCTCCCTCTACACCCTTGTTTCTCTCTCCCTCACACTCTCTCTCTCTCTCCCATACCTTCCCTCCTCACTCTCTCTCTCTCTTTCTCTCTCCCTCCCCTCACTCTCTGTCTCACTCCCCTCCCTCCTCTCCCCTCTCTCTCTCTCCCTCTCTCTCTCCTCTCTCTCCTTTCGCTCCCCTCCCCCCCTCCCCTCCCTCTGCCACCAGAACCCCTCCCCCTCTCTGCCCCCCCCCTCTCCCCCCCTCAACCCCTCCCCCCCCCTCCCCTCCCCTCCCGCTCCCCCCCTCCCCTTCCCCCCTGCCCCCCCCTTCCCCCTGGCGGTCGCGGCTGCCAACCCTCCCTCCCACCCCCTTCCCCCTCCACCCCCCATCCCCCCTTTCCCCTGGACCGGGGCGCCAGCCCCCCCTCCCCCCTTCCCCCCCTCCACAGAGCTGGCGGCCACGGCTACCAGACCCCCCCCAGCCCCCCTCCCACACCCTTCTCCCTCCACCCACCCATACCCCCTTCCCCCCCTCCAGGGGGTCTGGCGGCCACGGCGGTGAGCCCCCCCCTTCCCCTCTGCCCCCCTTCCCCCTAGAGGGGGGCGCCCCCCCCCTCCCCCCTTCCCCCCCCTGCTAGCCCCCCGCCCCCCTCCCACCCCCTTCCCCCTCCACCACCCCATCCCCCCCCCTCCCCCCTGCCCCCCTTCCCCCCCTCCCCTCCCCTTCCCCCCCTCCACACGGCCGCCAACCCCCTCCTCCCCCCTTCTCCTTCCTCCCCTCCAGGGGAGGCTGCCCCAGCCCCCCCCCTTCCCCCCCCCGCCCCCCTTCCCCCCTCCTTTCCCCCCTCCCCCCCTTGACCCCGCCCCCGCCTCTCCCTCCCCTCCTCCTCCCTTCCCTCCCGCCCCTCCATCCTCTCCTTCTCCTCCCCTCCTGGCAAGAAGCTTTCTCTCTCTAGTTCCTCTCTCTTTAAATTTTTTTTAAAAAATTTAGATAAAGAATTAATCAAAAGGGAGGCTGCCCCAGCCCCCCCCCTTCCCACCCTGCCCCCCTTCCCCCCTCCCCCCCTCGACCCCGCCGCCCCCGCCTCTCCCTCCCCTCCTCCTCCCTTCCCTCCCACCCCTCCATCCTCTCCTTCTTCTCCCCTCCTGGCAGGAACCTTTCTCTCTCTAGTTCCTCTCTCTTCAAATTTTTTTTAAAAAATTTAGATAAAGAATTAATCAAAAAAATTTGCAAGTATCTGGAAAAAGTTTGTAAGTTTGCTCTTTCTTGCTTTCTTGCTCTTCCTTCCTTGCTTTCTTGATCGTCCTTGCTTTCTTGCTTCAATGAATGAAATGAGGGGAGAATGAATGAAGAAGGAAGACTATATATAAGAAAAATTAGGTTTTCCTCCTCCTCTCCTATTGGCTTTCCATTCCTCCCCTCTCTCCTATTGGCTTTTCATTTATCCCCTCTCCCATTGGCTCCCATTACTCCCCCTCTCCCATTGGACCCCCATCCCTATCCCAATCTTCCATTAGCCCTCCCCCCATCCATTTCTTCTTCCTCCCCCATTGCCACCACTCCCATCCCACATTTCCACCACGTCCCATACTCCTCCCATTTCCCAAAATCCCATATTTCCCCATCTCACCCTATTTTTCATCCCCTATTAACTCCCCTCACTCATTTCACTCCCTTATTATCCTACTCCCCTATTACCTTCCCCTCTCCCATTCCATTCTTCCCTCCCCACTCTCACTTCCACTTCCCATTACTCACTTGCCATATGAAAACTATTTATATATTATTATACTATTTTTTATACTTATTATCATACACCCCTATTACTTCCCTCTCCCATTCCACTCCTCCCTCCTCACTCCCACTTCCACTTCCCATTACCACTACTACACACGCATCCTATTGCGACGTTTACGTACCGACGATTAGCGCCCGCTTAGCGTTAATCGTCGGTATAAAAATCGGGTGTCGTAAATCGTCGCTATATAGCGACTTTTAATAAGCGTCGCTATATAGCGACGTTAGTAATGGTCGCTATATAGCGACTTTGAAAGGTCGCTATATAGCGACTTTAGTAAAAGTCGCTATATAGCGACTTTTAAAGGTCGCTATATAGCGACACTGAGACTATATTATAGCGACGTTTTACAGAGAGGTTTTTTTTTTTTTTTAGCCTTAAAATTTATTTTCTTCCAATGACAAAATTTTTTAAATTTTCATACATGTTTGAGCTCATAGAGAAATAAAAAATGAGAGCATGTACATCAAGCCTTTGAAGCTCATATATTCATGTCCAAGTTGGAGATGAGAAAAATCAAATTAAATAAGAGCATTTACATCAACTGTTTCATCTTGAGCCAAGTCTAAGGCGCCAAGCAAGTCTATCTCCAACTCTATACCGAGTTGATCTCCTATATCATCATCGTACTCTAGCATCGTACGTTCACCTAAAAGTATTTGATCATCTTCTTCAATTAAGCTTAAGTGTGGTGATCGATCTTGACGATTGTTGTCTTCCTCGTCAATATCGTGATCTCCATCCTCCTCCTGTGCGATGTCATTATGCGCATCTTCCTCTTGCCTCATATGGTGATCTACATCTTCTTCGCTAGATTCATCAATTGGATCCGGATTTGGTAGTGGCATCTCCATATCCACATCTCGATCTTCAAAAATCTGCTTACTTCGTGGTGCAACTTGGATCACGTACCACCATCTTGGATCAGAACGATCCGGATGAAAAACCACCTATATTGAAGATGAAAAATCACGTGCCAAATGTCGTCAATTATATATATATCAATGGACTTAAAAAACGAAAGCTTCGACTAATTAAATCATTAGTATGCACCTGCTCACAGTGCTCGGGAAGAACAAAAGTATCACTTTCATCGGTCCAATGTTTGGTGGAGTCTATTGCAAAGAGACCGCTACCATCTTTTCTCACAGTTGCATGGGGACCGTTGTAAGTAGTTCTAAACCATTTTACATCAAGAATGAAAATAGTAAATCGTCTGAAATCAATTTCATAGATGTCGCGTATGGTTCCACAATAATCCAACTGTGAGGAGAGAAGATTGGTATCCGAAGCACTTGCTTGGCTATCTTGTGTGAAGTTAGCCATGACTCCACAATCATACGTGACTCTCTTTGAATCGATGCGTTCTATGCGAAAATGTCGGCCATATGACCATAATGCACTGTACTTTTTGTACTGTAAAAGAGCATCATTAAAACAATGAAGATGCACCTATTTTATAGCATATATTGCCACAAATAATTACTTAATTACATCAAGAGATAAGAAACTTACATGCACGATACATCCAGATGATAACTCCCGCTCGCGCTCGTTTATTGTCTCTCCATCACGTTCGGCTTTACGTATAGCTAGTTGTAGCCAATCAAGTGACATGTGAGTAGGGAGAAGAGCCAGATCTCGTGGATATGGTTGTGATCGCCTGTACATTACTCTGAATCTCGTCCTTGCATTTATTCTTTCTGCTTTGGCCACTTCATATCTCTCAATCCACTTCTACATCTCAGGGCTATTGAGGATACAAAACTTATTGAATTTCTCCATTTGCTCTTCGCTCATCTTTCTTTCAATCCCTTTTCCTTGGGGGACCTCGCCAATGATGCGATCATCATCCTTGTTGTGCCAAGCTTGCGGCATATCAGGATCCGTGGATGCAAGAAACTCTGTGATATATACTAATGACTCTTGCACAAGCCATCCCTCTGCCATGCTTGCTTCTGGTCTTGCTCTTTGTCTTACAAACCCCTTTAAAGTTTTCATAAACCGCTCGAGAAAAAACATCCATCGATTATGAATAGTACCTGCTATAGCCACCTCATCAACTATGTGCACAAGCAAGTGGACTTGAGTTGTCATAATGCTTGAGGGAAAGTGCTTCTCAAGCAAGCATACGGCTTCGATGGATTCCACCCTAGCCTTCTCGATGCTCGATATAGAGATCTCTTTTTGAGATATCCACCTATTTCACATGTCCATGCATATGTAAGATATTTGAGATATCCACCTATTTCACATGTCCATGAAGAAAATAGATAATGCGAATTGATAGTAAGCATACCTCACAATACCACAGATCTTGAATATAGCATTTCTAACATCTTCTTGTAAGCACCCTTTTATTGTAATTGGAAGGATGAACTATCAAAGCAACAATGAAATCATGTCAACAATATAACATAATAATAATTACGCTAATGCATCACTATTATCGGTACACTAATTCTACTTAGAATACCTGTAAGACCTTGTGCCAATCATGGGACTTGAGGCCACTAAGCTTATTGTCCTTTGAAAATGCTCCTTTCAAGCAACGCATGTACCCTATCGGTGTTTGAAAAGAGGCAATGTCTGCCTTGATCGCTGCCTCCTCCCTCGTAGAGAGGATCCACGTTGCTTTCGGGAGGACAACTTTTCCTGAAGCATGCACTTGGGGCCACAAACGAGACATCCTATTCATAGCACGCAAGTCTTCTCGCACTCCTCTCGAGTCCTTGGAACCAACCAAGTGTGCCCAAATGGTAGCCCCCACATTCTTAAAGATATGCATTGGATCCAAGAGATGATTGATTTGTAACTGACCCCAATAAGGAAGCTCGTGAAAGATCGATAGCCTCTTCATACCAGGAGGAGGTTCCTCTCCATTCTCCCTCCAAGCTTGAATCCAATCACTTGCTTTTAAATATGATGGTGGTGGATCAAGCTGACCTCCACGTGCGAGATGGTCGAGCGGAAGGTATCGAGCATGACCTTCATAAACATTTTTCCTCATGTGTTTGGAGTAGCGTGCAAGCGATTTCAGAGCGGGTCCACAAACAAGACAAGCATGGTACCCACTTGTAGCAAGCCCTGCACGCATGCATGAATATGTTAGTACAAGACATGCGTGCAAAAGAGAGTAAAAAAAGCATAATCCCTCATTGTACATGTAAAGACATAACCACGTACCTGCGCACTCTCCATATCCTGGGTAGTCATGCATGGTCCACATCAAGATACCCCGGACGGAAATATCATTGGTATGCCTAGGAGCTCTGGAAATATCAAAGACCTGCACTCCTCTCCATAATATCTGTAACTCCTCTATCAAAGGTGCCATGTACACGTCCATGTTTCTTGCCTTGTACTTTCTTGGCACAAGTAGTGCAAGCATGAGGTGTCCCTTTTTTATTGTTAGCCATGGTGGGATATTGTAATTCACCACGACTATGGGCCATGTCGACCAAGATGTCGAGCGTAACCCGAAAGGATTCACGCCGTCCATGGCTAGCCCAAGATGTAAGTTGCGTGGCTCTCTCGCAAAGTCCGGCCACTGATTATCTATGTGCTTCCAAGCCGCACAATCTGCGGGAATCCTCAATGTGTGATCAGTGGACCGATGAGATGCATGCCATGTCATCAACTCCGCTATGGATTTGCATCGAAACATGTGTTGTATTCTTGCAATGATGGGAAAGTGTCTTAAGACCTTTACCGGTATCCTCTCACCCTGCAAGTCATCTCTATATCGTTGTTCCCCACAGTTTGGACAACTAGCCAAATCTCCATGCTCACGACGAAAGAGAATACAATCATTACGGCAAGCATGGATGGTATCATAATCCATACCCACCATTGTTAGCATCTTTTTCGCTTCATCTCTTGATGCGGGCATGGTATTTGGTGCAGGCAACATCTTTTGGAGCAACCTATGACAAAGACACTATCCAAATGATGATTCTCAAAACAAACAATATCCAAATAATGAGTCAATCAAATTAATGCAAGGGCTAACCTCATTAAGGCCGAGACACTTGTATCCGACCACCCATACTGTACTTGTAGATTCAAGATTGAGAGACAAGCACGTAGTTTAGACATCCTGGCACCCTCGTACAATTGTGTTGATTGCAACTCTCGCATTTTCACCTCAGACTCTGACATCACGTGTACGTGGGATGTAGTGCCCCTAAAAATGGAATCCATCATGTCGACCATACCCTCGTCGTCATCTGGGAGACTATAGTCTTGTTGAAAGTGAGAAGGTATATGTGTACCCTCGTCACCCTCGTCATCCTGTCATAAGCTCATTCGTGTAAATAGAAGATCTTCTAATTCCGGGTATACAATAAGATTGCGAACTTAAATAGCTTTGACTTACCGATGATCCATCAACATGTGCAACACCAACGGGGGGTACTGGTTCCGGCTCCTCCCCATACATCCGCAAGTGGCGCATGATAATACGACGTTGATGTCGTACTTCTCGCTTGCAATGAGTGCAATGACAATATAACCTCTCCGTAAGCCAGTTCGTGCTCCCGGGCGTTGGCGCATCATCGGATGAGCTTCCACTCGTCCCTTCCATCTACACTTATAAAACCAAAACATAAGCATGAAGAGGAGATGAACACAATTATGAGCATAGCATGTTTAATTTGAGCTTCTCTTGAGGCTATATAAAAAGAATGACATCGCTATATAGTAAGGATTGAAACAAAAAATCCTATATAGTAAGGCTATGTAGTAAGAGGAGATATTGACAATTATAGGCATAGCATGTTTGAGTCACAAGAGGCCTCATTAAAAAACAAACAGTAAGCGTCGCTATATAGCGACGCTCTGTTCCGTCGCTATATAGCGACGATTTTAATTGAAAGCGTCGCTATATAGCGACGTTTTCAATTAAAAACGTCGCTATATAGCGACGAATAAGCGACGCTCTGTTCCGTCGCTATATAGCGACGATTTTAATTGAAAGCATCGCTATATAGCGACGTTTTCAATTAAAAATGTCGCTATATAGCGACGAATAAGCGTCGCTATATAGCGACGCTGTGGGTTAAAACCCGAAACGGCGAAACCCGCGGCGTTTTGCTCAAAGCTTTCCTAATCTCTAAACTAAGCTCTCCAAAATCTCCTCCCACCTATTTTCACTGACCTCCCATCTATTCCAAGCAACCTCCTACCCTATTTCCCACTCCTCACCCTCCTCCTACCTCTTGTGCACCCTCTCTCTCCTTTTTCCCTCTTTGGTTTCCAGAAAGAAAGTTCTTCAAAAGGTGAGTTTTTTTCAACAATGTAGGTTGTTTGTTTGTTAGCTTTGGTTTTGTGAGTGTTTCTACTTGTATTGCTAAAGTTTTAAACTAGTTTTCATGCTTGATTAGAAAGGATTCAAACAAAAAACGAAATTTCAAGAAAGAAAGAAAGAAACTCACCTCTTCTTTCTGTATTTCTCTTCCTTCTCTTCCTTCTCTTCTCCTCACTCTCCTCCTTTCCTTGTCTCCTCAATCTTCTCTTTCCTTGTCTCCTTTCAAGAAGTTGATTTTGTGATCTCCTCTTTCCACTAACATCTTATTTGAAAAAATGGGTTGTTTTCTCTCTTTTGTAGGGCCAGTCCACTACACCGAGAGGGACATAGTCTCTCTTTTGTGGGCCCAGTCCACTACACCGAGCGGGACATACTTTCACAGGTAAGTGCTTCCTCTTCTTTCCATTTAAGCTTTTTGTTATTTGCATTTGCCTGCAGCTAGCGCCTTAAGCGCTAGCTGCAGTGATGGGCGTAGGAACCCTCTCTTCCCCCTTCTCTTTTTCTCATTTTCCCCCTTCTCTTTTTTCCCTCTTCTCTTATTCTCTCTTTCCCCCTCTCTCTTTTCCCTTCTCTCTTTCCTTTCCACCTTATTCTCTATTTCCGCATCCCTCTTATTCTCTTATGCTTATGCTTCTCTCATTCCGCATAAGCTCCTCCTCTATTTCCGCATGAGCATAAGCTCATGCTTATGCTCATTCATGAGCATGAGCTTATGCGTAAGTTTCCGCAAGAGCTTATGCGGAAATAGAGAATGAGGGAAGCATACGCTTCTCTCATTCTCTTTTTCCGCATAAGCTCCTTCTCTCATTCCGCATAAGCTCCTTCTCTATTTCCGCATGAGCATAAGCATGAGCTTATGCTTATGCTTATGCTTATGCTTATGCATAAGCATAAGCATAAGCTCATGCTTATGCTCATTCATCCGCAAGAGCTTATGCGTAAGTTTCCGCAAGAGCTTATCCGCAAGTTTCCGCAAGTGCTCCTTCTCTTTTTCCGCATAAGCTCCTCCTCTATTTCCGCTTGAGCATAAGCATGAGCTTATGCTTATGCTTATGCATAAGCATAAGCATAAGCTCATGCTTATGCTCATTCATGAGCATGAGCTTATGCGTAAGTTTCCGCAAGAGCTTATGCGGAAATAGAGAATGAGAGAAGCATATGCTTCTCTCATTCTCTTTTTCCGCATAAGCTCCTTCTCTCATTCCGCATAAGCTCCTTCTCTATTTCCGCATGAGCATAAGCATGAGCTTATGCTTATGCTTATGCTTATGCTTATGCATAAGCATAAGCATAAGCTCATGCTTATGCTCATTCATGAGCATGAGCTTATGCGTAAGTTTCCGCAAGAGCTTATGCGGAAATAGAGAATGAGAGAAGCATATGCTTCTCTCATTCTCTTTTTCCGCATAAGCTCCTTCTCTCATTCCGCATAAGCTCCTTCTCTATTTCCGCATGAGCATAAGCATGAGCTTATGCTTATGCTTATGCTTATGCTTATGCATAAGCATAAGCATAAGCTCATGCTTATGCTCATTCATCCGCAAGAGCTTATGCGTAAGTTTCCGCAAGAGCTTATCCGCATGTTTCCGCAAGTGCTCCTTCTCTTTTTC